>NC_053028.1:327032021-327332021 GCF_003073215.2 Triticum urartu | reverse complement strand
CCAAGGTTGGGCCTTGCTGTAGGAGTTTTATTCGAAGCGAACTGTCAAGGGGTTCCCATAACACCCAACCGCATAAGGGAGCAAAATCAAGGAACATAACACCGGTATGACGGAAACTACGGCGGCAAGAGTGGAACAAAACACCATGCATAAGGCCGAGCCTTCCACCCTTTACCAAGTATATAGATGCATTAATTAACATAATAGATATTGTGATATCCCAACATATCCATGTTCTAACATGGAACAAACTTCCTCTCCACCTGCAACTAGCAACGCTAAAAGAGCGGCTGAGCAAAAGCGGTAACATAGCCAAACAACAGTTTGCTAGGAAGGTGGGTTAGAGGCTTGACTTGGTAATATGGGAGGCATGATATAGCAAGTGGTAGGTAGCGCGGCATAGCAATAGAGCGATCAACTAGCAAGCAAAGATAGAAGTGATTCCGAGGGTATGGTCATCTTGCCTGAAATCCTGCAAGGAAGAAGAACGAGTACATGAAGAAGACAAACGGACGTAGTCGAACGGATCCTCACAAACGCGACGTTATCGGAACTAACCCGAAGAAGCAACACCGGAAAGAAGCAAACAACATAGTAAACAACGAACCATAACATGGCATGATGCACAACCAAGTATAATGCATGTCCAGTTTAATGAGGCATGGCATGACAAAGTCATGCATATGGGGATTTGTGAGGATAAAGAGTTTTGTACAAATTAATTGGAGCTCAATATAATATGGAGCTACCGGGATCACCCCACCATATTTTGACACAAATTAAGTTTGAGGACAAAGTGCACAAACAATAGTACAAATTAAGTGGATCTCAATATGCAACGAGTTGCATATTGAAGAAACACCACATGACTTATTTAGTTCTCTCTCGGTTATGTACCCAACAATATTAAATGTTGATAAACATGGCAAGAGTGTGAAGCATAAACAACCTAAGTATCTAAGCAATTTAAATGGGGCCAGAAACGTCAAACAACAATTCCGGCAAATCCCCATATGCATTTAGCAATTTAATGCAACAACAATTTTTAAACATTTTAAATGTTATTATCATGATGCGGATGACCTATGCAAGTTTTATGCAATTTTATGAAAAGGTTGACATCAACATAATATGGAGCATTTTTCATCGTGGCGGAAACGAAAGGGGTGCCACGGCAACGATAACGAAAACGGTGCCACGGCAATGTTCTGATGATCCGGTAGCTCATGTAGATACCGGTGCAAAAGGAAGTGGGTGTGAGTGTGTCAAAATATGGTGGGGTGATCCCGGTAGCCGGGTGTCCCACATGACAGTGGCAAGGAAACGAGGAACGTGCAAGGATCAAATCGGGCATGGGGCAAATACAAGCATCTCATAAACACATCACAAGCGTTTGTTCTCAGACGGTCGTCTCGGGGTTATACCTTTGAAGCGTGTGTTTTCGGAATGGATCAAGTTCGTTGAAGGAAGTAGACGTTCTCGCGACGGTAGTGAAAGTAGCGGTTTTCGCGGGTCGTAGAGGAAGTAGTTGTACTCGCGAACTTGTCAGGTCCACGGTGACGGTAGCGGAACTTCACGGATCTGTGGTCTCCGGGCTTAGTGGTACTTGGGCATAGTGATACACGTTCCGAAAGCGGTTCACAATGATGGTAGTCGAACTTGGCGCTTGCGTTACATGGTTCTTCGGCGACGGTAGTCGTACATGGTTCGGAGTGGTACTTGCATCTTTGGACTTGTCGGTCTCGATCCTTGCGACGGTAGCGGTATACGTTTTCGTAGAGGGACTTGACGAATCCGAGTAAGTTTGGGTCGACGGTGGTCGTTCACGTATTGTCGTGGTACTTGGCGATTTTGGAGACGGCAGAAGACGAACTTGGCGGCCCTCGTTGACTAAGTACTTAGCGTTATTTCTGGTTCGGTGATCGTTTTAGGCGTTGGGCATCGAGGTACTTGGCGGATCTGTGGTGCTCGCGGTCTTGGTCACGCCGGAGGCACTTGGTGAAACCATTTAGGGAGGAAGCAACAGAGTGATGCTAGCAGGTGGTGGAACTCCATGGTCAACATCACACAGGTGCACAGAGGTAAAACTTGTGGCGCTGCACCTAAACAGATGCCAAATGGAAAGATGCCGGGTCGAGGCAGAAGACCGGTGACGCAGCTGCGGGCACCGGGAGGCATGGCTCGGACGGGCAGGGCCGAAGACGAGGTGAGGAAGGGTGGCGATGAACTCTGCAATCGGGACGGTCGGAACTGCTGCTGGTGGTGCTCGGGGTCATGGGACGCGGAAGCCGAGGTCAACGGCGAGGCAAGAGAGGGTGGAGTAGCTGCTGCTGCTGCCGGCGGCGAGGTACTTGGTGGCGACGAGGAGAAACAGGAGGAGAAGCGCGTGGGAGAAGAGCTCCTCTAGCGGGACTTTTTGCTGACGACGCGGTGGCTCCGGGTAGACAAGGAGGAGGCGAGGAGGTCCTGGCACGGCTGCGGGAGGCGAGGCGCTTGAGGGCATGGCGCGGCTATCGTGGGAGGCCGGAGGAAGGGCTTCGGCGAAGGCACATCGAGGGCGAGCCAGGTCGAGGGTGGCGAGCTCACTGGGTCGCAGGGTGGTCGTCCAGGGGCCTCACTCCTCTCCTTTCCTGCAGGAGGCGGCATTAGCGATGGAGATGGAGATGGGAGGTTCGGTCGTGAGGAAGAGCAAGAGGAGGGAGATGGGATCGAGCGTTTCCGGGGATCTGCGTGCGTGCGGGTGCTGGCGGCGGTGTGGGGGGAAGCGAGGGAGAGGGGTGAGAGTTAGGTTTAGGGGGGTGGTTGGGCCGGCCCAGGGTTAGGTAGGGGATGCTGGCCACGGCCTGCTGGGCTGGGCTGGAGAAGGCCCATGTGGTTGTGCTGGGTAGGTCTCTCCCTCTCTTGCAATTACTCCTTCCTTTTGATTTCTTCAACCAGAAATGAAAAGGGAAAAGTACATGGAGTTTAAAGATGTGAGTGGCTAAGAAGAAAATATCTCTGCAATGCGGGGATTATGCTCAATTAACTAAAATTGGTCTGGGTATTTTTTAGAGACAGGGATTTAAACAAGTTTGAATTAGGTTCAAACTTGAGTTAATTTCTAGCCCCAACAAATCAATTCTAATTGAGCTGAAAATTGCCAGAGAGGTTGAGGGCATGGTGGAAGATTTATAGGCAAAAAATGAACATTATTTGGGGGAGGAAAAGTGTCACTCGAGTAAATGGCTAAAATCTGAAAGAAGGAAGAAGGAGATGGGGTTTGCTTGGATATGGATTAACATGAAGGTTGAAGATGCCAACAGCAAGGAAGATGAAGAGAAAGAGATCACACCATAACATACACAATTAAAATGCACATGCAACAAAAAGCAAGATGATCATGATAAGAGGCACAACAAAATCATGAAGCATACAACAAATAAAGATGATCATGATGCAAGAAGCAAAATATGGCAATGGCATTCATCATGAACATGGCAACAAGCATATAGGAATGAAATGTGCAAAAAAATTATGATAATGCAACAAACACAATACACACGGCAACAACTAAAATAAATGGAAGACAAATTGGAGCATCGGTCTTGGGGCGTTACAATGTGCCTGCCATCCTGCAATATAGGCCGTCCGATTTATATCTGACGGATAGGAAGGAAACTATGGCAATTTTGCAAAAAGGTACCCACATCCCTCTCCACATCTGCAAATAAGGGCTTCCATCATTCATCCTTTTCTCTCACAACATAAACTACTCATACAAATGCATCTTGATGTTACGTGCAACACACGGGCATCTTGCTAGTATGATGTAACTACATTGGGCTGTCGTGTTTCGTACTCTTCCGGTCTACTGTGGAGATGATTGGTTGATTTTATATCGCTGAATAATATAAAATATTATGACTGCAGATGCTCCACCGCGAGGTTCCATGCTCCTTTCTGGTCGTCGGGAATCTATGTTCTTCCAATCTTTTTTTGAACACATGTTAATCGAAGGTCTATTGCGTTACTTTTTGATAATTTTTGTTTTTTGAACACATGTTAGTTGGTTTGAAGGAATGTCTATTGTGTTACTTCACGACATCATTCCAGAAAAAAGTGATATGACTTCTTTCAACCTATAACGCATGTCTGTCAAATTAACCTCAAGGTACTTGTTCTCAAATTAACCTTTGGGCCTTGCAAGAGTGCTGCCATGTGTTAGCTTAAATTGCAAGATGAGCCAGCAAGCTAGCAGTGAAGTTGCCAACATGCTCAAAGTTCACGCAACATTGAGTAGAAAGAAGCATGCCCAGGAAATTAATGTGTGCTTAGGGAGGCCTTTGCTCAAAGAGAAAGTGTATATAAGGTACAATCGGCAGGCTATAAGGACGAGGAGCGAGAGGCAATACAGGCTGCCAGATATACTATAACTAGGTGTCCCACAGAGGTAACATTCAAAGTTATTCTCACACTATAGAATGGTATAGGAATGTGGAGAGATTTGGTTGATTTTATATCGCTGAATAATATAAAATATTATGAGTGTAGATGCTCCACCACGACGTTCCTTGCTCCTTCTCAGTCGTTGGGAATCTATATTCTTCCACTCTTTTTTTACGTGAGCTTTGCTCATCCTTTTGCCAACAGGCGAGACATGTAGCATCAAGGTGCACGTGTCATGCAAGAAAATGGAGATAATCATATAAGCAGTGCGTAAGTGAGTCGTGCACTTCGATGGCACCTACGACGCAATATTTTTTCTCCTCGATGGCACGTGAATAGTGCACGTACTCAACAACGGAGCACGGGATGGTAGCGATGAAATGATCAGTCCTTTTTTGGAGCGATGAAACGACGAGAATCTTGCTTACTACGCCTTCTCCCTCGCCAACGCATGCGCGGTGGCTCGCAGCACGAGGAGAAACTTTTGCTTACAAGCGGTGGACGTGCAACAGTTCATTTGGTGTTAGATTGCCAAAAGTACTACTTTAGTACCATCATTATTCTTCGACTTCCGGAAGAGGCGAAGAGCCAAGCGCAAGGTTACCTACTAACCTAGTACAATATACTACAATAGCCAAAGCTGGTCCACCTTTTTAGAGCATGGTTAATTAATATAGGCGGCTCTTGCAGTGGCACATCATTTAGAGCAAGTACTAGTCTCTTCGTAGGAACTTAAAACACAGGAATAGGAAAATTATGAGGAGGTGTCTCCAATAGTGTTCCTCGGCTCACACCTAGCATCACTGTGGTTGAACTTGGAGTCATTCATCTGGTACACGTGGCATCTCAGATCTGGGCACTGTCGGCGTTCTGGGAACGGGGGTACCCATACTTGCCTGCCTACGGCCCACGATGTGGATCCATTGACGGCTTGGTACGGCCCATCTTCAGCACAAACAACTCAAGACCCTCACGAGGGGCCAAGCCTCGCGAGGCGGACGACACCAAGACCTCCAGAAAGAGCGGCCTCCTCAGGCTAGCTCCTGAGGAGCGGAGATTTCTATGCAAGCCTCACCTCGTGAGGTTCAGATGATGTGAGCCATGACAACCAAGGCCAGGCAGGCGCCAGCGGGTGCAGGACAATAGTTTCCTCTTTGGTGCTAAGGAGGCAGGCGCAGAGTCCCGAGGAATTAGCCAAAGGTTTCCATTCCCATGCAACAAGACCAAGACCGCTAGGACAGCGGGACGAAGGTCATCACCGAGCCCATCATGGTGTCACGACCAGAGGCTTAGCAGGCGAAGCCTACTTTGGTCAGGATAAGATGTACTAGTTGTCTCCCTTTGAATTTGGCCGTTGTGGGATCCCTTCCCCCTTCATTTGGGAAGAGGACAAAGGCCACTATAAATA
The DNA here is from genome assembly GCF_003073215.2 of Triticum urartu. Lineage (NCBI taxonomy): Eukaryota > Viridiplantae > Streptophyta > Magnoliopsida > Poales > Poaceae > Triticum > Triticum urartu. The sequence goes on along the minus strand of NC_053028.1, from coordinate 327,326,188 downwards.
GGTCCTAGCCACCACCATGGATGGGGTACAGAATCCGGATCATTCAGATCTTCCTCTCCCCCACGACCTCAAGAACACACCTCCTGAGGTCGTTCTTCCACTATACTAGTTCATCCTCAGCCCACCTCGAGGCCAATCCACCACAGAGCAGGAGTAGAGTTTTACACCGCAAGGTGGCCCAAACTTGGGTAAACTAATGTGTTCTCTTTCCTTTTAGTTCGTCGAGCTAGGCCGTGGGATCGATGGGTTGGCATACTGGGGAGGTTGAGTTCTTTGCACGAACCCTAGAGTTCGAATCTTTCCAGGGTTTGCGGAGCCCGAAATCCGACATCTAGCGTGCCAGGTAGCGGTGCGTCGGAGCCTCTCTTTCGTCGGTCGATTCTCCACCACTCCACCGCTCCCATGGATGATGCTCGTTGAGCTCGTGCTGAGCGTCGGGCCACCCTCGCTGCCCACGTCGCTCAGACGGCACCCGCGGACGATAGCTGCCCTCGCCGACCATCGTTTCCAGTGGCGAAGAACGCCACCGGCCCGGCGGGCCATGAGCAGCAGTCTTCATTGCTTCATCCTTCTGTGCGCCGAGACGGGCGCATCGCCACCCCGTCGCTGACTCCGGCTACTTCTTCTTCCCATGCTCGTCGTGGTTCGGAAAACACACGGGTTGTGTTGATCGTGGCATGCGAGCTCCTGCCCTACCGCCCGATTGATGACCTCTACGAGGACTGGCTGGACCACATCGCCGAGCTCGTCAACGCCGCCGGAGAGTCTCCTGCACCATCTCGCTCGCTGCCTCACCCGTCACCTGTCGCGGGTGACGTAGCTCACGGAGCACCTCCTCCACCTCCTAGGAAGGATGCCATCATTGGGCCAAGGCGGGAGGCTCCTCGATGAATCTGCAGCACGGGGCGCCCGCGCGCGACGAGGCAAGCTGCCAGGTGGTGCAGCGGCCGCAAGAAGATGCGTGTGTGCTCCCAGCACCACCACGTCAAGACCGCACATCGCCTATGATGGTGGCGCGCGAGCGCTAAGATCAGGCTCAACCTCTACGGTGGGCTCCTGTGACAAAAGCGGGATGCCAGCGTTCACTCCAGAGCTGCGCAGCGTCGTCTGGGCAGGGAAGTTCAAGCCTGACCTGCCTCCATGCTTCGACAACACCCCCGACCCTGTTGAGTTCCTGTAGGTCTATGAGCTGAGCATGGAGGTAGCCAGCGGCGACGAGAAGGTATTGGCGAACTGGCTTCCCATGGCCCTCAAAGACGGCGCATGCTCGTGGCTCCTGAACCTCCCTGCAGGATCGTTCACCCTCCTGGGATGAGATGCGAGAGCGTTTCGTCGCCAATTTCCAAGGCACTCGCGACCGCCCACCAGCCGCGGGTGACCTGCGGCGCATCAAGCAGAAGATAGGAGAGACCTTCCAGAAGTACATCCAGTGCTTCAACAGTGTTCGCCTCAAGATCCCCAAGGTGTCACATGAGGCCATCGTCTCGGTGTTCACTGATGGCGTCCGCGACGTCAAGATGAAGGAGGAGCTCACCATACATGAGGACATGTGCACGGCTCTGGAGATGTTCAACATGGCAACCAAGTGTGCGAGAGTTGAGGAAGGTAGCCTCTCCCTCTTGGAGCTGCCAGAGGCTGACCCAGAAGACAAGAAGGCCAAGGACAAGGACGTGAAGTGCAAGGGGCCAACTGTGCTTGCGGCCGAACCAAAGATGAAGCACGGTTGTGACCACCCAGTGTCATCCAAGGGTAGTCGCCCATTCTGCGTCTTCCACAACGTGCACAGCCACAACACCAATGACTGCCAGGAGCTTAGGGCCATCCGCGACGGGCGCCTCGGTTGTCGCCTCGAGCATGATGGTCGAGGCTATGGCCAAGGAGGAGCCCGAGGCGGAGGACGTTGGGACAGCCGTGACCCCCGCCAGGAATGGCGCGATCAGCCTTGTGAGGACTCCTGGCAGGGCCAGCCTCACGAGGACCGCCCCCAGGGCAATGCTGGACTTCCTCCGCTTCCACCACCACCAAGAAGGAACGATGACCACCACCAGGATGAGGGCCTGGGGGCTTCCAAGAGCCACGCGCCATCACTTGCATCCTAGGCGGCGCCCAGGCCCCCGCCTCCCATCGCATCTTCAAGTAGTTCGCACGCGAGGTGAACACGGCCCTCCCCAAGCTTGAGGTGACGCGTCCGCTCAGGTGATCCAAGTACGCCATCACCTTCAACTCTTCCGACCAGCTCAAGTGTGCGCCCACAGCCGGGGCCCTCCCAATGCTCTGCTCACTGATACGTCTCCAACGTATCTATAATTTTTTATTGCTCCATGCTATATTATCTACTGTTTTGGACATTACTGGGCTTTATTTTCCACTTTTATATTATTTTTGGGACTAACCTATTAACCGGAGGCCCAGCCCAGAATTGCTATTTTTTGCCTATTTTAGGTTTTCGAAGAAAAGGAATATCAAACGGAGTCCAAACGGAATGAAACCTTCGGGAACGTGATTTTCTCACCGAACATGATCCAGGGGACTTGGACCCTACGTCAAGAAACAAGGGAGGAGGCCACGAGGTAGGGGGCGCGCCTACCCCCCCCCCTCCCCAGGCACGCGCTCCACCCTCATGGGCCCCCTGTTGCTCCACCGATGCACTCCTTCCTCCTATATATACCTACGTACCCCCAAACGATCAGATATGGAGCCAAAACCCTAATTCCACCGCCGCAACTTTTTGTATCCACGAGATCCCATCTTGGGGCCTATTTCGGAGCTCTGCCGGAGGGGGTATCCATCACGGAGGGCTTATACATCATCACCATAGGCCCTCCGATGAAGTGTGAGTAGTTCACCTCAGACCTACGGGTCCATAGTTATTAGCTAGATGGCTTCTTCTCTCTTTTTGGATCTCAATACCATGATCTCCCCCTCTCTTGTGGAGATCTATTCGATGTAATCTTCTTTTTGCGGTGTGTTTGTTGAGACCGATGAATTGTGGGTTTATGATCAAGTCTATCTATGAACAGTATTTGAATCTTCTCTGAATTCTTTTATGTATGATTGGTTATCTTTGCATGTCTCTTCGAATTATCAGTTTGGTTTGGCCTACTAGATTGATCTTTCTTGCAATGGGAGAAGTGCTTAGCTTTGGGTTCAATCTTGCGGTGTCCTTTCCCAGTGACAGTAGGGGCAGCAAGGCACGTATTGTATTATTTCCATCGAGGATAACAAGATGGGGTTTTCATCATATTGCATGAGTTTATCCCTCTACATCATGTCATCTTGCTTAAGGCGTTAATCTATTTTCATTAACTTAATACTCTAGATGCATGCTGGATAGCGGTCAATGAATGGAGTAATAGTAGTAGATGCCGGCAGGAGTCAGTCTACTTGTCTCGGACATGATGCCTATATACAAGATCATGCCTGGATATTCTCATAACTATGCTCAATTCTGTCAATTGCTCAACAGTAATTTGTTCACCCACATTGTGGGTTTATGATCAAGATTATCTATGAACAATATTTGAATCTTCTCTGAATTCTTTTATGTATGATTGGTTATCTTTGCATGTCTCTTCGAATTATCAGTTTGGTTTGGCCTACTAGATTGATCTTTCTTGCAATGGGAGAAGTGCTTAGCTTTGGGTTCAATCTTGCGGTGTCCTTTCCCAGTGACAGTAGGGGCAGCAAGGCACGTATTGTATTATTTCCATCGAGGATAACAAGATGGGGTTTTCATCATATTGCATGAGTTTATCCCTCTACATCATGTCATCTTGCTTAAGGCGTTAATCTATTTTCATTAACTTAATACTCTAGATGCATGCTGGATAGCGGTCAATGAATGGAGTAATAGTAGTAGATGCCGGCAGGAGTCAGTCTACTTGTCTCGGACATGATGCCTATATACAAGATCATGCCTGGATATTCTCATAACTATGCTCAATTCTGTCAATTGCTCAACAGTAATTTGTTCACCCACGGTAGAATACTTCTGCTCTTGAGAGAAGCCACTAGTGAAACCTATGGCCCCCGGGTCTATCTTCGTCATATTAATCTTCTAATACTTTGCTATTTACTTTGCTTTTATTTTACTTTGCATCTTTATCATAAAAATACCAAAAAAATATTATCTTATCATATCTATCAGATCTCACTCTTGTAAGTGGTCGTGTAGGGATTGACAACCCCTTATCGCGTTGGTTGCGAGGATTTATTTGTTTTGTGTAGGTACGAGGGACTCGCACATAGCCTCCTACTGGATTGATACCTTGGTTCTCAAAAACTGAGGGAAGTACTTACGATACTCTGCTGCATCATCCCTTCCTCTTTAGGGGAAAACCAATGCAGTGCTCAAGAGGTAGCAAGAAGGATTTCTGGCGCCGTTGCCGGGGAGTCTACGCAAAAGTCGATATACCAAGTACCCATCACAATACCTATCTCCCGCATTACATTATTTGCCATTTGCCTCTCATTTTCCTCTCCCCCACTTCACCCTTGCCGTTTTATTCGCCCTCTCTCTCTATCCTCCCTCTCTTTCTCTATTTGCCTCTTTTTTGACCTTTGCACTTTATGCCGTTATGTCTGAAATAGGGGAAATTATTGTCGATATGGACAATAATAATGTCATGAAAAATTCGGATGCTCCTGCTAAAGAACCTCGCATATTACATAAAAAAAATTCCGTGTTGGTAGTGGTAATATTATTGGAAAAGGAGTTATTCAAGATTTCTTTACTTGTCCTGGTGCTTTACCTTCTATGGGTAGTTCTATCCTTCATAGAACTAGTAGTCTTGCGGACGCTATTGCCATGCTTGTAGTTGAACTTGAAATACAATTCATGCACTTGCATCCTTGCATACAAAGGATTTTCCTAGAATTTTCTAATATTGAGCATTCTTCTGTTAAGCGTGCCGCTACTATATTTTTGGCTCATGAGTTTAGATTCATAATAAGAGAAGCCAAAGAAATGTTTGTGCATTATAGGGTAGACACTTGCCGTCCTCCCATAGAGGCTATCCTTTTTGGTCAAGAAGAAATAATGCGTATTCAATCTCTAGACTATGTTGCTTTCAATGAAAATCTTAGAAAAAGGGTTCCTACCAATGTTTTAGTTGATAGAATTTCTGAGCTTAATGATGATTTGGCTATTCGAAATAATGAAGTAGGATATTCTCTTGAATATAGGCTAACAAGGTTCTGTCAAAAGAATGCTTATAATGATGAATTGGTTGTGCAATACGAAGGACCAAAGGAGGAACCTATACCTCCCAAGGTTGATCTTGGGGACTTTTGCCCCATTAAATTTAGCCCTTTTGATTACTTTTTTCTTGCCTCAAAGAAAACTTTCTGCCGAACGTAGAGAATATGAAAAGAGTTTTAATGATCTATCTTACTATTATGGCGATACCTAGATCTATCCTTGCTTTTTATGCCTAGCTAGGGGCGTTAAATGATAGCGCTTGTTGGGAGGCAACCCAATTTTATTTTTATTCCTTGCTTTTTGCTCCTGTTTAGTAATAAATAATTTATCTAGCCTCTGTTTAGGTTGTGTTTTTTGTTTTTAATTAGTGTATGTGCCAAGTAGAACCATTTGGAAGACTTGGGGAAAGTCTTGATATCTTGCTGTAAAAAACAGAAACTTTAACGCTCACGAGAACTGCTGCCATTGTTATTTGGAAAGTGATATTTAGTTATTTCTTTTTTCAGATGATTAATATATAAATTCCTCAAGTCCACCAATTTATTTTAGAATTTTTGGGGTTCCATATCTTGCTCTAGCTACAGATTACTACAGACTGTTCTGTTTTTGACAGATTCTGTTTTTTGTGTGTTGTTTGCTTATTTTCATGAATCTATGGCTAGTAAAATAGTTTATGAACCATAGAGAAGTTGGAATACAGTAGGTTTAACACCAATATAAATAAATAATGAGTTCATTACAGTACCTTGAAGTGGTCTTTTGTTTTCTTTCGCTAACGGAGCTCACAAGATTTTCTACTTTAAGTTTTGTGTTGTGAAGTTTTCATGTTTTGGGTAAAGATTTGATGGATTATGGAACAAGGAGTGGCAAGAGCCTAATCTTGAGGATGCCCATGGCACCCCCAAGATAATCTAAGGACAGCTAAAAGCTAAAGCTTGGGGATGCCCCGGAAGGCATCCCCTCTTTTCGTCTACTTCTATCGGTAACTTTACTTGGAGCTATATTTTTATTCACCACATGATATGTGTTTTGCTTGGAGCGTCTTGTATGATTTGAGTCTGTGACTTTTAGTTTACCACAATCATCCTTGTTGTACACACCTTTTTAGAGAGCCATACATGATTTGGAATTTGTTAGAATACTCTATGTGCTTCACTTATATCATTTGAGTTATATAGTTTTCTCTAGTACTTCACTTATATCTTTTAGAGCACGGTGGTGGATTTGTTCTATAGAAAATATTGATCTCTCATGCTTCACTTAGATTATTTTGAGAGTCTTAAATAGCATGGTAATTTTCTTAAGTAATCCTAATATGCTAGGTGTTCAAGATGAATAATTTTTTTTCTTATGAGTGTTTTGAATACTAAGAGAAGTTTGATGCTTGATGATTGTTTTGAGATATGGAGGTAATAATATCAAAGTCGTGCTAGTTGAGTAGTTGTGAATTTGAGAAATTTTTGTGTTGAAGTTTGCAAGTCCCGTAGCATGCACGTATGGTAAACATTGTGTAACAAATTTGAAACATGAGGTGTTATTTGATTGTCTTCCTTGTGAGTGGCGATCGGGGACAAGCGATGGTCTTTTCCTACCAATCTATCCCCCTAGGAGCATGCGCGTAGTGCTTTGGTTTTTGATGACTTGTAGATTTTTGCAATAAGTATGTGAGTTCTTTATGACTAATGTTCAGTCCATGGATTATACGCACTCTCACCCTTCCATCATTGCTAGCCTCTTCGGTACCGTGCAATGCCCTTTCTCACATTGAGAGTTTGTGCAAACTTCGCCGGTGCATCCAAACCCCGTGATATGATACGCTCTTTCACACATAAACCTCCTTATATCTTCCTCAAAACAGCCACCATACCAACCTATTATGGCATTTCCATAGCCATTCCGAGATATATTGCCATGCAACTTTCCATCATTTCGTTCATCATGACACATTCATCATTGTCATATTGCTTAGCATGGTCATGTAGTTGACATAGTATTTGTGGCAAAGCCACCATTCATAATTCTATCATACATGTCACTCATGGTCCATTGCATATCCCGGTACACCGCCGGAGGCATTCATATAGAGTCATCTTTGTTCTAGTATCGAGTTGTAATAATTGAGTTGTAAATAAATAGAAGTGTGATGATCATCATTTTCTAGAGCATTGTCCCATGTGAGGAAAAAAAAAAAGAAGAAAGGCCATAAAAAAAGAGAAGGCCCAAAAAAGAAGAAGAAGAGAAAGGCCATAAAAAAGAGAAAAGGCCCAAAAAAATGAGAGAAAAAGAGATAAGGGACAATGTCACTATCCTTTGCCACACTTGTGCTTCAAAGTAGCACTGTGATCTTCATAGTAGAGAGTCTCTCATGTTATCACTTTCATATACTAGTGGGAATTTTTCATTATAGAACTTGGCTTGTATATTCCAACAATGGGCCTCCTCAAGTGCCCTAGGTCTTCGTGAGCAAGCAAGTTGGATGCACACCCACTAGTTTCTTTTGTTGAGCTTTCATACATTTATAGCTCTAGTGCATCTGTTGCATGGCAATCCCTACTGCTTGCATTAACATCAATCGATGGGCATCTCCATAGCCCATTGATTAGCCTCGTTGATGTGAGACTTTCTCCTTTTTTGTCTTCTCCACATAACCCCCATCATTATATTATATTCCACCCATAGTGCTATAACCATGGCTCGTGCTCATATATTGCGTGAAAGTTTATAGGTTTGAGATTACTAAAGTATGAAACAATTGCTTGGCTTGTCATCGGGGTTGTGCATGATGAGAGCATTCTTGTGTGACGAAAATGGAGCATGACTAAACTATATGATTTTGTAGGGGTGAACTTTCTTTGGCCATGTCATTTTGAGAGGACATAATTGCTTAGTTAGTATGCTTGAAGTATTATTATTTTTATGTCAATATGAACTTTTATCTTGAATCTTTCGGATCTGAATATTCATACCACAATTAAGAAGAATTACATTAAAATTATGCCAAGTAGCACTCCGCATCAAAAATTCTGTTTTTATCATTTACCTACTCGAGGACGAGAAGGAATTAAGCTTGGGGATGCTTGATACGTCTCCAACGCATCTATAATTTTTGATTGCTCCATGCTATATCTACTGTTTTGGACATTATTGGGCTTTATTTTCCACTTTTATATTATTTTTGGGACTAACCTATTAACCGGAGGCCTAGCCTAGAATTGCTATTTTTTTGCCTATTTTAGGGTTCCGAAGAAAAGGAATATCAAACGGAGTCCAAACCGAATGAAACCTTTGGGAATGTGATTTTCTCACTGAACATGATCCAGGGGACTTGGACCCTACGTCAAGAAACAAGGGAGGAGGCCACGAGGTAGGGGGCGCGCCTACCCCCCAGGCACGCCCTCCACCCTTGTGGGCCCCCTGTTGCTCCACCGACGTACTCCTTCCTCCTATATATACCTATGTACCCCGAAACGATCAGATACGGAGCCAAAACCCTAATTCCACCGCCGCAACTTTCTATATCCACGAGATCCGATCTTGGGGCCTGTTCCGGAGCTCCGCCGGAGGGGGTATCCATCATGGAGGGCTTCTCCATCATCACCATAGGCCCTCCGATGAAGTGTGAGTAGTTCACCTCAGACCTACGGGTCCATAGTTATTAGCTAGATGGCTTCTTCTCTCTTTTTGGATCTCAATACCATGATCTCCCCCTCTCTTGTGGAGATCTATTCGATGTAATCTTCTTTTTGCGGTGTGTTTGTTGAGACCGATGAATTGTGGGTTTATGATCAAGTCTATCTATGAACAATATTTGAATCTTCTCTGAATTCTTTTATGTATGATTGGTTATCTTTGCATGTCTCTTCGAATTATCAGTTTGGTTTGGCCTACTAGATTGATCTTTCTTGCAATGGGAGAAGTGCTTAGCTTTGGGTTCAATCTTGCGGTGTCCTTTCCCAGTGACAGTAGGGGCAGCAAGGCACGTATTGTATTATTTCCATCGAGGATAACAAGATGGGGTTTTCATCATATTGCATGAGTTTATCCCTCTACATCATGTCATCTTGCTTAAGGCGTTAATCTATTTTCATTAACTTAATACTCTAGATGCATGCTGGATAGCGGTCAATGAATGGAGTAATAGTAGTAGATGCCGGCAGGAGTCAGTCTACTTGTCTCGGACATGATGCCTATATACAAGATCATGCCTGGATATTCTCATAACTATGCTCAATTCTGTCAATTGCTCAACAGTAATTTGTTCACCCACCGTAGAATACTTATGCTCTTGAGAGAAGCCACTAGTGAAACCTATGGCCCCTGGGTCTATCTTCATTGTATTAATCTTCTAATATTTTTCTATTTACTTTGCTTTTTATTTTACTTTGCATCTTTATCATAAAAATACCAAAAAAATATTATCTTATCATATCTATCAGATCTCACTCTCGTAAGTGGCCGTGTAGGGATTGACAACCCCTTATCGTGTTGGTTTCGAGGATTTATTTTTTTTGTGGAGGTACGAGGGACTCACGCGTAGCCTCCTACTAGATTGATACCTTGGTTCTCAAAAACTGAGGGAAATACTTACGCTACTCTGTTGCATCACCCCTTCCTCTTCGGGGAAAAACCAACACAGTGCTCAAGAGGTAGCACTCACCCATCGTCAGCAACGTCCTCGTCACCAAGACGCTCATCGAAGGCGGCACGGGATGAAATGTTCTCTCTATCGAGACGTTCGACGGACTCTAGGTGTCATACAACTAGCTTCAGCCTACCAATCCCTTCTCAGGAGTGACCGACGGCTCCACCACCCCGATTGGGCAGATCCGCCTCCCTGTCACCTTTGGCAAGCATGACAACTACCGCACTGAGCTCATCGACTTCGAGATCACCCACATTAGCCTCCCGTACAATGCCATCCTCAGGTAGCCGGCCCTGGCCAAGTTCATGGTTGTGACCCACCATGGCTACAATGTCCTGAAGATGCCAGGAAGTTGTGGCATCATCACATTCGCTTGCGATGCAAAGGATGCAGTGTGCTACCTCGAGCGCACCTACCAGGCTACGACAGTCAAGAGCCCGGATGACGAAGGCGTCGCCTACTCCCCTGAGGTCATCCCCAAGAAGAAGAAGCAGCTGCTCAATCGCAGACCTCAGGAGGATGGGGTAGCCGGCGGCCCTGCCTCAGGACCTGCGCCCATTGATGGGGCGCCTTCCCCTCTCCCTAAGAAGGCGCGCCCAGCGCCCCTCTTAGGATGGGCTCGGGGGCTCTCCTCTGGAGGGCCTCAGACCTGGCCAACGTCACGAGGGAGGCACTAGGGCACTGCGTGGAGGCGTGCTTCAATGTGCGTTTTCGCAAACAGAGCACAGGATGCGATGTGCCAGGTTCTCAGGAGGTCATCACCAAAGCGATCAAGGAGCTTCAGGTGGCGCAAGCCATGCATAGCGAGCGCCGCCGCACACCCCCTGCTGTAGCTACTGCCCCTGACGAGGGCAGCGAGATGCACGTCTGTGTCAACATCCCAGGGCTCAACAGGGCCACGTTTTAGGAGCTCCTCTGGCCGTCCCGCGTCGGCCGGCGCGAGGGCCCACCTCACAGCTATGTTCGCATGCCTTTTGGTTTGCTGAACAGGGCTGCAGCGCAACAACGCTGCACGCGAGGCGTCTTGGCGACTCATGAGGCCAGGAATCAGGCGATCCTATCGGAGGTGGCGACGGATCCTCGTGAGCCCCCCGGGCCTCCAGAGCCTCGCGAGGTTCAGGACCTGGCTGGCTCATGAGGAGCAACTTTTGCAGCTCGCGTCTTCGGCTACATCAACACTTCTTCCGCAATGGTGCGTGGTGACATTTTTGATTTTGCTCAGTTGGGGGCGCCCCTCGGGCTGCATTTTACCAAAGCCGTGTGGGTCCGTCCCTGCAGCATGTATCATTCTTTTCATTTATCAGAACTTGCTTTATCCTATCAATGAGTCGCTTTATGATTATCACCTCTCTGTCCGGTGCTTCCTCGCCATGAACGTCGTACGCCCTTGCAAACCCACCCATGACCGCCTCATGATTAAGGATTGGCATGTCGTCTATGCTCGGGTCCATCCCTGTAGCGTCGCTAAACCCAAGTGGCTGAGCTCTGGATCACGGGCTAGCTCCCATGCACATCACCTCCCATGGTCCTTGGTGCCTTGTTCTCGCATGAGCTAATCGGGGGCGGATAAGTTAGGGCGCGTGACCTGGTGCCTCGCCGCCGCGGGAGCCACACACCAATTATCTTTCTTCAGGACTTTTGCATGACAAGACTGGGCGCGGTGTCTGTGCACGGGTCCGTCCCTGCAACATCGATATGCCCGACGGCTGTGCTCTGTCTGGCAGGCCGACCCGTTCACGTCACCTCCTGGGGTCGTTGGTGTTTAGACTTCTCATGCGATAACCTCAGGAGATTCACTTGGTGCAGGTTGCCTAACCATCTCACAGGACCATCTCAAGTGTTCGGAACCACATTCAGGCGCAACCCGCCTTGAGGTACGGCGTCGTGAGTCCCGCGTTGGCTCACGAGTACCCATACACACCTCCTCTAGCCCTATCGTGCAAGCCACGTGTCAGGGTGGGGCTGTACATGCCCCGGAGTCTCTCCTTAGAGGGAGCTCCCACCCACGTACCAGTGGAAGCACCATGCTCCGTGCTGGCAGACGACACTGTCGAGGAGCGGCTATGCCCGAGCAAGAGCGGAAGCGCCATGCTATGTGCTGGTGATAAACAATTGAGGGTAGCCTCACGGCTGTAGTAACCTCAAGCGAGCCGCCAGGCTCGATGTTCAGCCTCACCGCGCCGCTTTCCCCTCGGGAGGGTCGTGCGAGGGGGCTGGGCACGGTGGCTATCCTCAGGTCACGCCTAGTGTACGCCACCTTGCCAGGTCCCTCGGACCTGGTCTTCGCGCGCCCCTCCCAAGTGAGAGCTCGGCGAGGAAAGGTATGGAGGTCTGTTCATATGTCAAGGGGGACTCCTGGGCATCGTGACCCAGGAGCCTAACTGGTCACGTAGCCCCTCACCCCTTCGTCTCGTCCTGGTGATCTGGGCGCGTCAACGGCAGCTGGGTATGCGCGGGGTCGGGCCCTGCCGAGCAGAATGCTAAGACCTACACCCGCATCTCCCCCGTGTGGGTTGTTCGCATGTCAAGGGGGACTCCTGAGCATCGCGACTCAGGAGCTAAATTGGCCACATAGCCCCTCACCCCTTGGTCTCGTCCTAGTGATCCGGACACCCCAACGGCGGCTGAGGTATGTGCGGGCCCGGGCCCTACCGATGCAGAATGCTAAAGCAAACAGGAAAGGGAATCGAGGAATCCTAGCAAATTATTGCAAGGCATAATGTCTCTTAAAAATAGCTCAAAGCATAAGTTCTTACGCCTCCACGAGGCACGATAAATGTTGTAGGATAAGGATAGGAGTGAAGCGCCGCCTCCGAGCCTCTTCCTCAGCCTTGGACGCCACCATTGCCCACTTGGGGAGCCCCGTCATCGACGACGTCGCCACCGTCCTTGTCAGCCATGGCCACTGGGTCAACGCAGAGGAACTTCCGAAGCAGGGCCTCCACCTGATCCTTCACGGCTTCGGCAGCAAGGTACCATGGGGTCAGCTCAGGGTCCACGGGCTCGAGCAAGGGCACCAAGGTCGAAGCCGGGGTCCCGAAGAGAGAGGTGGCTGAAGACGCGTGTCGCGGAAGAGGTAGAAAGCACGCGGGCCTCTCCCTCCACCATGGGGCCCACTCCAAGGGCGATGCCCTCGAGCGCCGCGACGAGCTTGGGGAGCAGCCTGGCTGGGCCTTCCTCTGGAGTCGCCGACAGCTTCTCGTACCCGCTCCCGTAGATCCCATGCAGTGCCTTGCGGGACCGCAGCTCAAGAGAGATGAAGGCACTGCCCCCATGGTGGCCGCCTTCTCCGCCATGATAAGGAGTTTCTCCCTAGCCTCCAACCAAGCTTTATCATCGAAGACAAACTTGGTGTGGGATGCCTGGGCTGTTTCCACCTCTTCCTTCAGCTTCTCCAGGCGGCTGCACTCCGGAGCCAGCTCCTGACCTGCCTGCTCCAGCTCGGTGCTGCGGTCGGTAAGTGCAGCTTCATGGGTCTTTAGCTTTGCCTCCTGCTCCTCGATCTAGTGAGTGCGGGCGGCCTGCTCGTCGCGGAGGGCCTTTAGCTCGGCCTCTGGCAAGCAGCAGCGCTCCTCGGTGATCCTTGCGTCGGCCACCGCCACGTCGCAAGCGGTCACGGCTACGCCAGCCACCTTCTTGCCCTCCTTGGCGGCAGCTTCGTCCTGGCTCCAGGCTGCCTTAACGGCTGAGTCGGCCTGAAGCCACCCTAAGACCACCCCAAGGCACCCCGCTGCCATGCGCCAGTCGGCAGCCTCAAGGACAGCTCAGAGCCGGTCCAGCGCCGCGAAGACATCCTCCAGGGTGCTTGGCGTGGTGTCGCGGCCTGTCATACTCCTTTCGATAAGTAAGAGTGTCGAACCCAACGAGGAGCAGAAGGAAATGATAAGCGGTTTTCAGCAAGGTATTCTCTGCAAGCGCTGAAATTATAGGTAATAGATAGTTTTGTGATAAGATAATTTGTAATGAGCAACAAGTAATAACAAAAGTAAATAAAGTGCAGCTAGGTGGCCCAATCCTTTTTGTAGCAAAGGACAAGCCTGGACAAACTCTTATATGAAGGAAAGCGCTCCCGAGGACACACGGGAATATCGTCAAGCTAGTTTTCATCACGTTCATATGATTCATGTTCGGTACTTTGATAATTTGGTATGTGGGTGGACCGGTGCTTGGGTACTGTCCTTATTTGGACAATCATACCACTTATGATTAACCTCTATTGCAAGCATCCGCAACTACAACAAAAGTATTAAGGTAAACCTAACCATAGCATGAAACATATGGATCCAAATCAGCCCCTTACGAAGCAACATATAAACTAGGGTTTAAGCTTCTGTCACTCTAGCAACCCATCATCTACTTGTTACTTCCCAATGCATTCCTCTAGGCCCAAATAATGGTGAAGTGTCATGTAGTCGACGTTCACATAACACCACTAGAGGAGAGACAACATACATCTCATCAAAATATCGAACGAATACCAAATTCACATGACTACTAATAGCAAGACTTCTCCCATGTCCTCAGGAACAAACGTAACTACTCACAAAGCATATTCATGTTCATAATCAGAGGGATATTAATGTGCATATAGGATCTGAACATATGATCTTCCACCAAGTAAACCAACTAGCATCAACTACAAGGAGTAATCAACACTACTAGCAACCTACATGTACCAATCCCAGACTTAGAGACAAGAATTGGATACTAGAGATGAACTAGGGTTTGAGAGGAGATGGTGCTGGTGAAGATGTTGATGGAGATTGGCCCCCTCCCGATGAGATGAGCGTTGGTGATGACGATGGAGATGATTTCCCCCTCCCGGAGGGAAGTTTCCCCGACAGAACAGCTCCGCCAGAGCCGTAGATTGGTTCCGCCAAGCCGGCGGAGTCTTGTCCCGAAAGCTTGCTTATGATTTTTTCCTCAACGAAAGACTCCATATAGCAGAAGATGGGCATTGGAGGTCCACCAGGGGCCCACGAGGCAGGGGAGCGCCCATGAGGGTAGGGCGTGCCCCCCACCCTCGTGGCTGGTGAGTGGCCCCCCTCTGGTAGTTCTTGCGCTCAGTATTTTTTATATATTCTGAAAATAACTTCCGTGAATTTTCAGGACTTTTGGAGCTGTGCAGAATAGGTCTCCAATATTTGCTCCTTTTCCAGCCCAGAATCCCAGCTGCCAGCATTCTCCCTCTTTATGTAAACCTTGTAAAATAAGAGAGAGTAGGCATATGTATTGTGACATAATGTGTAATAACAGCCCATAATACAATAAATATTGATATAAAATCATGATGCAAAATGGATGTATCAACTCCCCCAAGCTTAGACCTCGCTTGTCCTCAAGCAAAAGCCGAAATCGAAAAATATGTCCACATGTTTAGAGATAGAGGTGTCGATAAAAATAAAATACGGACATGAGGGCCTCATGATCATTCTTAGAACAGCAACTTATATAATTATTGTCATATGATCTCTTATGCTAGAGTAATAATTCAATCACAATTTCAAGTATGAATCATAAACTTCATTGAAAACTAACAAACTATAATCTCAGTCATTGGAGCAATTGCAATTTATCATAATATAGGAAAGAGTCAATATAAGAGCTTTTCAGCAAGTCCACATACTCAACTATCATATAGTCTTTCACAATTGCTAACACTCATGCAATACTTATGGGTATGGAGTTTTAATCGGACATAGAGAAAGATAGGGGCTTATAGGTTTGCCTCCCAATGTTTTACCTCAAGGGTAATGTCAACAATAATAGTTCATGAAAACTGACATCCAATTAGCCATATATACCAAGATCTTTCCAACATATTGTGCTTGCCAAAAGATAAAATGTAAAAAGGAAAGGTGAGGATCACCATGACTCTTATGTAAGGTAGGAGATAAAAGTAAAAGATAGGCCCTTCGCACAGGGAAGCAGAGGTTGTCATGCGCTTTTATGGTTGGATGCACAAAATCTTAATGCGAAAGAACGTCACTTTATATTGCCACTTGTGATATGGACCTTTATTATGCAGTCTGTTGCTTTTATTTCTTCCACATCACAAGATCGTATAAAGCTTATTTTCTCCCATAGTAATAAGTCATGCATATTTAGAGAGCAATTTTTATTGCTTGCACCGATGACAACTTACTTGAAGGATCTTACTCAATCCATAGGTAGATATGGTGGACTCTCATGGCAAAACTGGGTTTAAGGGTATTTGGAAGCACAAGTAGTATTTCTACTTGGTGCAAAGAGTTTAGCTAGCATGAGGGGAAAAGGCAAGCTCAACCATGTTGGATGATCCATGGCAATATAATTTATCTTAGATGTAAGAAAACATAACCCATTATGTTGTCTACTGTCGGTGTCAAAACCGGCGGATCTCAGGTAGGGGGTCCCGAACTGTGCGTCTAGGCCGGATGGTAACAGGAGACAAGGGACACGAAGTTTTACCCAGGTTCGGGCCCTCCCGATGGAGGTAAAACCCTACGTCCTGCTTGATTAATATTGATGGTACGGGTAGTACAAGAGTAGATCTACCACCAGATCGAGGAGGCTAAACCCTAGAAGCTAGCCTATGGTATGATTGTTGATGTGTATGTTGTCCTACGGACTAAAACCCTCCGGTTTATATAGACACCCGATAGGGTTAGGGTTACATAGAGTCGGCTACAATGGTAGGAGTTCTTCATATCCGTATCGCCAAGCTTGCCTTCCACGCCAAGGAAAGTCCCTTCCGGACGGGACGGAGTCTTCAATCTTGTATCTTCATAGTCCAGGAGTCCGGCTGAAGGTATAGTCCGGCTATCCGAACACCCCCTAATCCAGGACTCCCTCAGTAGCCTCCGAACCAGGCTTCAATGACGATGAGTCCCGCGCGCGGATTGTCTTCGGCATTGCAAGGCGGGTTCACCACCAAATTTCGTGTACCTGTTTGAATAAAGTCCGGTTTCTTGTAGATGTTGCGCTCCTTGGCTTCTACGCCCAATAATGGCCGCTTCCCACGTGTCAAACGAATATGAAAAGTCTGAGTGTTTTTACATTCACACCCCTAGCCGTGTAAATGAGCTGCCCTATTTAAGGGGACAAGGATTTAGATCCAATCCACACCTTCTCCCCTCCACGAGTGTTCATCAGAGCACATTCGACAAAGGTCCATTCCACCATAGCCAGCTGTCGCAACTCCTCCCCTCGCCCTTCCAGCCCTAAGCCTGGATATTGGGAGAGATGTTCCACCCCGCATAGCGAGCTAGTGACGCTCCAGACCAAGGGATTTCTCCCCCCGGCCTATATGGTCCTGGTTCGAGCCGGTCTTGTCGTCTACAATGGCGGAGAGCAAGCAAAGAATGCCCCTAATCCCTCCAAAGGAGAGCGGGTGTGCCTTGTCCCTTACTTAATAAGGGGGCTCGGATTTCCAATCCACCCATTTCTCCGGGGGCTGCTGGAGTTCTACGGCCTTCAGCTACATCATCTCACGCCTGCCTCAATATTGCATATCGCGGGCTTTGTAGCCCTCTGCGAGCTGTTCTTGGGTGTTGAAGCTCATTTCGGACTGTGGAAGGAGCTATTTTGCCTCGTGCCCCGTTCCAAGAAGGGTTCGATGTATCAAGTGGGCGGAGCCGAAGTGTGGCGCATCGCCGGGACCGGATATCTGTCCTGAACCCCAAAGAAGGCGTCCAAAGACTGGCCCTCGGAATGGTTCTATATAGAAGACGTCCCGCTGTCGGATCCTGTCCGGATCGGCCTCCCTGAATTCAACAGTGCTCCCTTAAAGAAGCACCTAAGCTGGCGCCCACGGAGCCCTCAGAGGGAAAGTGACAGGGACATCATTTACCTGATGGGCCGAATAAGATTGTTAGCCCATTCCGGACTAACCATGATCGGGGTTATGGCCGAATGCATTATGCGGGGGGTGCAGCCGCTTCAGTATAGAAGCCACCCCATGTGGGACTTCAACGGGAAGGACGACGCCACCCGCTACGGTCGTAAAGGGGCCGGACTCAGCTGCCGCTCTACTAAAGATCTTTGCCACTTTGTATAAGGGAGAAGAGGAGGAATTTCTCCACGTCAACCCCCCGAGCTGGGTAAGCGGCCGTATTTACTTGTCCATCCGTTTTGTATTCCCATTGTTAAATATTCAGTCTGACGACTTCAACGCAGGAACTGCGCCGGGCTGTTAAGGAAATAACCAGCCCTCCTCCACAACCTGAGGACCCAGGACGGTCTATCGACCCGGCCTCTCAAGAGGATCCGGACATATTTGTGGAGCTGATTGATGGAGTGTTCCATCAATTGAGCGAGGATAATGCCTTGGTGGCCATTACGGCCGATTACCCAGGGCTAATCCTGATGCCCCAGGTACCTGAGATCGAAGTCCTAGTACCCCGAATAGGTGTGCGCCCACTCGTGTTCAGTTTCCTGATTGTAACCGAACTTTGCAGGGGAGGTTTTTAAGGCGGAAGGCCGAACCTGCGGCGACAAGCCAACAAGGGGTCGTAGGGCCCCGTTGGTCGAAAAGAAGTGCAGTCCAGACTGAGGCGTCAGCGCAAAGGTATGGCGCGCCCCTTTATCCCAGGTGTTATACCTTCGAGGCACATTGACACTCGTGCTCTCTTCAGGACAAAGAGACCTCGCCGGACTATACCTGGAGAGGCTGCCAATCGTGCAGGTTCTTACAAAAAAGAATTCCCTACTGTCCAAGGAGCTGGAAGAGTGCAAAGCCCAACTGGAGGCCGCACTAGCCGCGGCAGGGGAGCCTAAGGAGATCCCCTCTGGTAATATACACTTTGAAAGATAAGTATTTTGTGAACCACGGCTTTGGTGCGAATCTGACAAATGAAATTGCAGATGGGGCCGGATTGAATCCGAAAAGGCAACACCTCGTACGCCAGCTAAAGGCTGGTGAGAGGGTGCTGCTAAAGGTGATGGGGGAGAAGAACAATCTCCAAGATGCCAACACCAAGCTGGGCGTCGAGCTGAAAGATGTTCGTGCCCAGCTGTCATACTCCGTGAATGAGAATCAGCGGCTTCAGCGCGGCATATTTAGTAAGTGCTTGAACGAACCTTTTGAAAGAAAGTTCGGCGGAGAAGTCGACTAACAGAGTAATGTCTGTAGGTGTGCTAACAGGTCGTCCTGCAGAGGAGATGCCCAGTTCCACGGGTGACCTTCTTCCCAAGCTCTCGCAACTGCTCAATCGAGTTCGGCAGGCGATGCGAGGCGTCTCCCAGGCCCTGTGGCCATCCATCTCCATGCCAAAGGTCTTGGAGAGCTTGCGGAGAAGCTAAAGGGAGCACGGCGGCGCTTCCGATTGTGGAAGATATCAGCCTGCCGTCAAGGCGCTAGGGAGGCCTGGGCCATGGTGAAGACGCGGTACGCAAAGGCTTACCCCAACCACATGGCCGAGGTCGGTCCTGTAGGGCCCGATGGGAAGGAGATCCCTGTAAGCTTAGTATACGGCCAAGTAGAGTTGGCCACAAAGTATTCCCAGTAGGACTGTAAATTAGATAGCCTGTTAGATGGTATTGAAGAGGAATACAACTAGTCAAAATGACTATGTAATTTAATTGACATTTATAATGCCTTCTAGCCGGATTGTAGATCATTTGTCATGGCCGACCTTTTCGCTTCAGCCTCGGGACCTGACGGTCCGGAGTGTGTCCGAATTCCCATGCGGTTATATAGGAACCGGGGAATGCATGGAGACCAGGCGTAGGGGTCATTAGGGCGTGAACAGACAAGTGCCCGACTAGGTATGTTATATTACATGGTTAGTAAGAAACATCTTCCAGGGAGAATAGTTCCGTTAGGGGTTCCTTTCCCTGGGAGGCATGCCCTAAGGTGCATGTCCATGCTGCAAAAGAAACGAGGAAAAACATCTGGGGGCGTATAGATAAAAATAAAAAAAGATCATCTTTAGTTCACCGACCGAATATTCCCTTAAGAACGCTAGCTTTCGGCTTCACCCAGTCTGAGGTACACGTCCGGCTGACCCGGCAGTAACAATCGCAGAGGTGCTCCCTTTACCACCTAGCCGAACAATCGGGAACGTAGGGGTAAGCACAGGAGCCAGGCAACCCAGCTTGGCCAAAACTTAAGTCATATCGATGCATATAATGGTGAATAAAAGGTACATGCGGAAGTGTGACACATGTGTTGGGCATGAAGCCCGTATGAATAAGCTTCTGTTTAAAGAAGCCCCCAGGTTTAATGAGCGCGGATAGCGCGTCACTTTATGAGCCTTTAAAGGCTATAAGAGAGAGAGAGGAGAGAGAGAAGAGAGAAATGTAAGACAGAAAATATAAAAATGGACAGAGGAAGGAGACGAACACAGAGTCCGGCGCTAGGCATAGAATCTTCGGAGACGGGCTGCGTTCCATGGGTTCGGCTCGAGTCGGTTATCCGATGCATCCCGCAGGCGGTACGCTCCACCAGTCAGGACTTGGTCAATTATGAAGGGACCTTCCCACTTGGGCTTGAGTTTGTCCTTTTTCTTGTCCGGATAGTCGTAGAACTAATTCGCCAACGTTGTAATTTTTGGCCCGTACTTCTCTGCTTTGGTATCTTCGAGCCTGCTGTTGATAAAATGCGGAACGGGCTTTTGCCATGTCACGCTCCTCCTCCAATGCGTCCAAGCTGTCCTGCCAATCGAGCTCGGCTTCTCTTTCTTCGTACATGCGCACTCGAGGTGAGTCATGAATTATGTCGCAAGGCAAAACTGCCTCTGCACCGTACACCATAAAGAATGGTGTGTATCCGGTGGTGGGATTCGGCGTGGTCCGCAGCCCCAGAGTACAGAGTCGAGCTCCTCTACCCAGTGCGTGTTAGATTCCTTGAGGGACCTCACTAATCTAGGTTTGATGCCACTCATGATAAGACCATTTGCACGTTTGACCTGGCCGTTAGCTTGTGGGTGATAGACGGAAGCGTAATCGAGCTTGATGCCCATGTTTTTGCACCAGAGTTTTACCTCGTCGGCCGTGAAGTTCGTGTCGTTATCAGTGATGATGCCGTGGGGGACGTCGTAACGGTGTACAACCCCGGATATGAAGTTTATCACCGGTCCGGATTCGGCCGTCTTAACAGGCTTGGCTTCTATCCATTTGGTGAACTTATCCACCATGACCAGTAAGTATTTTTGCTTGTGGGTTCCGCTTTTAAGGGGTCCAACCATGTCAAGCCCCCAGACCGCAAAGGGCCAAGTAATGGGGATGGATTGGAGGGCGGTGGGTGGCATATGGCTTTGGTTTGCAAAGAGCTGGCAACCGGTGCATCATTGGACTAAGTCCTGAGCGTCTGCCCGGGCCGTCGGCCAATAAAAGCATGTACGGAAGGCCTTGCTTACAAGGGACCGGGATGCAGCGTGATGACTGCCGAGTCAGGGATGAATTTCAGCCATGAGATTCTGCCCCTCCTCTTCGGAGATGCACCTTTGAAGGACTCCGGTAGTGCTTTTCTTATAAAGCTCTCCCTCGTGGACTCTGTAGGCTTTGGATTGCTGCACTATGCAGCGTGCCTCATTTTGGTCCTCGGGCAGTTCCTGCCTGGTAAGGTAGGCGAGGAATGGTTCTGTCCACGGGGCAATGACGGCCATTATTACGTGGGCTGAAGGTGTTATTTCATTGGCAGACCTCCGATTGTGTCAGAATGGTCGGTGTCGGGCAGTGCGGTTGGGTCCGGGCTGTTATTGTTCGGCTCCCCTTCCCATGCTACAGATGGCTTGAACAACCTTTCCAAGAAGATGTTGGGGGGGACTACATTGTGTTTTGCGCTGATGCGTGCCAGGACATCTGCCGCCTGATTATTTTCCCGGGCTATATGGTGAAACTCAAGCCCCTCAAACCGAGCTGACATTTTTAGGACGATGTTGTGGTAAGATGCCATTTTTGGATCCTTGGCATCGAAGTCTCCATTTATTTGGGATATTGCGAGGTTCGAGTCCCCGCGCACCTCTAGGCGTTGGATGCCCGTGGATACTGCCATCCGGAGACCATGTAAAAGGGCCTCATATTCGGCTGCATTGTTGGAGTCCGTGTACATAATCTGTAGTACGTATTGAACTGTGTCTCTTGTGGGGGACGTCAAAACGACGCGAGCCCCCAGTCCGGCCAACATCTTGGAGCCGTCGAAATGCATGATCCAATTTGAATATGTGCCGTACTCTTTAGGGAGTTCGGCCTCCGTCCATTCTGCGACGAAGTCGGCCAGGACTTGTGACTTGATGGCTCGTCGTGGCTTATAAGTTATGTCTAACGGTAGGAGCTCGATGGCCCATTTCGCAATCCGGCCTGTTGCGTCACGGTTGTTTATAATATCGTTAAGTGGTACTTCCGAGGCTACTGTTATTGAACACTCTTGAAAGTAGTGTCGTAGCTTCCGGGATGCCATGAATACCGCGTACATAATATTTTGATAATGCGGGTACCATGATTTGCAGGGAGTGAGGATAGTGGACACATAATAGATCGGCTTTTGAAGGGGGAATTTGTGTCCGTCCGCTTCTCGTTTGACGACGAGCACTGTGCTTACAACCTGATGTGTTGCTGCAATGTATAATAGCATTGGTTCGCCAATGTTTGGGGCGGCCAGGACTGGGTTTGTTGCCAGTATGGCTTTTATTTCGTCGAGTCCGGTCGTGGCTACGTCCGTCCATTTGAAGTGTTCGGTGCGCCGAAGGAGGAGGTAAAGGGGTAGGGCCTTTTCTCCCAACCGGGAGATAAAGCGGCTTAGAGCCGCCACACATCCGGTTAACTTTTGTATTTGTTTGAGGTCCTTTGGGATATCCAGTGGCGACAGAGCTCGGATCTTGGCTGGATTTGCTTCAATTCCTCTACCGGATACAATGAAGCCCAAGAGCTTTCCGGCTGGAACGCCGAAAACGCATTTTTCCGGGTTGAGTTTGATGTCGTATGTTCGGAGGTTATCAAATGTGAGCCTCAAGTCGTCGACTAGAGTTTCAACATGTCTTGTTTTGACGACCACATCATCTACATATGCCTCCACTGTTTTACCGATCTGGCTTGCCAGACATGTCTGAATCATGCGCTGATATGTTGCGCCGGCGTTTTTGAGCCCGAAGGGCATCATGTTGAAGCAGAATGGCCCGTATGGTGTGATAAATGCCGTTGCGGCTTGGTCTGGTTCTGCCATCTTGATTTGATGGTAGCCAGAATGTGCGTCGAGGAAACACAACGAATCGTGTCCTGCGGTAGCGTCGATAATTTGATCGATGCGGGGGAGGGGAAGGGATCCTTTGGGCAAGCCTTGTGAAGGTCTTTGAAATCAACACACAGGCGCCGGGATTTGTCCTTCTTTGGTACCATCACTAGGTTTGCTAGCCAGTCCGGATGTTTTATATCTCTGATGAATCCGGCCTCCAATAGCTTTGCTAGCTCCTCTCCCATGGCCTGTCTCTTAGGTTCAGAAAAACGCCGAAGAGCCTATTTGACAGGTTTGAATCCTGTTTGGATATTTAAGCTGTGCTCGGCCAGCCTGCATGGGATTCCTGGCATGTCTGAAGGGTGCCAGGCGAAAATATCCCAGTTCTCTCGTAGGAACTCTCGCAATGTGGCGTCGACATCAGGGTTTAACTGTGCCCCGATGGAAGCTGTTTTATTGGGGTCCCTTGGATGGACTTGGAATTTGACTATTTCGTCTGCTGGTTTAAAGGAGGTGGACTTGGATCTTTTGTCGAGTACCACATCGTCCCTATTCACCGTAGAGCGCAGCGCAGTCAGCTCCTCAGCCGCTAGGGCTTCGGATAGTGCCTCGAGGGCCAGTGTGGCTGTCTTGTTTTCGGCGCGGAGTGCTATGTCTGGATCACTAGCGAGAGTGATGATCCCGTTAGGCCCGGGCATCTTGAGCTTCGTGTACCCGTAATGGGGTATTTCTTGGAAGATTGTAAACGCTTCCCGCCCTAGCAGAGCGTGATAACCGCTGCTGAACGGAGCCACCTGGAACGTGACCTCTTCGGACCTGTAATTATCCGGCGTGCCGAACACCACATCTAGTGTGATTTTTCCTGTACAATGCGCTTCCCGACTAGTGATTATTCCTCTAAATGTTGTGTTGCTTCGCTCAATGCGGTTCCAGTCTATTTCCATTTATTGAAGAGTCTCCTCGTAAATGAGGTTCAATCCGCTGCCGCCATCCATGAGTACCTTGGTAAGACGAAAGCCGTCCACTATTGGACTGAGGACCAATGCGGCTAGTGCTCGGGCTGTTCGGAATTTAGGTTCATCACCAGCGTTAAAGGTAATAGCCGTGTCACTCCATGGGTTTATTGTTGCTACTTGGTAGACTTCGGCAAGGCTGCGGAGTGTCCTTTTTCGCATATTATTTGATGCGGAAGTCTCGAAGACTGTTAATACCGTATTGGTGTCTCTGGGGTGGCTATCTGTGGCCTCCGGACTTAGGAGATTTTCGCCAATTTTGGCCACCTGCCGGAGTATCCAACATGCTCTGAGGCTGTGAGTTAGTGTGGTGTCCTCTGTACTGTGAATTTTACAGGGTCCATTAAGCCACCCTTCCAGTACGGTTCCATGCCCTGTAGAGGGTTTTTTCTTTTTAGTGCTTGACCCGGGTGACTGGTGATGATGCACCCTTTTATTTCGGACTGGGGTTGTATTCAGGGCCGGATTGTCCCAAAATTTTATTTCGGTTTTCCAGGCGCTTTCCATCACACAGTACTTTCGTACAATGGACGCCAAGTCAACGAAGCATGTAATATCACGGCGACTTATGGCGTTGAGTATTCCCTTGTCTGTGCAATTATTGCAGAAGATGGAGATTGCGTCTTCCTCGCGGCAGTCCCTTAGTCTGTTCTTAACCAGGAGGAATCTGGCCCAGTAATGATGTACTGTTTCATCGGGTTCTTGCCTGTTTCATCCGAAGCCTCACCCCATCTAAGGCTCAGAGGCTGAGGAATTTCTGAACTCGAAAATTTGGATTCCTGGATGTTGTCCAATGAATCCAGCCCGTCGCCTGACTCTAAGTTCAGGTCTTGAGTGATATCCTCCCCTCCGCGGGTATCCGGCTTGGAGGGATCGGGAATCCGGACGTAGCGAGTCCTTAAGATAGATGAAGGGTCGCTGCACTGTCCCTCTACCACGGCAACGTGATGGGTGACTTGGGGAGAGTTAATCTCTCTTAGATCGGTTTTAGGCCCAATCTGGTCGTAATCCGTAGTGACTCCCAGGGCGGCGAAGCGATCCAAGAGCTCGTTTATGGAGGAAAGCTCTATTGGATCTAACTGCTCGGCGAGTTCCGAGTTGACATGAAGATTGTTTTCGATGGCTCGAGAGGTCATCGTTGGCGCAGAAGCCGAATAGGCGGTCATAAGAAAGCCACCTAACCGGAGGGTTTGGCCGACAGCCAAGGCTCCCTTACCAACGGTGCCGTCTTTAAAGACGGGGCGAGGCATCCTTCCTGATGGCGATGACACAGAGGAACTCTCAATGAAAGGACCAATGTCGGTGTCAAAACCGGCGGATCTCGGGTAGGGGGTCCCGAACTGTGCGTCTAGGCCGGATGGGAACAGGAGACAAGGGACACGAAGTTTTACCCAGGTTCGGGCCCTCTCGATGGAGGTAAAACCCTACGTCCTGCTTGATTAATATTGATGATATGGGTAGTACAAGAGTAGATCTACCACGAGATCGAGGAGGCTAAACCCTAGAAGCTAGCCTATGGTATGATTGTTGATGTGTATGTTGTCCTATGGACTAAAACCCTCCGGTTTATATAGACACCGGATAGGGTTAGGTTTACATAGAGTCGGTTACAATGGTAGGAGATCTTCATATCCGTATCGCCAAGCTTGCCTTCCACGCCAAGGAAAGTCCCTTCCGGACGCTCGACGGAGTCTTCAATCTTGTATCTTCATAGTCCAGGAGTCCGGCTGAAGGTATAGTCCGGCTATCCAAACACCCCCTAATCCAGGACTCCCTCATCTACCTTGTCCAACATCAACTCTTTAGCATATCATATTTTAATGAGTTCTCACAATCATAAAAGATGGCCAAGATAGTATATTTATATGTGAAGACCTCTCTTTCTTTATTACTTCCTATTAATTGCAACGATGACCAAAAGTATGTTTGTCAACTCTCAACAACTTTTATTCATAATACTCTTTATATGTGAGCTCATTACTCTCCATAATATCCTTATGATATCTTTTATTTCTTTTTATTCTTTTCTCTTTTATTTTATCCACTCGAGATCATGGCAAAATAATCAAGCCCTTGACTCAACACTAATCTTTATTATATAGCTCACTGACTCTATTACATAGAGGGATCATAAAGCAAAACTCAAAAATAGATCATACCAAAAACTTTATTCTACTATATCAAAATATTATCAAAAGTATCAAACTAAGAAAAATGGTAAAGATGAAGGTGATGGTGATACGATACCGAGGCACCTCCCCCAAGCTTGGCAGTTGCCAAGGGAGTGCCCATACCCATGTGATTATATCTCTTTTGTCGGTGAAGGAGTTGGAGTTGTTGATGATTTAGGCTTGTCATCCCTCTTCCAAGGCATAGGCTCACCATCATAGAAGGATGATCGAGTCTCCTGAGTCCTCAAATCTGTAGCCAAAATCATCCTTTTGAATCTATATTCATACTCACAGTTTTGATTTTGCAGGTCATAGATCTGGGCTTGGAGGTGCTCGATTTTCTCATGAAGCTTGAAGATGGCCTCCCCAATGTCCTTGACGTCCAGCTTGTGGTTGTTGGTGAACTCCGTGATCATAATGTGATTGGAGTCTAGTCCATGCCCCACCATCTCCTGACACTTGAAAACTTGTTGCTCCAATGCCTCGAGCCTTGCCTCCGTGCTTCCGGTCTTCCTTGGTCCCTCAACATCGGGGATGTGCAACAACCCCTCACGCATGTCAATGGTTTGAGGGTGTTGCAGCACCTCTGCGAGGTAGGGGTTGATGACCTTCTCCAAGAACTTTAACTTGGGGGCACTTGAAGATGACGTGACGACCTAGATCTGTCAGAAAAACAGCTCAAAACAAAGATGAGAGATAATTGCATGAAAAATCTTCCCATAGGCTTGGGTTCTCCATTCATCAAGTGAGATAATGTCAAATAACCTCTTCTCACCGGCAAGTATGAAGTCATAGTTGAGCTCTTTAATAGCCCATTATGCCTAATGTTCTAGTTCGAGAGGTAAGTGACATGCTTTTCCATAAACCATTTTATACGGAGACATACCCATAGGATTTTTATATGCAGTTCTATAGGCCCATAATGCATCATCAAGTTTCTTGGACCAATTCTTTTAGATCTATTAACAGTCTTTTGCAAAATTAATTTGAGCTCTCTGTTACTCAATTCTACTTGACCACTAGACTGTGGGTGATAAGGAGATGCAATTCTATGATTGACATCATACTTAGCAAGCATTTTACGGAAAGCACCATGAATAAAATGTGAACCACCATTAGTCATTAAATATCTAGGGACTCCAAACCTCGGAAAAATAACTTCTTTAAGCATCTTAATAGAGGTGTTATGATCAGCACTACTAGTTGGAATAGCTTCTACCCACTTAGTAACGTAATCAACATCAACTAAAATATGTGTATATCCATTAGAGGCAAGAAAAGGTCCCATATAATCAAAGCCCCAAACATCAAATGGTTCAATAACAAGTGAATAATTCATAGGAATTTCTTGACGTCTACTAATATTACCAATTCTTTGGCATTCATCACAAGATAAGACAAACTTACGGGCATCCTTGAAGAGAGTAGGCCAATAAAAACCAGATTGAAATACCTTATGTGCAGTTCTATCTCCAGCATAGTGTCCTCCATAAGCTTCGAAGTGACACTTGCATAGGATATGTTCCTGTTCATGCTCAGGTACACAACGTCTAATAACACCATCAACTCCTTTATAAAGATGTGGGTCATCCCAAAAGTAATGTATTAAATCATAGAAAAACCATTTTCTTTTGCTGGTATGTGAAACTAGGTGGTATAAATTTAGCAACAATGTAATTAGCATAATCAGCATACCATGGAGCAGTATGAGAAGCATTCATGACATTTAATTGTTCATCAGGAAAGCTATCATCAATAGGTAGTGGGTCATCAAGAACATTTTCCAACCTAGAAAAGTTATCTGCAACGGGGTTCTCGGCTCCCTTTCTATCAATAATATGCAAATCAAATTCTTGTAGAAAGAGAACCCATCTAATAAGTCTAGGTTTAGCATCTTTCTTTTCCATAATATATTTAATAGCAGCATGATCCGTGTGAATGGTTACTTTAGAATCAACAATATAAGGTCTGAACTTATCACAAGCAAATACAACTGCTAAGAATTCTTTTTTGGTTGTAGCATAATTTCTCTAGGCATTGTCTAGAGTTTTACTAGCATATTGAATAACATTTAATTTCTTATCAACTCTTTGCCCTAGAACAGCACCCACAGCATAATCACTAGCATCACACATAATTTCAAAAGGTAAATTCCAATCAGGTGGCTGAATAATAGGTGCAGAGATCAATGCTTTCTTAAGTATTTCAAATGCTTCTACACAATCATCATTAAAGACGAACGGTATATCTTTTTGTATTAAATTAGTCAGAGGCCGAGAAATTTTTGAGAAGTCCTTAATGAACCTCCTATAAAAGCTTGCATGACCAAGGAAACTTCTTATACCTTTGATGTCCTTGGGACACGACATATTTTCAATAGCATCAACTTTAGCTTTATAAACTTCAATGCCCCTTTCAGAAATTTTGTGCCCCAATACAATACCTTCATTAACCATAAAGTGGCATTTCTCCCAATTCAAGACAAGGTTAATTTCTTCACATCTCTGCAAAACTCGATCAAGGTTGCTTAAGCAATCATCAAAAGAGGATCCATAAACGGAGAAATCATCCACGAATACCTCACATATCTTTTCACAAAAATTAGAAAATATATCCATCATGCATCTTTCAAAGGTAGAAGGTGCATTACATAAACCAAAAGGCATACGTCTATAAGCAAAAGTACCAGAAGGGCAAGTAAAAGTGGTCTTAGATTGATCATCAGCTGATACAGGTATTTGAGAGAAACCAGAATAACCATCTAGAAAGCAAAATTGTGTATGTTTGGATAATCTTTCTAGCATTTGATCAATGAAAGGTAAGCGGTAATGATCTTTTTTAGTAGCCTTAGTTAATTTGCAGAAATCAATTACCATCCTATAACCTGTAATAATTCTTTGAGGAATCAATTCATCTTTATAATTAGGAACGACAGTAATACCTCCCTTCTTAGGAACACAATGGACAGGGCTTACCGACTGACTATCAGCAATGGGATAAATTATACTTGCCTCAAGGAGCTTTAGTATTTCTTTTCTTACCACTTCTTTCATCTTAGGATTCAGTCATCGTTGGTGATCAATAACTGGTTTGGCATCTTTTTCCAAATTTATTTTGTGTTGACATAGAGTGGGACTAATGCCCTTAACATCATCAAGAGTATATCCAATAGCAGCATGGTGCTTCTTCAGAGTTTTCAATAATTTTTCTTCCTCCTTCTCTGAAAGGTTAGCACTAATAATAACAGGATATATCTTCTTTTCATCAAGATAAGCATGTTTAAGAGTAACGGGCAATGGTTTATGCTCAAACACGGGATCACCCTTGGGTGGAGGAGGATCCCCTAAGATTTCAACAGGCAAGTTGTGTTTCAGAATAGGTCCCTGTTTAAAGAACACCTCATCTATTTCCCTTCTTTCATTCATAAACATATCATTTTCATGGTCTAGCAAATATTGTTCTAAAGGATCACTAGGAGGTACGGCAATAGAAGCAAGACCAATAATTTCATCTTTACTAGGCAATTCCTCTTCACGGTGTTGTCTACGAAATTTAGAAAAGTTGAACTCATGAGATATATCACCTAAACCAATAGTAACAACGTCCTTTTTGCAGTCTATCCTAGCATTAACAGTGTTTAAGAAGGCTCTACCAAATATAATTGGACAAAAGCTATCTTGTGGGGAACCAAGAACAAGAAAATCAGCAGGATATTTAGTTTTCCCACACAAGACTTCAACATCTCTAACAATCCCAATTGATGAAATAGTATCTCTATTGGCAAGTTTATTGTGACATCAATATCTTCTAACTCAGCAGGTGCAATATCATGCATAATTTCTCTGTATAAGTCAATAGGTATTGCACTAGCACTAGCACCCATATCACACAAGCCATGATAACAATGATCTCCTATTTTAACAGAAATAATAGGCATGCCTACCACAGATCTATGTTTATCTTTAGCATAAGGTTTAGCAATTCTAGCAGTTTCATCACAGAAATAAATAACATGCCCATCAATATTATCATCCAAGAGATCCTTAACAATAGCAATATTAGGTTCAACTTTAACTTTCTCAGGAGGTGTATAGGTTCTAATATTGCTTTTACGAACCACAGTTGAAGCTTTAGCATGATCTTTTATCCTAACAGGAAAAGGTGGTTTCTCAACATAAGCAGTAGGAACAATAGGATCATTATAAGTGATAGTATTTTCTTCAACTTTAATAGGTGCAGCTACTTTTACTTCTATGGGAGGATGATATTTAAACCACTTCTCCTTAGGGAGATCAACATGAGTAGCAAAAGATTCACAGAAAGAAGCTACTATCTCAGAGTCAAGTCCATATTTAGTGCTAAATTTATGAAAAACATCGGTATCCATAAAAGATTTAACACAATCAAACATAGTTGTCATACCTGACTCCTTACCTTCATCGAGATCCCAATCTTTAGAGTTGCGTTTAATTCTTTCCAATAAATCCCATTTGAATTCAATAGTCTTCATCATAAAAGAGCCAACACAAGAAGTATCGAGCATGGTGCGATTGTTATCAGAAAGCCGAGCATAAATTTTTTGGATAATCATTTATCTTGAGAGCTCATTGGGGCATGAATATAACATTGATTTAAGGCTCCCCCAAGCTTGAGCGATGCTTTCTCCTTCGCGAGGCCAAAAATTATATATATAATTGCGATCATGATGAACAAGAAGCATAGGATAAAACTTCTGATGAGATTCCAGTTTCAATCGTTTGTAGTTCCATGATCCCATATCATCACATAGCCTATACCATGTCAATGCATCTCCCTCCAAAGATAAAGGGAAGACCTTCTTCTTGATAACATCATCGGGCATACCTGCAAGCTTAAATAATCCACAAACTTCATCCACATATATTAGGTGCTCATCAGGATGTAATGTTCCATCTCCTGCAAAAGGATTAGCTAGCAGTTTTTCTATCATACCCGAAGGAATTTCAAAGTAGACATTTTCATTTTCAGTAGGTTGAGTAGGTTGAGGAGCAACTCTTTGCTCTACTGGTCGAGATGAAGATCCCCCGAACAAGCCCCTCAGAGCATTACTTTCCATAGTAACAAGTGACAGTAAATTTCAGCACACTATATAAATTTTTCCTTACCAAATTCCACGTACCAAAGGCGCTTCACTCCCTGGCAACGGTGCCAGAAAAGAGTCTTGATGACCCACAAGTATAGGGGATCTATCGTAGTCCTTTCGATAAGTAAGAGTGTCGAACCCAACGAGGAGCAGAAGGAAATGATAAGCGGTTTTCAGCAAGATATTCTCTGCAAGCACTGAAATTATAGGTAATAGATAGTTTTTTGATAAGATAATTTGTAACGAGCAACAAGTAACAAAAGTAAATAAAGTGCAGCAAGGTGTCCCAATCCTTTTTGTAGCAAAGGACAAGCCTGGACAAACTCTTATATGAAGGAAAGCGCTCCCGAGGACACACGGGAATATCGTCAACCTAGTTTTCATCACGTTCATATGATTCGTGTTCGGTACTTTGATAATTTGGTATGTGGGTGGACCGGTGCTTGGGTACTGTCCTTACTTTGACAAGCATCCCACTTATGATTAACCTCTATTGCAAGCATCCGCAACTAAAACAAAAGTATTAAGGTAAACCTAACCATAGCAATGAAACATATGGATCCAAATCAGCCCCTTACGAAGCAACGCATAAACTAGGGTTTAAGCTTCTGTCACTCTAGCAACCCATCATATACTTATTACCTCCCAATGCCTTCCTATAGGCCCAAATAATGGTGATGTGTCATGTAGTCGACGCTCACATAACACCACTAGAGGAGAGACAACATACATCTCATCAAAATATCGAACGAATACCAAATTCACATGACTACTAATACCAAGACTTCTCCCATGTCCTCAGGAACAAACGTCACTACTCACAAAGCATATTCATGTTCATAATCAGAGGGATATTAATGTGCATATAGGATCTGAACATATGATCTTCCACCAAGTAAACCAACTAGCATCAACTACAAGGAGTAATCAACACTACTAGCAACCTACATGTACCAATCCCAGACTTAGAGACAAGAATTGGATACTAGAGATGAACTAGGGTTTGAGAGGAGATGGTGCTGGTGAAGATGTTGATGGAGATTGGCCCCCTCCCGATGAGATGAGCGTTGGTGATGACGATGGCGATGATTTGCCCCTCCCGGAGGGAAGTTTCCCCGGCAGAACAGCTCCGCTAGAGCCCTAGATTGGTTCCGCCAAGGCAGCAGAGTCTCGTCCTGAAAGCTTGCTTATGATTTTTTCCTCAATGAAAGACTCCATATAGAAGAAGATGCGCATCGGAGGGCCACTAGGGGGGCCATGAGGCAGGGGGCGCGCCAAGGGGGGTAGGGCGCGCCCCCACCCTCGTGGCTGGTGAGTGGCCCCCTCTGGTACTTCTTGCGCTCAGTATTTTTTACATATTCTGAAAATAACTTCCGTGAAGTTTCTGGACTTTTGGAGCTGTGCAGAATAGACTTCTCATTAATAAGATGGATACTTGATTAAAAAAATCTGATTTCTTGAAAAAAAAGGGGGGGGGGGGGGGTAAAACAAAGGCAACTTGAGACGGATGAAACAAACACCGTTGGGAGAACTTAGAACTGATCTTGCGGATGTTGAAAAATGATCAGATCCACTTGAAGAGAAACACGCCGGTTGGAAAAGAATTAACATGACAACCTCGATGATCAAGAAGGATAGGTATTCACAGATAAGTATGAGAACACTATTTAGAAAAGTTATGGAATCAACACTTGACTTTGAAGCAACTCGAATACCACAAACGAAAACAAAACAAAGGATTGGCTTGAAGAATAAGCCGGAAACAAACATATGATAGAACCCATATCGTACCATGTGTCTGTTGGAAAGATATTCTAGGAGCTACTTGAATTCCCACTTATAAACTCCCGAAACTATCTGGTTATGCAATCAGGTGTTGGGGATACAGGGGAAGCATAATATCTCACCCAGACTAACAATTCCTACGTCCAGCTGTATCCATCCTTCAACACATAACCAAGAAACCTTCGGAAATCATTTACCTCAACCTTCGAAAAGCATCCATTAAATGAGTTATGGCAATACTCCCGAACTCCCGCCCCAGTATTGGGTGGCGTCGAGGTTATCTCACCAACAACTGCATAAAGAAGATTTTCGATGTCGGCGAAACTCAGGTATTCCAGAACTGCAACGATAAAATTGTGACGGCAACACCTCGGAGCTCAACTCCCTGGGACACTGCCACAACCCCTAAATGCCAGGAGGCACCAAGAACAATGTTCTCGTCACAAGACTATCGGAACGATTCCAAGATACCCGCGTGATCCTAAATTTTTTTTCGTGAAATTTGAGGAGAGAAGAGTCAAAACTCTATGTTAGGAGGCCTCGCCATAGCGACGAAGGGACTGAGGAGTAAAAAGAATCCTACTCTCCGATATATATATATAATCCTAAGACTCAAAACATTTTGTTCTAGACTCAACAACATCAGCGATTTGATCAAGCAGGGAGCTCCTAAGTCAGGGATGGCTCTGATTACAAACTTGTAACACCATGTTCTAATAAGCACCAGCAGTTAACATTTTATAGCACTCTTGGAACAACGAAAATGGCGTCATAGTGGACAGTAATATGCAGGGAAATGCTGCTAACATGAAGATATGATGCAATGAAGGAGGCACGGTCATATGCATGATTTGGAGCCACGGTCATGGAGATATGATGCAATGAAGGAGGCATAAAAATATCAGGGAAAAAAGGACTTGGACGAAAATCAACCACTCGGAAAAGTCAACGGGCGGACAAAGAGATCCCGAGACGGGAGGATCCGAGTGCGGACAGGGTGTTTGGTTCGCCGAGTGGGTGGATCTCATCCCACTCCAGCTCCGGCGACGGTGGGGCGGATACGGTGAGGTGCTCCGGCGAGGAGACCGGTGGAGGCACGGGAGGTTGCCGGGGAGGTCCGGGACGGCCGGATCCGGTCCGGCCTGACCGGATCTACGGCGAGGGCGGCGGTCGGCGGCGCTCTGGCGAGCAGCAACGTCGGCGGAGGTGGTTGGGCGTCGGGGCGGCGCGACAGGGCGGCGGCGACCGGTGGCGCAGCGGGGCACCGGCGCACGGGAGGCGGCGGCGCTGTTCTCCGGCGGGCGGAGGTGCGGGCGCTTTGGCGCATCGGGCCCTCCGCGGCCCGGAGCGGGCCAGAGATGGGCTTCGCGGGCCCGTTGGCAAAGTGGGGCGCGGGTGGACACATGGCAGGGGTTGGACACGGGGGCGGTTGGAGCTGACGTGGCGGCCTCGGATTGGCCAGGCGACGTGGAGCGGCGGTGGACATGTCCGGCGTGGCGCGGTCGCGTCCAGATGTGCAGTGAAGGAGTGGATCTAGGGTTTCATCCATGAATTTTCGGGGAGGGGCACATAATTATAGGTAGAAGGAGGTAGGAGTGTCCAAATTAGGTGCGGTTTTCGCCCACACGTGATCCGACGGCGGAGAACATGGAGATGGTTTAGATGGGTTATTGGGCTGTTTTGGAGGGGTGTTGGGCTGAAATCCAAAGAGGCTTTTGCGGTTACCCGGTTAACCGTTGGGGCATCAAACAGACTCCAAATGGAACGAAATTCGACAGGCGGTCTACCGGTTATGTACCAAGGCCACTTGACAAATCTCGGCCCATTCCGAGAATGTTTAACTCCCACTCACGAAAAGAGACAAGTGGGGTGCACCGGGTGCATGTGGGAGTGTCAGATTGCGAACGGACAACGGGGAAAATGCTCGTATGCATGAGACAAACACGAATGCAAATGCGATGCACATGTTGACATGATATGAAATGCATGACATGAACAAAATGCAAAACAAAGACAAAACCTAATCACGAAGGGAAATCTCATAACATAAAGCCAGAAATGGCAAGAGTCGGAGTTACAAATCCGGACACGCTATCTGCTGTCCATACCTGGCACGGTGGATGCTTGGCTAACATCCCCTGAATGCTCAGTAAAAAATTCGTCCATGGATAGCCTATCAATGCTGCTGGATTCGATCAAGATCTTATATATCAGAATGTTTAGTTATGATCTAAACATAATTATTGGCTTGCTGTGATGCTTTCGATCTCTGGAGAATTTATATCTAAATGTGATGATTTCATGTACATTGAAAGACCATATATATTGTACTAGAATTAACCGTAGTTGTTTGCTCTTTCGACATACTCTTTTTTCAGACCTTAACTATTTTCAATCTTCATGTCTACTTAGGCACTAACACATGGAGAAAAACGTATAACCAATTGGTGGCGTAATAAGCACAAGTATTTTTTCAGTTCTCATGACATTTTTTTGAGGACAATAACGATGGAAGGATATGCATCCAACCAGGCAAATAGAAGCTTCGTCACATTCTTCATGTTGAATGCGAGGTTACTATTGTCCATGAGGCTTAAGTTTTTCAGCAAGAGATTTCTCATGGACGGACATGTTGAACAGCAAAAAAAGAAGTTCCAGGTGGACAAGTGGGCTTCTGAACATGCTCGGCTTCTATTTACAACAACTTGTAGCCATCCTCCAATAATTTTTTTGCACAGGATGTTGATTTTATGGATCAGACCGATCCATTTGTTTGTGACTACAGAAAAGAGTAGTTGGGTTACATGTTATTGCCATGTTCAATCTGGGTTTTGTCTTAATTTGACGAACAATTATTCATTGGGCTTTTTTGTACTATTTGTAAGCTTGAGTTACATGTTGTTGCCCTCGTATTCCCCTCCGCCTGCCACTACACTGCCACACCTTCCACAGATCATGTTCATTCCTGTCCGAGACCTCGCCGTCACTCTCCGCCTTGGTTTGCTTGCTGTGCCCGCCACCGTCTGGCGTTGTCAACATGGTCAACAACCAACAGGAATCAGGAGATGACCGTACGTTGAGAGGCTGACAGTAGGGACCCACCAGGGTCATTGCATCACGCAAGCAGGTGCCTCGTTATTACAAGCCAAAAAATACTTCCTCATAATTGTTTGACAATTAGGTCCCACGCCATTGTCAATGTAGTTAATAAACGAGAAAATTAGACAACGAGCGGATAACACCAGAGACCCACGGAGCTCAACTGCACGTTGTGCGAGGGCTATGGCCCGTCTAGCCCACGCTTACGCTTTTATTTAAGCACATGATGAGCCCGGTTGATATCTTTTTTCTTTTTGAAAATGGCTAGCCCGTTTTTTTGGAGAATACCCAACCGGGGCCTACTTGCATTTCTCAGCCCTGCTGGGCTGCAAATCTTTCAAGACGAGGAGGGATGTAAGTAGTAAGAAATGGGCTTCCCCAAAAAATCGGCTATAAGTTGTAACAAATGGGCTATAATTTTTAAACCAAAGCCAACCGGCAATCTCTACTCCTCATGGACGAGTTGGTTGAATAGTCCCACCACTTTCGTCTGGGTTTTTTTTGTTTAGTTTTTTCCGTCCCACCTCCCACCACCCCTTCCATCGGTTTTCCTCTTTTCTCGTCTGGCCGGCAATACCCAACATATATATGGTAATCAATCACAATTAATCCACGTATGGTAAGGCTACAAACTCAGAAATCTCAAATATGATAATTATAACAATAAATCAGTCCAGGTATGGTAAGGCCATGACTCGGGAAATTTCAAATATGGTAATTATATGGTCTTATATGGTAATAAATTTAAATTACCCCAAAGGCTATCAATCCAGGTAAGGTAAGGCCATAACTCAGGAAATTCCGAATATGATAATTATATGATAATAAATTTAAATTACCTCAAAGGCTATCTCTACTCCTAATCTCTACTAGTAAAGTGCCCATGCGTTGCCACGGGCTCTTGAAATAGTTTGCAAGAGTTACATGTTAAATTTCACATGTACAAACAATGTAATCCAAACACAATTATTGAATAATCGAAGTCCATTTTTGCAATCTAAATTGATAACAAAAGGAAAAATTAATGACGTGTCCATGTAACAAACTGAGCGATGTTCCAACTAAACATCTATTAAAAACTATCAATATCTAGATGATGCGCTTAGGAAATTCTTTCACAATATCAGAAAAGTTGCCTTTAGCTTCATTCCCACGATGTTTTAGCAAATATAATAAAAACTGCTTCCTCAACTCATAGCCATCCTGCACAAACAATATATGTAGTTAGTATGAAAATTACACGTCGAAGGTCCTAAAACATATAACGGACAATACTCACCGCGCAAACCGGCTTCACCAATTCTTCATCGTTCCACCAGAGTATAAAATGAAAAATAAAATATCCAAACACATTCCTGCAATTTTTAAAATTAATAATATAAAGAATATAGTGATAACAAAAACAAATGTTTTATTGTTAAAGTGTTTTACTCCCTCTGTCCGTACAAAGTTATACTAAGGTTAAGACACTTATTTTGGGACAAAGGTAGTATTTTTCTTCCATTATTTTCTCTCCCAACTAAAACAGTTTCCCAAAAATATATGTGAATTAATATATTTACAAATATATCAAGATCCAAAAACATGTTTATTCAAGAACATTTCTACGACACATTCGACATAAAAGTTATGATGTTTGATATTAGGAACAAACACATCGTGACTTCCCACCAAAATCTATATATATTTCAGAACAAGGTTGTCCTACCAATGTGTACCTAGAAGATATCTCTCCCCCTTCATCCCTCCTTCCCTCCATGAGTCCCTCGATCTCTGTTCCTCTCTGCTTCTCTCTCTCTTGATTTCGAGTGTGTTGCCTTCTCAAAAAGGCTCCAGCGCTCTAGTAGCCGTCTCATGAGCTGATCATCATTGTTGATGTTGGTGGTGGTGACAGCGGCAATGAGGAACACCACAAGAGGTTGTTGATGTTCTATATATATATGTATATATATATAGTGTTACTATTCATCACCCAGGGTGCAGAAAATAACTTATTCTTCACCCGAGGTAATCTTACGATCATTTTATAACTAAATTACGTTTTGAATTCAAATAGTTACATTCCTATTGATTCACCACGTAAAATTTGACATAAGAAAATAAAAATATAGGTCATAAGACAAGAAAATTTGCAGTTTATGTGTATTTTAGACTCTGTTTTTACGTTTGTAATTTTACATAACATAAAATATTTTTTACGGCGATTATATATTTTCTTACGGTCCCTTTTTGCGTCGGAAATAATACAAAACTTACATAACGTAAAATTACGATTCATTAATGGTAAAATAGAGGGAGGTGAAGAATAACTATTCCTCATCCATCCAAACATGATTCTCAAGCTAACCGAGATGATTATTTCTTATTTGCACGAAGCGAAATATGCGCTATCTGGCAGTGAAATGAAAGACGCCTCACATCAATTTAATGCATTTCCAAATCTTAAATGGATTTAATGGATTTAGTGTTGAAGATTTATTGAAGACATAAGGAAAATTAAAGTAGACCAAAAATAACCACTCTCATGCAGGGCAGAAGCACGACAGCCAGACATGTCAAACAACTCTTATGACTTGCTATCCCAGTAAAGAAGTCGCTGAAACCCCAAGTGATTACATTGGGATCCCACAAATCCAAGATCAAGAATAGTCATAGTAGAGACTGCAGTGCTGTCATGTTTATAGTGAGCCACCACACGACGATGATGGCAACAACTCCATCCATGCCACGACCAGCCTTGCCCTACAGCCTGTAGGGCGGAAATATCTGGTGCTCCAGGAGCACCTAAGCTCAGGTGCTCCCGTGCGAGGTCAGCCATTGGATCTCTGATCCAAGAGCTCATGTGGAATGACGAACATTTTTCCCGAAAACCCCTTTAGGAGAACGAAAAATGCATGCAAGTACAATAGCTAAAGCCAGTAGGAACACCAACGTCTTCATCTCATAACACAATAGTATTGTAGAGCGGAACAAACTGTCATAATTGTAGCAGTTTAATGTTTCAAAGCATTAGATCTCTCAATACGCATAAGAATTCAACAGGAGTACATTAACTGAGACCTCAGGTATGGGAGTGTTTCTGTCCAAGTACACACAAATACACACACACACAGAGATATATAAATTTAAACAGGGTAATATATATAGGTAAAATGCTTGTATATATATAGGGTATATATATAAATATAGTAATACTATTCATCACCCAAGATGCAGAATAAGCTATTCTTCACCCAAGGTAATCTTACGATCGCTTCATAATATATTGCCTTGAGGCAAGCAAATAACAAATTATAAATTTGACAAGCATGTTGGTTGATATTTAAACAGGGTAATAAATAAACCAAGATGTGAGACTATTCTATGTTGTACCTAATCAAAAACAAATCCTTTGTGATTCAAAATATTGACATCTGCAAGAGATTAAAAAAAGCACCATGTCATACCTACACGTATTTGATTGGTTCCCATGTTCTATCCACCTTCCCATTCTCCACTAATTCCTCCTTCAAGTCTCCATCTTCTCACTGAATTCAACCAGATCTAAAGCTCATGCATCCTGCTTTTTGTATTGGTCTTCATATGGTCTTCCTAGCTTTTGTATTGCCTACATTTATAGCACAGATCTAATTTTTGGAACGAGATTGAACTAGGTATGAAGATACTGACGATCGAATCTTGGGCAAGTAAAATACCAATGGACAAAGGGAATTGCGTATGTTATCATAACGGTTCGACCGATAAAGATCTTCGTAGAATATTTAGGAGCCAATATGGGCATCCAGGTTATGCTATTGGTTATTGATCGGAGAGGTGTCTCGGTCATGTCTACATAGTTCTCGAACCTGTAGGGTCCGCACGCCTAACATTCGTTGACGATATAGTATTATACGAGTTATGTGATTCAGCGAC
The DNA here is from genome assembly GCF_003073215.2 of Triticum urartu. Classification (NCBI taxonomy): domain Eukaryota; kingdom Viridiplantae; phylum Streptophyta; class Magnoliopsida; order Poales; family Poaceae; genus Triticum; species Triticum urartu. Next base: position 327,286,091 of record NC_053028.1, on the reverse strand, counting down.
CGAATGTTGTTCGGAGTCTTGGATGAGATCACAGACATGACGAGGAGTCTCAAAATGGTCGATAGGTAGAGATTGATATATAGGACAATAGTATTCGGACACCGGAAGCATTTCGGAGGGTACCGGGTACTTATCGGGTCACCGAAAAGGAGTTTCGGGCACCCCCGGCAAAGATATGGGCCTTATGGGCCAAGAGAGCAAACACACCAGCCCACAAGGGGCTGGTGCGCCCCTATAGTGGCCGGACCTATGAGGAGGAGAAGGAAAGTGTGGAGTAGGACTCCCCCTTCCATCCCTCTCCCCCCTCTTCCCCACGCTTCTTCTTACAAGGAAAGGGGGGCAGGGCAAGGCAGCAGCCCTAGGGCTGCCACTAGGTATCTTGGGGTGCCCTAGGGGCTGCCTCCTCCCCTCCCACCTATATATACATGCGTAGGGGGCACCACACAAGCACAGAACATTGTCTTAGCCGTGTGCGGCGCCCCCGTCCACCGTTTACTCCCTCGGTCATATTTTTCTAGTGCTTAGGCGAAGCCCTGCGGAGATCACATAACCATCACCCTCACCATGCCATCATGTTGCCGGAACTCATCTTCTACCTTGCCGTCTTACAGGATCAAGAAGGCGAGGATGTCACCGAGCTGAACGTTTGTAGAATGCGGAGGTGCCGTGCGTTCGGTACTAGATTAGTTGGAGAGGGTAGAAAGTTCGACTACATCAACCCTATTGTGAAACGCTTCCGCTTACAGTCTACGAGGGTATGTAGACACACTCTCCCCCTCATTGCTATGCATCTCCATGGATAGATCATTGCGTGTGCATAGAATTTTTTTGTTTTTCGTTGAATGATTCCCAACAGACTCTAATATCACCATCTTTATATCTCAAAACAAGTGCAAGGAATCAAACTTCTCATATACTTAATGATCTTCATGAAAGTTTTTATTATATCCCTCTTGAATACCCATTATTAGGACTAAATTCGTAACCTAAGCAAATTGCCATACTATTTATAAGATTCTCAAAATAATATAAGTGAAACATGAGAGTTCATCAATTTCTTCCAAATAAAACAACTGCCGTGCTCTAAATTTTTTGTCATGCCTATAACACTTCTATGATGATAATTTTGACAAAACATGTATCACCATAGATGTGGTGGACTCCTACTTCTATGACAAAAAACATGACAGAAAATGAGCTTTTCGTCCTGGGCGGGCCGGAGACGCAGTTGCATCACATTCTTTGGACCGTCCATGACGGAAAAAAAATTGTGGTATAAGCGAGGGAGAGGAAAATATCGGGGAGTTCCCCGTTATAGTGGGTGGTCGGGGCCGAGCGATGCACGGAGGTTTGCGCGTTTTCTCTCATATATGTACGCGCGTGTGTGCGAGGCATTGGGCTCTAACTGAACCCAAGTGAGGCATTCGCTTGCTGAACCCGAGCGATTGCACTAGCTACGTTACTGAACCCGAGCGATTCCTTCGATACTTCTGCTAACTGAAGCCGGTCGAACCTACTGCCTCCTGATGAACAATGAGCATTGTTGGGGGTTGGATGAACAGTTCCCGTTGGGGGTTGGATGAATAGGCCCCCGTGGTAGTATTAGTAGTAGGTCGTTGCCGCTGGCTGAACAGGACCCCGAGAGGAGGCCGACACAGCCGAACTAAGTTGGGGGTCGATGAACAGGACCTCGTGGAGGACTGGTTGAACAGTAGCCAATGGATGAACCGTAGCTGGTGGAGGTGATACGTCTCCAACGTATCTATAATTTTTTATTGTTCCATGCTATTATATTATCAACCTTGGATGTTTTATATACATTTATATGCTATTTTATATGATTTTTGGAACTAACCTATTAACCTAGTGCCCAGTGCCAGTTTCTGCTTTTTCCTTGTTTTAGAGTATCGAATAAAAGGAAAATCAAACGGAGTCCAATTGACTTGAAACTTCACAGAACTTATTTTTGGAACGGAAGCAATCCAGGTGACTTGGAGTAGACGTCAGGGAAGCTTCGAGGTGGCCATGAGGCAGGGAGGCGCGCCGTACCCCCTGGGTGCGCCCCTCGCCCTCGTGGGCCCCTCATGGCTCCCCTAACCGACTTCTTTCGCCTATATATGTCCATATACCCTAAAAACTTCGGGGAACATAATAGATCGGGAGTTCCACCGCCAGAAGCCTCCGTAGCCACCGAAAACCAATCTAGACCCATTCTGGCACCCTGCCGGAGGGGGGAATCCCTCTCTAGTGGCCATCTTCATCATCCCGGCGCTCTCTATGACGAGGAGGGAGTAGTTCACCCTCGGGGCTGAGGGTATGTAGCAGTAGCTATGTGTTTGACCTCTCTCTCGTGTTCTTAAGTTGGCACTATCTTGATGTATCGCGAGCTTTGCTATTATATTTGGATCTTATGATGTTTCCCCCCTCCACTATCTTGTGATGAATTGAGTTTTCCCTTTGAAGTTATCTTATCGGATTGAGTCTTTAAGGATTTGAGAACACTTGATGTATGTCTTGCACGTGCTTATCTGTGGTGACAATGGGATATCATGTGATCCACTTGATGTATGTTTTGGTGATCAACTTGTGAGTTCCATGACCTCGTGAACTTATGCATAGGGGTTGGCACACGTTTTCGTCTTGACACTCCGATAGAAACTTTGGGGCACTCTTTGAAGTTCTTTGTGTTGGTTGAATAGATGAATCTGAGATTGTGTGATGCATATCGTATAATCATACCCACAGATACTTGAGGTGACATTGGAGTATCTAGATGACATTAGGGTTTTGGTTCATTTGTGTCTTAGGGTGTTATTCTAGTACGAACTCTACGATAGATTGAACGGAAAGAATAGCTTCGTGTTATTTTACTATGGACTCTTGAATAGATTGATCAGAAAGGATAACTTTGAGGTGGTTTCATACCCTACCATAATCTCTTCGTTTGTTCTCAGCTATTAGTGACTTTGGAGTGACTCTTTGTTGCATCTTGAGGGATAGTTATATGATCCAATTATGTTATTATTGTTGAGAGAACTTGCACTAGTGAAAGTATGAACCCTAGGCCTTGTTTCCTAGCATTGCAATACCGTTTGTGCTCACTTTTCCATTAGTTACCTTGTTGTTTTTGTATTTTCAGATTACAAAAACCTATATCTACCATCCATATTGCACTTGTATCACCATCTCTTCGCCGAACTAGTGCACCTATACAATTTACCATTGTATTGGGTGTGTTGGGGACACAAGAGACTCTTTGTTATTTGGTTGTAGGGTTGTTTGAGAGAGACCATCTTCATCTTACGCCTCCCACGGATTGATAAACCTTAGGTCATCCACTTGAGGGAAATTTGCTACTGTCCTACAAACCTCTGTACTTGGAGGCCCAACAACGTCTACAAGAAGAAGGTTGTGTAGTAGCCATCAAGCTCTTTTCTGGCTCCGTTGCCGGGGAGGTTAGCGCTTGAAGGTATATCTTTAGATCTTGCAATAGAATCTTTTTGTTTCTTGTTTTAGCACTAGTTTAGTTCATAAAAGAAAACTACAAAAAAATGGAATTGAGTTTGCCTCACACGCTTCATATTTTTAATATCTTTCGTGAGAACGATGGAAAGGAAAATTGTGCTCAAGTGCTAGAAGAAGAAGTCTATAAAATGTTTGGCACTAAATCTTTGAATGATGAGCATGATTGCAATGTTATTAGTATGAAATCTTTGAATATCCATAGTACTAATGATGATTGCACTAGTCATGATGAAAATATCTCTTATAAGCATGTCGATTTTTGTGGAGTGCATTGAGTTTGCAAGTACATACCAAATAGGGAAGATAGGTTTTGCAAGAGGCATAAGTATTTGGAAACTAAATGGTTGCAAGAAAGGCTAGATGTTTGTGCTGAAAATTTAAACTTTCTTAGCCGTACTTGTGAACTTTGCAATGAACGTGATCATTTCATTACCCAATGCAAATTGTTTCATGATCGTATCGTGTCCAACAATTGTGATGACTTGATTTCCCTTGCACATCATAATGAACTTAGTTTGCTCTTGGGTTATGATGAAATGAAACGTATATCTAAGGTTATTCCAGAATTTCCCTTGATAGAGTTCTTAATTATGATCTAGAGGAAATTTATATGTATTGTGTGGTGAATTGCATTGAAAATCCTTATATTACCAAGTATATAAATAAAACAAAATAAATAGAAGATGAAGAGAATACTAATGAAAGGGAAGAGACTTCCCAATATCCTCCTATTATTTCTTATGATGAATCAGGGAACGAGGAGGAGCTTTCTATTCAACCAATCGCATTAATAAGGATCTCAAAAGAGAGGGTTAAACCCACACATGATGTGAAGAAGAAAAAGAAAAGACGGAGAAGTAAAGGTAGAAAGGTATCCCTCCCAAATGATGTTGCTCCTATTACTCATTGTGATGATGATAATTGCTATACTATTGGTGCTATCCATACTATTAATGATGAGAGTGATTATGCTTATGATATGAAAAGGCCCAAGCTTGGGGATGCTATGTTTGATGAGAATGACATGTTTGAGATTTGCTGAAATTAATGTTTGTCCCAAGCTTGGGGATGCTATGTTTAATGAAGACGATGTTTCTAGTCTCCCAAGTTTTGATATGCAAATTTGTTATGATGATAGCATGCCTCCTACTTATGATGATTATATTGATGAAAGTGGGTTTGGAAGAGTGTCAACTTTAGGAAGTAATGATACCACTATTTTGGAGGATGTTGAATCTTATTGTGATAATTATGAAAGTGGATTTGGAGAGGTCATGACTTTATTCAGTAATGATTCCACTATCTTGGAAGAGGTTTCAATTGATTATGATGAGAACAAAGTTGCTACTTATGATGATTATTGTGATGATACTTATGCTATAAAAAGTAGTGGTGATTATATTTATAAAACTTGTCATGATTATGATTACCCCTTTTCTGAACATTACTCTTTTAATATGGAAACAATTTATAGTATTCGAGTTTCTTATGATACTCCCACTAGTCTGAATGAGAAGAATTTTGCTTATGTGGAGAGTAATAAAATTTCTATGCTTGTAGATCATGAAAAGAATGCTTTATGTGATGGTTATGTTGTTGTATTCATTCATTATGCTACTGAAAATTATTATGTGGGAGGAATATATGCTCGTAGGAATTGCAATAATATCAAGTTTCCTCTCTATGTGCTTAAAATCTTGAAGTTATGCTTGTTTTTCTTTCCTATGCAAGTTGATTCTTATTCCCACAAGTTGTTTGCTCACAAAATACCTATGCATAGGAAGTGGGTTAGACTTAAATGTGCTAGTAATATTCTTCATGATGCTCTCTTTATGTTACAATTCTTATCTTTTATGTGAGCATCATTGAAATCATCATGCCTAGCTAGGGGCGTTAAACGTTAGCGCTTATTGGGAGGCAACCCAATTTTATTTCTGTTCCTTGCTTTTTGCTCCTGTTTAGTAATAAATAAATTATTTAGCCTCTGTTTTGGTTGTGTTTTTTATGTTTTAGTTAGTGTTTGTCCAAGTAAAGCCTTTAGGATCTTCTTGGGTGATTGTTATTTGATCTTGCTATAAAAAACAGAAAGTATGCGCTCATGAGAATAATTTTCATTTTGTACCAAAGAGCGATAAAATAACAACTCCACTTGCAGTAGATTAATAGATAAATTGACTAGGACTTCCTAATTTGTTAGAATTTTTGGGGTTCCATATGTATACGTTTGATCCAGATTACTACATACTGTTCTGTTTTTGACAGATTCTGTTTTCTATGTGTTGTTTGCTTATTTTGATGAATCTATGAGTAGTATCGGAGGGTATGAACCATAGAAAAGTTGGAATATATTAGATATTACACCTATATGAATAAATAATGAGTTCATTACAGTACCTTGAAGTGGTGATTTATTTTCTTATACTAACGGAGCTTACAAGTTTTCTATTATGTTTTGTGTTGTGAAGTTTTCAAGTTTTGGGTAAAGATTCGATGGACTATGGAATAAGGAGTGGCAAGAGCCTAAGCTTGGGGATGCCCAAGGCACCCCAATGTAATATTCAAGTACAACCAAAAGCCTAAGCTTGGGGATGCCCCGGAAGGCATCCCCTCTTTCGTCTTCGTTCATCTGTAACTTTACTTGGAGCTATATTTTTATTCACCACATGATATGTGTTTTGCTTGGAGCGTCATTTTATTTTATTTTGTTTTGCTTTCTGTTTGAATAAAATAACAAGATCTGAAATTCTTAAATATTAGAGAGACCTCATATAGTTGCATAATTATTCGACTACTCATTGATCTTCACTTATATCTTTCGGAGTAGTTTATTGTTGCTCTAGTGCTTCACTTATATCTTTTTAGAGCACGGTGGTGGTTTTATTTTGTAGAAATAGATGAAATCTCATGCTTCACTTATATTATTTTGAGAGTCTTTAGAACAGCATGGTAGTTTGCTTTGGTTATGAAACTAGTCCTAATATGATAGGCATCCAAGTGGGATATAATAAAAACTTTCATAAAAAGTGCATTGAGTACTATGAGAAGTTTGATACTTGATAATTGTTTTGAGATATGAAGATGGTGATATCAGAGTCATGCTAGTTGAGTATTTGTGAATTTGAGAAATACTTGTGTTGAAGTTTATGATTCCCGTAGCATGCACGTATGGTGAACCGTTATGTGATGAAGTCGGAGCATGATTTATTTATTGATTGCCTTCCTTATGAGTGGTGGTCGGGGACGAGCGATGGTATCTTCCTACCAATCTATCCCCCTAGGAGCATGCGTGTAATACTTTGTTTCGATAACTAATAGATTTTTGCAATAAGTATGTGAGTTCTTTATGACTAATGTTGAGTCCATGGAGTATACGCACTCTCACCCTTCCACCACTGCTAGCCTCTCTAGTACCATGCAATTTTCGCCGGTACCATAAAATCACCATTTACCTTCCTCAAAACAGCCACCATACCTACCTATTATGGCATTTCCATAGCCATTCTTAAATATATTGCCATGCAACTTTCCACCGTTCAGTTTATTATGACACGCTCCATCATTGTCATATTGCTTTGCATGATAATGTAGTTGATATCGTATTTTTGGCAAAGCCACTATTCATAATTCTTTCATACATGTCACTCATGAGTCATTGCACATCCCGGTACACCACCGGAGGCATTCATATAGAGTCATATTTTGTTCTTAGTATCGAGTTGTAATTCTTGAGTTGTAAGTAAATAAAAGTGTGATGATCATCATTATTAGAGCATTGTCCCATGTGAGGAAAGGATGATGGAGACTATGATTCCCCCACAAGTCGGGATGAGACTCCAGACGAAAAATAAAAATAAGAAAAAGAGAAAAAAATAGGCCAAAAGGAGGAAAGGCCCAAATAAAAAATAAAAAAAGAAGAAAGAAAAAAATGAGAGAAAAAGAGAGAAGGGACAATGTTACTATCCTTTTACAACACTTGTGCTTCAAAGTAGCACCATGATCTTCATGATAGAGAGTCTCCTATGTTGCTACTTTCATATACTAGTAGGAATCTTTCATTATAGAACTTGGCTTGTATATTCCAATGATGGGCTTCCTCAAAATGCCCTAGGTCTTCATGAGCAGGCGAGTTGGATGCACACCCACTTAGTTTATTTTTGAGATTTCATACACTTATAGCTCTAGTGCATCCGTTGCATGGCAATCCCTACTTACTCACATTGATATCTATTGATGGGCATCCCCATAGCCCATTGATACACCTAGTTGATGTGAGACTATCTTCCCCTTTTTGTCTTCTCCACAACCACCATTCTATTCCACCTATAGTGCTATGTCCATGGCTCACGCTCATGTATTGCATGAAGATTGAAAAAGTTTGAGAACATCAAAAGTATGAAACAATTGCTTGGCTTGTCATCGGGGTTGTGCATGATTTAAATATTTTGTGTGATGAAGATAGAGCATAGCCAGACTATATGATTTTGTAGGGATATCTTTCTTTGGCCATGTTATTTTGAGAAGACATAATTGCTTAGTTAGTATGCTTGAAGTATTATTATTTTTATGTCAATATTAAACTTTTGCCTTGAATCTTATGGATCTGAATATTCTTGCCACAATAAAGAAGAATACATGGATAAATATGTTAGGTAGCATTCCACATCAAAAATTCTGTTTTTATCATTTACCTACTCAAGGACGAGCAGGAATTAAGCTTGGGGATGCTTGATACGTCTCCAACCTATATATAATTTTTGATTGTTCCATGCTATTATATTATCAACCTTGGATGTTTATATGCATTTATATGCTATTTTATATGATTTTTGGGACTAACCTATTAACCTAGAGCCCAGTGCCAGTTTCTGTTTTTTCCTTGTTTTAGAGTATCGCAGAAAAGGAAAATAAAACGGAGTCCAATTGACATGAAACTTCACGGAACTTATTTTTGGAACGGAAGCAATGCAGGAGACTTGGAGTAGACGTCAGGGAAGCTTCGAGGTGGCCACGAGGCTGGGAGGCGCGCCCTACCCCCTGGGCACGCCCCCACCCTCGTGGGCCCCTCGTGGCTCCCGTAACCGACTTCTTTCACCTATATATGTCCATATACCCTAAAAACTTTAGAGAACAGAACAGATCGGGAGTTCCGCCGCCTGAAGCCTCCGTAGCCACCGAAAACCAATATAGACCCGTTCTGGCACCTTGCCGGAGGGGGGAATCCCTCTCCGGTGGCCATCTTCATCATCCCGGCACTCTCCATGATGAGGAGGGAGTAGTTCACCCTCGGGGCTGAGGGTATGTACCAGTAGCTATGTGTTTGATCTCTCTCTCGTGTTCTTAAGTTTGGCACGATCTTGATGTATCGCGAGCTTTGCTATTATATTTGGATCTTATGATGTTTCCCCCCCTCTACTCTCTTGTGATGAATTGAGTTTTCCCTCTGTATCGGATTGAGTCTTTAAGGATTTGAGAACACTTGATGTATGTCTTGCACGTGCTTATCTGTGGTGACAATGGGACATGTGATCCACTTGATGTATGTTTTGGTGATCAACTTGCGAGTTCCGTGTCCTCATGAACTTATGCATAGGGGTTGGCATGCGTTTTCGTCTTGACTCTCTGATAGAAACTTTGGGGCACTCTTTGAAGTTCTTTGTGTTGGTTGAATAGATGAATCTGAGATTGTGTGATGCATATCGTATAATCATACCCATGGATACTTGAGGTGACATTAGAGTATCTAGGTGACATTAGGGTTTTGGTTGATTTGTGTCTTAAGGTGTTATTCTAGTATGAACTCTATGATAGATTGAATGGAAAGAATAGCTTCACGTTATTTTACTACAGACTCTTGAATAGATTGATCAGAAAGGAAAAGTTTGAGGTGGTTTCGTACCCTACCATAATATCTTCGTTTGTTCTCCGTTATTAGTGACTTTGGAGTGACTCTTTGTTGCATGTTGAGGAACAGTTATATGATCCAATTATGTTATTATTGTTGAGAGAACTTGCACTAGTGAAAGTATGAACACTACGCCGTGTTTCCTAGCATTGCAATACCGTTTATGCTCACTTTTACCATTAGTTACCTTGCTGTTTTCATATTTTCAGATTACAAAAACCTATATCTACCATCCATATTGCATTTGTATCACCATCTCTTCGCCGAACTAGTGCACCTATACAATTTACCATTGTATTGGGTGTGTTGGAGACACAATAGACTCTTTGTTATTTGGTTGTAGGGTTGTTTGAGAGAGACCATCTTCATCCTACGCCTCCCATGGATTGATAAACCTTAGGTCATCCACTTGAGGGAAATTTGCTACTGTCCTACAAACCTATGCACTTGGAGGCCCAACAACGTCTAGAAGAAGAAGGTTGTGTAGTAGACATCAGGAGGCAGGAGGAAGACGCGGTGGATGAACAGCGCAGCTGGAGGCTGAAGGAAGTCGAAGGTGGGTGAACAGTTGCCCGTGGAGTCCCGTTTTGTGGTACGCCACACCCCTCCGATAAACATGCCCCCGTTTCGATCATAGCACTCCAATACAAGTCCGTTTCCTCCATCTCCGATGAACATGACCCCTGTTTTAACCGTAGCGCTCCAACACAAGTCTGTTTCCTCCGTCTCCGATGAACAGGACCCCCATTTCGACCGTAGAGCTCCAACACAAGTCCATTTCCTCCGTTTTGCGATACGCCACACCCCTCCTGATGAACAGGACCCCCCCTTTTCGACCGTACCGCTCCAACACAAGTCTGTTTCCTCCATTTTGCGGTACACCACACCCCTCCCATTGAACAGGACACATTCCGACCCAGTGTGTTGCCTCCCGATGAACAGGACGTTGTTTCTCCGTTTTGACCCAACCGATTGGCTGCCCGATGAACATGATGCCATTGCTGCCCTCCGTTGCCTCTCCATGTACACGAGCCTTGTCCATACGTATGCACGAGTACTCGTTCAAGAACCTGCCATTATGTATGTATGTGGCCATATTTATTGGCATGTGGTTGTACGTACATGTACACGGTTTAGAAGGGACTGCCTAAAATGCTGATACGTCTCCATCGTATCTACTTTTCCAAACTCTTTTCCCTTGTTTTGGACTCTAACTTGCATGATTTGAATGGAACTAACCCAGACTAACGTTGTTTTCAGCAGAATTGCCATGGCGTTATTTCTGTGCAGAAATAAAAGTTCTCAGAATGACATGAAACTTCACGAGGATGATTTTTGGAATTAATAAAAAAATTGGCAAAAGAATCAACCGAAGGGGGCCCACACCCTGGCCAGATGGGTGGGGGCACGCCCACCCCCTAGGGCGCACCCTCCGTCCTTGTGGGCCCCCTGGATTTCCGTCGACCTCAACTCCAACTCCATATATTCATGTCCAGGGACAAACATCAGAGAGAAGGATTCATCGCATTTTACGATACAGAGCCACCGCCAACCCCTGTTCTTCCACGGGAGGGCAGATCTGGAGTCCGTTCGGGGCTCCTGAGAGGGGAAATCATCGCCACCGTCATCATCAACCAACCTCCATCACCAATTTCATGATGCTCACCGCCGTGCATGAGTAATCCCATAGTAGGCTTGCTGGACCGTGATGGGTTGGATGAGATTTACCATGTAATCGACTTAGTTTTGTTAGTGTTTGATCCCTAGTATCCACTATGTTCTAAGATTGATGTTGCTATGACTTTACTATGCCAAATGCTTGTCACTAGGGCCCGAGTGCCATGATTTTAGATCTGAACCTGTTATGTTTTCATGAATATATCTATGTTCTTGATCTGATATTGCAAGTTATAGTCACCTACTATGTGTTATGATCTGGCAACCCTGGAGTGACAATAGTCGGGAAACTTCCCAGTGATGACCGTATTTTGAGGAGTTCATGTATTCACTAAGTGCTAATGCTTTGGTCCAGTACTCTATTAAAAGGAGGCCTTAATATCCCTTAGTTTCCAATAGGACCCCGCTGCCACGGGAGGGTAGGACAAAAGATGACATGCAAGTTCTTTTCCATAAGCACGTATGACTATATACAGAATACATGCCTACATTATATTGATGAATTGGAGCTAGTTTTTTGTCACCCTATGTTATAACCGTTGCATGATGAATGCCATGCAACATAATTATCCATCATTGATCCATTGCCTATGAGCTCGTTTCATATTGATCTTTGCTCTATTACTTTTCCGTTGCCACTGTTACGATTGCTACAAAACTGCTATTATTACTTTTGCCACCGTTATCATTACTTCCATACTACTTTGCTACTAAATATTTTGCTGCAGATATTAAATCTTTCAAGTGTGGTTGAATTGACAACTCAGCTGCTTATACTCGATAATATTCTTTGGCTCCCCTCATGTCGAATCAATAAATTTGGGTTGAAAAACTATTGCGATCCCCTATACTTGTGGGTTATCAAGACCTTTTTCTGGCACCGTTGCCGGGGAGCATAGCTCTATTCTCTGAGTCTCACTTGGGATTTATATCTGTTGATCACTATGAGGAATTTGAAAGATCAGAGAACTAAGATTTTTCCCTCAACTACGAGGGGTAAGGAAATGCCATCGAGCTCTGCACTTGATTCTCCTTCCGTTTTGAGTAAACTTGCGACACCTACACCTGCTATTGATTCTGATATGTCGCATGTTATTGATGATGCCACTTCTGCTATGCATGATGCTTATGATGATACTACTTCTCTGCTTCATAATACTGTGCCACTAGGTGAATTTCTTGATGAACAACTTGCTAAGGTTAGAGAGAATGAAATTACTGAAACTGAAACTGAAGATTATGATTCTCCCCTAGATATGAATTGACTGTTGTACCTGAGGGTTATGTTATGGATGAAGAAACTGCTAGAGACTTCTTTGCTTGCAATGATATAGAGGATCTTAAGAAACTGTTAGCTAAGCTAAAATAAAAATCCTTGAATGCTAGAATGAAATATGATCCCAATTTTGCTACTTCACCTATCTCTGTTACTGATAAGGATTATGAATTCTCTGTCAATCCTGAGTTAATTACTTTGGTTGAATTTGATCCTTTCTATGGTTATGAATCTGAAACTGTTGTGGCACATCTTACTAAATTGAATGACATAGCCATCGTATTTGCTCATGAGGATTTTTTTTGCTATTACTATATTCTCAAATTGTTTCCTTTCTCGTTAAAGGGTAATGCTAAGTTATGGTTTAATTCTCTTGCTCCTAGTTGTGTGCGTAGTCCCCGGGATATGATATAATACTTCTCTCAAACATATTTCCCCGCTCATAAGAAATAAGCTGCCCTATGGGAAATATTTAACTTTGTGCAAATTGAAGAAGAGAGTCTCCCTCAAGATTGGGGGAGGCTTCTCCAATTACTTAATGCTTTTCCTGATCATCCTATCAAGAAAAATGAAATAATCGGTATCTTTTATAATGGACTAACCGATGCTTCCAGAGACTACCTAGATAGTTGTGCTGGTTGTGTTTTCAGGGAAAGAACTGTTGAGCAAGCTGAAGTGCTATTGAATAATATATTGAGTAATTATAATGATTGGACACATCCTAAACCAACTCCTAAGCCAACTCCGGAGAAAAGGGGTATTCTATTTCTCAGTCCTGAAGATATGCAAGAGGCAAAGAAATCTATGAAAGAAAAAGACAGATGCTAAGAATTTACCGCCTATTGAAGAAATTCATGGTCTTGATAACCCGACATGGGTAGTACAGGTAAACTCCCTCCATAGAGTTGATGAAGGTGATATTCCTCATAATAAGTCTACTAGCCAATGCTTGGAATAGTTTGATAATTTTATAGTTAAACAAGAAAACTTCAATGCTTATGTTAGTAGACAATTGAAACGTAATGCTTACGTGCTTGACCACTTGGGTGATTATATGAGTAGAACTTCTAATGATCTCAGGCTTATTAGTAAACAAGCTTCCATGGTTACAACTCAAGTAGAACAAGTACTTAAGGCAAAAGATGATTTGCTTCATGAGTTGAATAATAAGAACAATGATAATGTTGTTAGGGTTATGACTAGAGGTGGTAAAATGACGCAGGAACCTTTGTATCCTGAGGGCCATCCTAAAAGAATTGAGCAAGATTCTCAGAGAGTTAATACTAATGCACCTATTCCTAGTAATAAAAATAAAAAGAAAACCGATAGGACTTTGCATGCTTCTAGTGAACCTGTTATAGATACACTTGAGAATCCCAATGATATTTCTATTTATGATGCCGAGACAGAATCTGGTGATGAAAATGAACCTAGTGATAATGTTAATGATGATGTTCATGTTGATGCTCAACCTAGTAATGATAATGATGTAGAGATTGAACCTGCTATTGATCTTGATAACCCACAACCAAAGAATCAATGTTATGATAAGAGAGATTTTGTTGCTATAAAACATAGTAAAGAAAGAGAACCATGGGTTCAGAAACCCATGCCATTTCCTCCTAAGCCATCCAAGAAAAAGGATGATGAGATTTTGAGCGCTTTGCTAAAATGATTAGACCTATATTTTTGTGTATACATTTGACTAATATGCTTAAAATGCCTCCTTATGCTAAGTATATGAAAGATATTGTTACTAATAAAAGAAAGATACCGGAAGTTGATTCCACCATGCTTGCTAATTGTAGTTTTAAGGGTGGGATGCCAAAGAAACTTGGAGATCCAGGAGTACCAACTATACCATGTTCTATTAAAAGAAATTATGTTAAAACTGAGTTATGTGATCTTGGAGCTGGTGTTAGTGTTATGCCTTTCTCTTTATATCGTAGACTTGAATTGAATAAGTTGACACCTACTGAAATCTCTTTGCAAATGGCTAATAAATCAACTTCTATGCCCATCGGTATTTGTGAGGATGTGCCTGTTTGTCGGGGAAAAACAAGGGCATATATTTTCCCCTGACTCGTGCACGGACAAGAAAGGACAAAGGCCATGTACAAGAAATCAAGGTTCTCAGAAGGCCAATATGAAAATCAAGAGGACCAAGACCAAGCCAGGGAAGCAAGAAACCACCAAGAGAAAAGTCTCCCTTGCCAGGCAGGCGAGCCCAGCAAGGTCGGGGCCACCCGCAGAAGAAGACCTCCAAGATGCCCCGGCAGGGCCTGCCTGGCTCACGGAGACGCAACCACCTCCCTATCCCACTCCACCATGACGCACATCGTCTATCAGTGTGGTGTCAAGCCGCAAAGTGATTAAGTGGCAGCCATTTGCCACATGGCGGACTATGTTTTATGGGTTATTTTTTACTCTAAAAAAAATTAAAGAATGATTGACTTGACCTGTCATGGCGATTATATAAACCTACTATGTTTTTATGGGTTATTTTTTCCTCTAAAAAATTGAAGAATGATTGACTTGACATGTCATGGCGATTATATAAACCTTTTTCAGGTTGCATGTAGGGTATAGGGGTAGGGTGTTCTTCTCGAGCATGTATCCCTTGTGTAGCTTATAGACACGGCACATATTTATGCGCTCCCTAGGTATATATACTATCCTTTACCGACAATTAGGGGCCCCACCCAATCTATCCCTTTGACCCAACAACGAGAAGGGTTTGACCATGATGGTTTCCTATTGATACTAGTAAGGTACATGTGCATTGCATGCATGAGATTTGGTAACCAAATTATGAATAAATACCACACTATAGCATGTAAGCTTTGAGTCATATATGCATGATGTAGATTTTCGTTTAATTCTTATAGTTCTTCTCATCCGAAATCAATTAGTTCTATAAAAAAATCTATTGAAAGATTCATGGAATTGTGCATTTTTAAGGGTAAAAACAAAAGGTGACAATTCATTTAGAAAAAAACTTTGGGCAATTAAGATACGGAAGATTCTAGAGAAGAAAGGAGACGTGCTTGTGTTTTGAGGTTTGTGCATTAAGCTTAAGTTCAACCATGGAGTCTTCTAGATTGTACATGTGGCAGAATCTGGTGGAATGTAGATGATATCCAACAGCCAGTAGTGCTCGGATTTGCCATCTCTGTACCGTCGGATTGGCTTCATCCAACAACCAACTTTCAAAGTTATTCGCACACTATATAGGTGTATAGATGTATAGATATATATAGATGTGTCCCATGCTAGAACAAATAAAGTTTGAGCGCATGCGTGGGATGACCCCCCCCCCCCCCCCCCCCCGTCGCCATCGCCTCGAAGTTGGGAAACTTACATCGTACATATTGAATGAGGCTTGGAGTAGGGTGCGATGTTCAGTTTGTAATGTAGTTGGTGGCCCATCGAAGTTGTGCATTTGGGATTTAAACACATCACACACCACCATACCCATACATATTTTCGGGCCGCATGCAGTGTATACGGGGTCTTCTGATCGACCACGTCTCCCTTGTGCAGTTTTTTGTGACGCACGCATATCTGTGGGCTCCCCGAGTGTATATATATCATCCCTTTGACCGATAATGAGGGTTGTGTGTTTGGCCATGAATGGATTCCTCCTAGTTCGTGTGAGGGCCGGTCACCGTCACATGTCGCTCAACCAAAGCTCGAACTCATGCGTTGTCAGGATTCCCTCCCACATACTCGGATTGCTGGGTTTGACCTACATCAAACCCCGCGTATCTCGACCTTAACTACCTTGCCTTCATGGTTGTTGCATGTATCGAGAGGTAGGCACCACATCTAAATTGTACATTATTCTATATTGAAAACATACATCACCCCTTCCCAACGTACATCATTTTGGGCCGCATGCAAGTGGTGATGGTTTTGTGGTCCCTCTCGTGCGATTTTTATGATGGTTGAATCTATTGGCCCAAGCGGTTTATCGACAACAATAACTATCGTTTGACCAAACAATAGATTCATTGGTCCGTCTTACGGTAGGTCATGGCGACATGCATGTATGACCAAAGTATCGATCATTACGTGCATACGCCCAGCTGACACGAAGTGGGAGGTGGTGGGCCAAGCATCCTAGCTAGGTACTACATTATGTCATTATATATATATATATCCAAGGGTGCTTTTGCTTTGCGAGGAAAGTGCCACTAAAGTTATGCATTGTGTATTTAAAGTTTTAAACATCCCCAATATTCGTACTTATATTTGGCCACTTCTAGGTGGCTCTTGACTTCTGACCCCTCTCATCGATCGTCGACGACGCGCCCAACTGTGGGCCTGCGCGGTCAAAGTTGTGCATTGGAATTTTGAACATCATAGACCACCCTTTTCACTCATATATATTTGGGCCACATGCTAGTGTGGCTGTCTTCTGACCCTCTCTAATGTTATTTTTTGTTGCAAAGACTCTAATGACGCTCAACGGACACGGGTATAATATATTAACCGTGTGTGATACAAGTGTGCTGTGAATCACCACGCCTGTGCAAGCGCGAGCAAAGGTGGAGGTACTAGCTCAACCGTGTGTGATGCAAGTGCGCTGTAAAATCACCATGACCGCACAAGCGCGAGCAAAGGGTGGAGGTACTGGCTTAACCATGTGCGATGCAAGTGCGCTATAAAACCACCACCTATGCAAGCTAAAGGCGGGTAAGTTTATTTGGAAATTAGGACGAACCGTGTGCGATAAACCAGCTAGCTAGAAATACAAAAACAAACTATCCGCCTTGAGCGTTGCAAAAATCGGCGGTTCAACGTCACTTTTCCTTATTATCATACACGCATATTGTTATTGGACCATGCGCGATCTTGGGTAGTCCCGCACCGCATCAATTCCTTTACCCAAATTTGAGTAGCCTTAGTACTTCAACTGTCGTCCACACTCCTTCAGCACCGACCTTATAGTAAAATTGCAGTAGCCGAGGCATTTGAACCGTCGCCCTCCCCCGTCCACCACCATCTCCACCCACCATTACTAAAATTTTCAGTAGCCACGACGTATCCTCAAACACCAACCCCCCTCCATAGTCCCCCACCCCCTCCCCCCTTCGAACCCTAGCTCGTGGCCGCCGTTGGCGCTGCCGCCAACCCCTGTCGGTCTCCTCATTCCTCCTAGCTTAGATAACAAAGTTCAGGTTACCCAACGATTCCCATACCGTTGCCCCACTCCCCTAAGTTTTTAGATGAGGCCTGCGGTGTCCTTCCCCGCCAGATCCACATCCCCTGCTCTAGAATTTCGCAGCCTAAGCTCGACCACGTATCCCGGGGAGCCCGACGAGCGTTCGGCCAAGAGGTTTATCATGGCCTCTCCGACGGACGTTGGCAAGGTGGCCGCCGTTCGCCCCGACATGTCGATCCTGGAGCAACACGTCGCCGCGGAAGCCGGCGAAGATGTTGACTATGTTGCCATGCCGAAGGTTTATGTCAGCGGGCTAGCGTATTACTGTATCTCGGGAAAGCTGGCTACGAAATCAAGCTCGTCCACAGCGACGGCTTCACGCGGGCCATGTCACAGGTTAAGTGGTCCATCCCCAACCCCTCTGGTTCAACCACCGTCAATCTCTTCAACGGCCTTGCCGCTGATCTCCTCCGCTAAGCGGTCAAGGATTTGCGAGCTTTATACGCCATCGAGCACATTTTCTCATTTCTAAAGGACACATTCTATGGCGGCGGCTTGGGATCCTCAATTGCCAAGTCAGATCTCATCAACCACGACCACGACCATGAGGAGGGCACCCACGAAGGTTCTTCCAAGGTGAAACAGCCCATCTGTGACATCACAGAGCAAACCATGGGTCTATGCTCTTCCAACTGGAAGGATCCCATCCATGAAATGTGAGGCAACATTCTATCAGCAAATCTTACCTTTTCTAGCTTGCCAACCCGTACCCTTTGTTGTAGTAGCATTTGCCATGCGGTGCTTTAACTGTGTCATGTTTAATTATTTCAGTTATGCGAAAATGTATTGTTCAATAGGGCTATGTGATGTGTAAGTATGAATTGTCCACTTCAGTTTCATGAATGGATATATTTGGTTCTTTATAGTGAGTAGATGCCTTGTTTATCTGTATTTGGTTGTTAGGTTGGTTGGAGTGAGCATTTTTCTAGTTATCGAGCAGATACCTTGTTTATATGTATTTGGTTCTTAGTTTGGTTGTAGTGAGCATTTGTCCAGTTATCAAGCAGATGCCTTGTTTATCTGTATTTGGATGTTAGGTTACTTTTTTTAGCATTTGTCCAGTTATCAAGAAGATGTATTTTTTATCTGTATTTGGTTGTTAGGTTGTTTTTTTAGCATTTGTGAAGTTATCAAGCAGATGCCTTGTTTATCTTTATCTGCTTGTTAGGTTGGTTGCAGTGAGAATTTGTCCAGTTTTCAAGCATATGCCCTATTTATCTGTATTTGCTTGCTAGGTTGGTTGCAATGGACTCTGTCCAGTTTTCAATGCCTATATTTGGTTGTTACACTGGTCATTTATGCCGTGTTTATTTCAGTCATTCACAATGTGTTGTTCATTATGTGCAAGTCAGAACTGTGTCGCTCGACTACATCAATACCAGTTTGAACGACTATATTTGGTTCCAGTTATTCCTGGTGTAGTTAACACATGCCCTTTATTTCGGTTTTACACATTATCCAGTGTGATGTTTAAGCATTACCTACGTTCTATTCATTTTCAACAATGCCAGTTTGAATTGCAATATTTGATGGCTGTTAAGCCTGCTGTCGGTAACATTGCCTCCCATTTTATATCTGCTTCAACAACATGTTGAAACCAACACATTCAAGCTGTCATTTGGATATGATGTTGTTTACCTTTTCTATATTTGTTTGATGTTAAGGTTGCTGCACTTATCATGCCTTTCCACTACTTATGTAGGACAACAATGGGAGTGGCCACCATTTTCCACCGAGGTTAGCTTCATCCCTCGACTTGTACTCCCCCCGTCGTTCCATAATGTAGTGCATATAGATCCAGGCCTGCACACTTGTTAGCTTCTAATATTGACTTGTTGCTTCTAGGTACATACACCCTTGGCAACGATCCACACATCGACCCTTTTTGCGTATGGGGCAATGAGATATTCATGAACAAGCATCAAGTGAGGAAACTAATAAGGATTATTAGCAAAAGGATACGAATGGTGGCAAGCAAATTATTTGTTTATGCTCTATCCAACACAACAGTGAGCTGTAGGATGGTAACTACAAACTCTGTAGCCTTCTCTTTTTACTGCCCATAATGAGTTCTTAGACAACAATGTCTGAATCTTTTTCGTTCCCAGTGGTTCCCGAAGTAGTTCACTCAAGATTACCTCGCAAAGTACATGATTGGTGGACACACAATGAAGGTTAAAGTATTTCATCCAGACTATAATGAGCATCGAGAAGTCATAATGAAGACAATGTAGGATGGATGGGCAGCCATCACAAGGGGTTGGCCCAAAGTTGTGTGCGCATTACGCATGGAGGAGGGCACAATATGGGCATCTGCTTCACCTTCTCCAGCAACCAGAATGTCTTTCGACTCTCTCTTTATAGTCTTTAGTACAACTGTGGTTCATCATTCTTTACTTGGTGCTTCTGTAGTTCTTCAGTATATGTACCGGGCAAGCAACGATGTGACATTGAGCGACGCATTTAATGCGGTATGTCAGCCTGCAGAGTTAGGTATGATAGCACTATTTGCTATCTTATCTGTGTGTAATGACTGATTTTGCCACTGTGGTGACCCCTTAGCCTACAAAAGGATGCCCATGGCAACCTTAGAAAGGGTTGGACATTGGATCAGGAAATCCATCCCCCCTGAAATTTCATACGCTCGTAGCAGTTTTGCCCCGAGGCAACTCTGCCGGGCAAACGCACTACGACCACCACCATCTTTTCCACCATCAATCCACCAAAGCAGGAGTGGGGTTTTACGCCTGATGGCGGACCGGACCTGGGTAAATTGCTCGTGTTATCTCTGCCGTGCTATCCCACACTCTTCTACTCTTTGTGCAACGTGACCTCCCCCGCCGAACCAGCAAGGGGCCCTTGGTCCCATAGGTGGTTGTGGTTTCCCACGACACTGTTGTGGTTGCAAACGTTACTATCTTAACGGAGTTTGTTATTATTCATATTCCCGAGGACGATAGTATGTCGATCATCCTTGGTAGACCCTTTTTTAATATTGCAGGGGCTATTATAGATGGCAACAAAGGCAATGCCACTTTTCATGTTAATGTTAATGAGCATATGATACACTCTCCGAAGAAACAACCTCAAGTCCATAGTATCAATTCTTATGGAAAAAATTCAACTATTACTATTGGAGGTTTTGAATTCCCTCTTCCTACTGTCAAAAAGAAATATGATATTCTAATTGTTGGGGAAATGCATATCCCCATTGAGGTAACCTTGTCTTATTCGAAAATTCTCCGGTTTCATGTCATTCGGAAGAAGTTTGCTAATAAGACTTCATCAACCTTGCTAATGGATTACTTTTGATGAGCATGAGATGGATGAATTTAGATGGCACAACTCTTTGTGCCCATCTTTTACTTTCTGTTATTTATATTAAATAAAGAAAAAATAGTATATTTTGTCTGTTTTCTAAATTATCCGTGTAATAAAAATTGTCCCGGAAATAAAAGTTCTCCAAATGCCCTCAAAATTTAGTATGATTTTTATAGAATATTTGAGAATTTCTGGCACTCAGAACACACCAGGGGGCCTCACCAGTGGGCCACAAGGGTGGAGGGCGCGCCCCTGTCCTTGTGGGCCTCACGTGGCCCCCTCCACTTATTCCAGCACCCATCCACTCCTTTTTCCTCCAGAAAAAATCACTCATAGCTCAAACTCGTGTTCTTGCTCATTTGGCTGCCATTTTCGATCTCCTTGATCAAAGCTCCATTCACAAAACTGCTTTGGGGGACCGTTCTTCGGTATGTGACTCCTCCAATGGTCCAATTAGTTTTTGTTCTAGTGCTTTATTTATTACAAAGTTTTGCTGCTGTGGTGACCTTGTTCTTGAGCTTGCATGTCAAATTTACATGGTCCAAGGTAGTTTTGATGCATGATATAGCCTCTAGGCATTTGTAGGAGTAGTTTCTATCAATTTTGTTGAGTTTGATTCACTTTTATCTTGAGTCACTAAAAAATTCAGAAATTTTTCAGAGGAAGAAAAATGTCTAGGAGAATGTACCAAGGTGATTCTTCGAGGAAGCAAGCATCGAGGCTCGCGATAGGTGAGCTAGACTTTGAACCACCAGGGGAAGCTCAAGGGCGGCCTTGTGAATGGCCATCGGATGAATTTATGGTTCGTGCAGGTTTCAATGATGAATTCTATGCGTATGTACAAACACTACAAGAAATATGTCAACTTGTGACCACCACTATTGGTCACTGAAAGGTCATGGTTTTTCATTTGCGACCTTTTTGTGACCAAAAACAGAAGGTCAAAAGCTGGCGGTCATAAACTAACTATAGCGACCTTTCTTCTAGAATGGTCGAAGACGTTTACGACCAAAATAAGCCTATTGTTCTGTTTTGGTCACTAGCAACCTCCCCAGGCCACGTAGGCATCCAGCGTGGCAAGCTGATGTGGCACAAGATTCAGCCCGGTCCAATTCGGTTTTCTACATGGGCCTCGCCCATTAATTCAGCCTTTCTATATATTTTTTTCTTGTCAATTTTTGGTCAGACTTCATGGGCCAAGCCCAACAATTCAGTCTTTTATTTATTTCTTGGTCGTGGCCTTTTAACATTTGTTTGGGCCTAGGCCATTATATTTTGTTGCTCGTCCCACCAATCAGATGGATACCACTTGTCATAATCTCACACATTAGACCCACGTGACAGAAAATTCAAAAGTGATTTCATAAGTGGGCTCCATGAATCAGGTTCCATTTCACATGCTTTGAAACCACATAATGAATATTTCAAACAGAACATAACAAATGTAGTTCGTCAAAGAAGGATAAATAAGTCAACTACAATCTGTACATAGTCTATTACAATATTATTCAAATCTTTCCAGTCTATTACACATAAGACAGAACATATAACTCTTTGCTACACGGCTTAGAACTTCAAATATACTTCCTAGTTCACTTTGCTGGAGCTCTTGTAAATGAGAGGAAACACCATTTTCGGGTATGTTTGTAGAGGCTGAACCAAGGCATCTAACAATAAACCAAAAGAGTTAGAAAAAAATGAAAACAAATATACGAAGCCGATAGGGACTAAATCCTGAAGTATATGTACATGTAACAACCACAACGAATAGCTAGTTAAGAGCAAAATAGAATAATCTTACGAAAGAGTATAACCACACGTCACCTCTATCTAATCTGTGTGTATAAGTAAAGAAAATTATGTACCAAAAATTATATTATGGGACGAAGGGAGTAGTACATATGATTACTTTCAGGTTATAATTTTTCTTCACCTACAGTCTACTCCTATATTCAGGGAACCTTAGTAAGGTATCACTAGTGAGCATAGAACAAAATAAAACAAAATAAAGGTGTTGGCTATATAAGTGAAGACTATTCACGGCTTTTTAGAATGTACAATAAACCAACAAGGACTTACAAGTTACAAATAATCAAAACTTAGTAGCCACTGAACCTTGCAAAACACATATTGTGGCATAGTTCATCGAAAAGAAAGATGATCGCAATAACAATTAACAAGATTGTGGTGGCCAGAAGACCACCACCGCAGATGCATCTTAACAAGATTGTGATCGCAATAACAATAACAATTAACAAGATTGTGATGTACGCTATCAGGGAAGAGGGGGGAGATGGAGGAGCTACCTGCCGCGATCGCAATGGAAGCAGAGGAGCAGACCCCTCCTGCCCCTCCCCCATGAGCAGGACAGGGCTGCCGGCTGGGCACGCCCCTACTCCTCCGCCTCCTTGATTAGGAGACCCCCTTCCCCTACTACTGCTTGGCGCGCCGCATCACTAGTCACCTCCTCATGTAAGAAGTACACAATAAATAGACAGACGGTCAGTGAGGTACATTTTCACAGCAACAGAAGCTTAAAATTAACAGAAATACACACATCAAATGAAGTCACTAAGATACTTAAGTGCACCACATGGTGTAGAATTATGTGGTATATAATTGCAACACATGAACCAAAAGAGGAATAACATCATCACCAAGAGTTTCTGATGATAAGCATAGCTCCCTACAAAAAAAGAACTAAGGGCACAGTGACTAAAGCATGCAGACCACAATATTCAAAGCAGAAGCAAGCGGGCAGTATGAGCTACCTACTGGCAAAGTATAAAACCTATATAGTATAAATGAATCAAGAAAACAAGAACTGACAATGAGAACTGCATACTAATGCACCAGATGATCAACAACAAGCGTAGTATATTCACATAAGTTTGCTTATTCGGTAAATTATTGTATACAAATAGCTTCAGTTGAAACTTATAAAAAGATTAAGCACTTTCAACTGCTAGATCTAGATCCATAGTATGCATGTTGCAATGTGACAGTTACAGAACAGAAGAAATTTTAGTTACCCAGGTACCCACGACACAACCCCACTACATCTGAAACGCCTCCTCCTAATCAATAATCCAAGACAAGAATTAACGCAATAGACATACAGGTATGGTAAGGTCACAGAAACAGGGGCAAAGCTAGTGGTTTGCTTAATCTTGGTTCAGTTACTTACACAGTTAAGGGGAAAGAGAAAATGAAATTCGTTATCCTACTTGTACAATTCATACCAATCATGCGATTTCCTTAACACCAGGACAGACAGTTACAGGAACAAGAGCTTGCTCCTGACTGCATGTGACGATCAATCTAACTAACTACATCCTCACTTGCATCAGTTCTATGACTACACAGCTACCATTGCTTGTATAATCTGCATGCAGGAAAAAGGTACTCCTCTCGCAGAGCACACACCATCCATCCAATTAACTCAAGAGGCTAGATTCTATCGCCCTTCCAGATTTCATGCGGGCACACAGCAGCCTCCGCAAAAATGATATAGGGCGCCAGATCTCAACTGGTGCATGGAAATCAAAGGCCTAACGAATAGGCCGCCAGATCCCGCGCGGATCGAGAGACGAAGGAGGTGAAGGGAACATGGGGGCTCACCGCTGTCGCCGATGAGGAGGAGCTTGATGAGGTAGTCGTAGTCGGCCCGAGCCCTGGCCGGCGGCGCCGCCATCGCACCCTAACTCCTGGGCCTGTCAAAAAAACCGCGGCGAAATTAAAATCAGATCAACACGGTGAATGGGGGGCGAGGCGAATGACGCGACAGACCGAGCGAGGCGGGGACGGCGTCGCACGCGCGTGCTCCGATGTGGCCGCGATGGTGGAGCAGAGAGCCCCGCGGGCGAGGGAGGCAGAGGAGCATCGGAGGAGGACCTCGGGCTTCTCTTCTGTCGTGCGCGGGCGTGGACTGGCGGCGATGTGAGAGCCCCGCGGGCCGCGAGGTTGGTCGAGGACGAGGGTGACGAGGGGAGAGTGAGGGCAGCGGCAGAGGTGGGTGGCGGGGAGGTTCTGAGGGGTGGGTGGCGGCGACGAGGGGGGTCTGCATCGGGGAAGAGGGGGGAGGGAGAGAAAGAAAGAAAGGAGGCGGGGGGGGGTGGATGGAAAACGGGGGAGAACAGAGCTAGGGTTTCGCCTCACGTGGGGTTGGTGTGGGAGGCGAGGGGTGAGGGCTGCCGTTGGATCTGGGAGGATCCAATGGTGTTTCGTGCATGATCCGCGTGTCTGGTCCACGGACCAATCAGAATGCAATACAACATTATGACCAATTAAATTGGTCGTGATAGATTTAAAAATAAGATGTTAAAATCATGTAAGCTATTTTATGATCACATAAATTCAAAAAAAAAATAAAAGACCTTCTCATTGTGTCACCAATTGTGAACTACCTTTCAGGAAAATAACAAACATGGAATGGCAAACAATGTTGCCTAAGAAAGTTTTCATTTTCTTTAGACGAAAAAATCATTTTTCATTTTTCGAGTGCCCAAAATGAGTTTTTTGTGAAGAACCTACCAAATAATTGTTGCAAAATTGGACCAAATCAATTTTCTAAAATACTAGGACATATTTAATGCACAATTGACAAAATGGTTGGGTGTAAAAAGGTTTGATCCACCTCTCGTGAAAAAGACAAATTCCTGCCGATTCAGTTGGAAGCGGGTCAAATTTGAACTGCAGCTGCCTCATAGTTTGCTCTTTATTTTTTCCAAAAATCATTTCTAGGTATATAAGTACCTATTTAATCAGAGAAACACCAAAAAAATTCCAAGATTCAACCACTAGCTAGGAACGGTCATTCCCGTCGTTTTGACCGCATTTTGAAACGGGCATAAAAAATTAAAAAAAAATTAAAAAATTGGGAAACCTACGCATTGTGTCATCATATGTGACCAAGCTTTCAGGAAAAATAACAAACTTGTAATACGACAATTATTTAAAAAAAGTGTTCTCAGAAATGAGCTATCATGGGTGAAGATTCATGGATTTCAAGCCAAATGATCAATCTTATGGCCACATTCATGGCATAGTTTGTTCAAATCATCTCATATTGTGCACAAGCGTGCATATTGGAATGGCAAACAATGTTGCCTAAGGAAGTTTTCATTTTCTTTGGACGAAAAAACCATTTTCCATTTTTCGAGTGCCTGAAAAGAGGTTTTTTTGTGAAGGACCTCCCAAATAATTGTTGCAAAATTAGACCAAATCAATTTTCTAAAATACTAGGCCATATTTAATGCACAATTGACCAAATGGTTGGGTGTAAAAAGTTTTGATCCACCTCTCATGAAAAAGACAAATTTCCACCGATTCAGTTGGAAGCGGGTCAAATTTGAACTGTAGCTACCTTGTAGTTTGCTTTTTATTTTTTTCAAAAATAATTTCTAGGTACATAAGTATCTATTTAATCATAGAAACACCAAAAAAGTTCCAAGATTCAACCACTAGCTAGGAACGGTCATTCCCGTCGTTTTGACCGCATTTTGAAACGGGCATAAAAAATTCAAAAATATCAAAAAATTGGGAAACCTTCGCATTGTGTCATTATATGTGGCCAAGTTCCTAGGAAAAATAACAAACTTGTAATACAGCAATTATTTTAAAAAAGTGTTCTCAGAAACGAGCTATCACGTGTGGAGATCAATGGCTTTCAAGCCAAATGATCAATCTTATGGCCACATCCATGGCATAGTTTGTTCAAATGATCTCATATTGTGCACAAGGGTGCATATTGGAATGGAAAACAATGTTTCCTAAGGAAGTTTTCATTTTCTTTGGACAAAAAAACCATTTTCCATTTTTGAGTGCCCAAAAGGAGGTTTTTTTGTGAAGGACCTACCAAATAATTGTTGCAAAATTTGACCAAATCAATTTTCTAAAATACTAGGACATATTTAATGTACAATTGACAAGATGATTGGGTGTAAAATGTTTTTATCCACCTCTCGTGAAAAAGACAAATTTCCGCCGATTCAGTTGGAAGCGGGTCAAATTTGAACTGCAGCTGCCTCATAGTTTGCTATTTATTTTTTCCAAAAATCATTTCTAGTTACATAAGTACCTATTTAATCATAAATACATGGTTTGGTGGCGATACGTCGAGGTTTGGGTGGTGGCCGAGGGCCCCAACTCTAGAGCGCGTAAACTCGCATGCCCGCCCCGTGGTCACCGCGTGACCGTGGTGTTGCCATGTGTTCTGGGCGGCCTAGGCATGTCTAGTGGGTTGGGTAATCCCCAGGTAGGTGCTAGGAAGAAAATTACAACATAAGATTCTCACGAGGAGACCGATCGATGCTCAAACATGAATTAGCAGCCAAGTGTTTGATTAGCGGTACGGGAAATGTACATGGCTAATGGGCGTGAGTTTTGGCTGAGGATGATCAGTTACTAAGAAGACCGTCTTCACAAATTTTCAGCTCAAAAGGAGGAGCCTAGGTGGTACTTGCTTTGCAAACTACCACACTGGACATGACTACGAATGTTGAAGCTCGGCTCAAAATAATAAATGGATTGAGCTGGCATTTGGTGGAGGATGGTTATTTGGGCATAGGAAAGCACTGTAGAAAATGGATACTATTTGGACATGCCAAAGTGGTACTTCCTTCACAAACTGTTGTTCTGAACAGAATAGAAAAATTAATATTTTTGAATTATTTTTGAACTAGGCAAGGAAGGTTTTTACATATTTGACGAAGATATGGCCCAAAGAATTTATGAGATTTTTTTGGGAATTTTGGGAATGAAAGAAATATAGGTTGCTTCACAACCTAGGGCAAAAACTACCACATGGACATGACACATAGGCAAAACTGATGAGATGGCGCCTAGTCATAGCAACCCACCACAATTTACAAGGCTATGACCATCTATATTGGTCGTTAACAACTAGAAATAAGGCAGCGGACTAGCGTTGTTTGCTTTATGACCATTTCCTCTAATGAAATTATGACCTTTTTGACCAAAATGGTCGTTATGGTTTAGGGTTTAGAGCCCTCTAGACAGCTTTTGACCAATTGGTCTAAAATGGTCATAAATTTATGACCAATTCTTCGAGGGTCACTGACAGAAGGTCATAAGTTCACATATTTCTTGTAGTGAAAATGCCGGTCTTGAGGACTTCTTATCAGACAAGTACCTGCAATATTATTATCTCACTGGTTCTTTTGTATGGAGGTTTGAGTTTTCATCTAAGCATAATAGTCATACTTTCCTGTTTGATCTTTATGATGAATCTTACACCATGGACCTACAAGATTTTTGTGATGCATGCAAAATTCCACAATGGGGCCTTCTTAGTGAGCCTCACAAATGTGACTATAATGATTTCCTTGCTAGCATCACCATTGGAGAAACTAGAAATATCACACAAGCTACCATAGGGAGCATTCACTTTCCTACCATACATTACTTTGATCTCTTTATAGGAAGATGCATTAATGGTAAACATGAACATAGCCACCTTTGCATTCCAGATCTTAGTGTCCTCAAGTGTGCAGTGTTAGGTGATAAGAATTATATCTTGGGGGCTATTATTGTGAGGAGGTTACACCTTAATGCTAAAGATGGAGATCTATTTGGCGGGATTTATGCAACTCGTTTAGCTAATTATTTGGGTGTACCCATAAGAGGGTATGATATTGAGTTGTCACCTGCTTTTCTGGATTATGATGCTATGTTGCGCTACCAGTTTCTTAAGAGGAACAAACAGTTCCTCCAGTACCGACTAATCTTTGATAGACGACGCGTCGTCCATGTTTCTCTTCCTGCTTCTGCTTTCTTTAACTTTCAAGCAAATGGGAGATATTTTATAACTAGAGAGGCAAATGAGTATGAGAGAACAACGGAGGCTGCTCACCTCCAGGAGGCAGCTCGCCAAGCGGTAGCTGCCACAGCACAATACTACCCCAACTATGATTTTAGATATCATCCGGGCCAATGGTGGCCTTAGACCAACTTATGACAAAAGCCTAAGCTTGGGGGAGTACGTATTTCTCACCGACATTACATTCATGTTCACACGCTCATTCCAATTGTCGGTGTTCATACTTTTTCATTCTATTATCCATGTTAGTTTATTTCTTTCTCTCGCTTTCTTCTTGTGTGTTTGAAAAACCTTAAGAAAAGCAAACACAAAAACATATTAGTTGTAGTTAGTTTACTTTCCATGCATGCTTAGTTGTAGTATTAATAGAAAACCAAAAAAGATTTATCATTCTTCATTTGCTTGTTGGGAGATTTCCCGTGTAAATAGTTTTTCTCGTTATTGTTTTACTTTCTTTAGAAAAACAAAAACTCCAAAAACATTTCAGTGTGTTTCTTTGAAATTCTTTTCTTTCCTTTGGGGGTCGAGAGGAGAAGACCATGATGAAAATGTGGAGTGGCTCTAATATGCATTATTGTTGATCTAACAAAGAGCCCATATTAACTTGTCTTCTCCTTGGAATAAATGTTTGGAGATTCCAGCTTAGTCCAATGCACGTGCACTATTACTATTATCCACACCGTTCGGTCAGGCAAGTTAAAGGCAATAATGACGGTATATGATGAAATGATTGAGATGAGGAAAAGGTGGTGTGAACTCGATCTATCTTGTTTTTGTAAATATGATTAGTTCATCATTCCTGATTCAACCAATTATGAATGAAACATGTTTGCAATCACAATTAGAGATTATAGTTACTCATGCCATGCTTAATTAGCTAGGAGTTCATAATGGTTTACATTGCATACCAACATGCTATTAAAATGGTTGTGATGTGGTATGATAGGATGGCATCCTCCTTTGAATGATTCGAGTGGTTTGACTTGGCACATGTTCACACATGTAGTTGAAACAAAATCAACATGGCCTCCATGATATTTATGTTCATGGTGATTTATATCCTACTCATGCTTGCATTCAATGTTGGTTGGTCTCAATGCATGTTTATGACTGTTGTTGCTCTCTAGTTGGTCGCTTCCCAGTCTTTTTCTAGCCTTCATTTGTACTAAGAGGGAATACTGCATGTACATCCACTTCCATAAACCCCAAAGTTGTTCCATATGAGTCCACCATACCTACCTATATGTGGTATTTACCTACCATTCCAAGTAAATTTGCATGTGCCAAACTCTAAACCTTCAAATAATAATCTGTTTTGTATGCTCGAATCGCTCATGTACCAACTAGGGTTGTCAATATATTCCATGCTAGATGGGCTATTCTCACGATGAGTGGACTCTGCTCATCATTCACGAGAAAATGGCTGGTAACCGGGATGCCCAGTCCCATGCTCAAATCAAATCAAAATAATTGCAAACAGAACTCCCCCAGGACTGTTGTTAGTTACACGGTACCCATTGTTTCGGACCAGCCGTGGAATGTTCTTGTTGGTGGTGGGGGAGTGTAAACTTTACCATTCTGTTTGGGAACCGCCTATAATGTGTGTAGCATGGAAGATACCAAGATCTCTTGGTTGTTATGTTGACAATGAAAGCATGCCGCTCAAAATACTATTTATCTTTATTTCAAAACTCGAGCTCTGGCACCTCTGCAAATCCCTGCTTCCCTCTGTGAGGGGCCTATCTATTTACTTTCATTGCTGAGTCATCATCCTCTTATAAAAAGACCGGTTAGATAGCACCACTGTCATTTGTATGCATTGTTATTAATTGATATTGGGTATGCCTATTACTTGATCTCTTTTACCATGAATTACAATGTCTAGTCAGTCCTTGATCTTCAGGGGTGCTCTACATTTATGTTTTGCAGTCTCAGAAAGGGATAGAGAGATACCATCTTGTTATATCATATCATGATTGTTTTGAAGAAGTGTTGTCATCCGAGATTTATTATTATTATTGCTCGCTAGTTGATTATGCCATTGATATTAATAAATGTGAGACCTAAATGTTATTGTGAATATGTTTAGTTCATGATCTTTGCTGAAAATTGAATGCTGGCTTTACGTATTTGCAACAACAAGATCAAACAGAGTTTGTAAATTTTTTCTTTATCACTTTCAGTTTGTCAACTAAATTGCTTGAGGACAAGCAATGGTATAAGCTTGGGGGAGTTGATACGTCTCCATCGTATCTACTTTTCCAAACTCTTTTGCCCTTGTTTTGTTCTCTAACTTGCATGATTTGAATGGAACTAACCCGGATTGACGCTGTTTTCAGCATAATTGCCATGGTGTTAATTTTTGTGCGGAAATAAAAGTTCTCGAAATGACCTGAAACTTCATGGAGGTGATTTTTTGAATTAATTAAAATATTGGCGAAAGAATAAACCGAAGTGGGCCCACACCCTGGCCACAACGGTGGGGGCGCGCCCACCCCCCAGGGCTCACCCTTTGTCCTTGTGGGCCCCCTAGACCTCCACCGACCTCAACTCCAACTCCATATATTCACGTTCAGGGAGAAAAAAATTAGAGAGAAGAATTCATCGCGTTTTACGATACGGAGCTACTGCCAAGCCATGTTCTTCCTTGGGAAGGCAGATCTGGAGTCCGTTGGGGGCTCTAGAGAGGGGAAATCGTCGCCACTGTCATTATCAACTATCCTCCATGACCAATTTCATGATGCTCACCACCGTGCGTGAGTAATCCCATCGCAGGCTTGCTGGACTGTGATGGGTTGGATGATATTTACCATGTAATCGTGTTAGTTTTGTTAGGGTTTGATCCCTAGTATCCACTATGTTCTAAGATCTATGTTGCTATGACTTTGTTATGCCTAATGCTTGTCACTAGGGCCCGAGTGCCATGATTTCAGATCTGAACCTATTTTTTTTTCATGAATATATTTGTGTTCTTGATCCGATGGTGCAAGCTATAGTCACCTACTACGTGTTATGATCTGGCAACCCCGGAGTGACAATGGTCGGGACACTTCCCGATGATGACCTTAGTTTGAGGAGTTCATGTATTCACTAAGTGCTAATGCTTTGGTCCGGTACTCTATTAAAAGGAGGCCTTAATATCCCTTAGTTTCCAATAGGACCCCGCTGCCACGGGAGGGTAGGACAAAAGATGTCATGCAAGTTCTTTTCCATAAGCATGTATGACTATATACGGAATACATGCCTACATTATATTGATGAATTGGAGCTAGTTTTGTGTCACCCTATGTTATAACCGTTGCATGATGAATGACATCCGACATAATTTTCCATCATTAATCCATTGCCTATGAGCTCGTTTCATATTGATCTTTGCTCCGTTACTTTTCCGTTACCACTCTTATGATTGCTACAAAAATGTTACTGTTACTTTCACCACCGTTACCGTTACTTCCATACTACTTTGCTACTAAATATTTCGCTATAGATATTAAGTCTTTCAGGTGTTGTTGAATTGACAACTCAGCTGCTAAAACTCGAGAATATTCTCTGGCTCCCCTTGTGTCGAATCAATAAATTGGGTTGAATACTCTATCGTTGAAAACTTTTGTGATCCCCTATACTTGTGGGTTATCAACTGCTACATCAGGGGCTCTACTACTAAACGTGCCGCTGCTTGCTCGGCCACAGTTCATTGTTGCAGAGAGACCGATTGACCAGTATGTACGTACACGTTCGCGACCAAACAGAGAACACTATGTATGCTTCTACCGGGTGGGTCCCCGCTGTCAGGGAGGATAAGGATGCGCTTCCTTGCATGCGAAGATATAACTGGTGGGTCCCAGCAGTCAGGGGGAAGAATCATTTTTCTGCCTGTAATATGGATGCACTTCCTTGCGTGCGAAGATATAACTGGTGGGTCCCAGCTGTCAGGGGGAAGAAGAATTTTTTTGCCCATAATATGGACGCACTTCCTTGTGTGCGAAGATGTAGATGGTGGGTCCATTTGTTAGCCTTGCCACGTAGAGTCCTGTTCCAATGGATGTCGTTCGTTGACCATGTTCACCACGCCGCACGGACAGCACCCAGGCGGTGGACGACGGCGAGGCCTAGGAAGGGAACGACGCGGAGCCAAGGAAGACGAGGCAGGTGGATGCCCACGCGGAGGGCAGTACGAGGTTTCGCTGGTTCGGCTACGGTGTGAGGCTGCCATCCCCGGAGAATAACATGAGGTGTTGCTGAGTAGAGTAACAACCTGGACGACGATGGGAGTAGGGTGAGCCGGTGAGTCCTACGCGGTAGCACAGCCGACCATGGTAGGCGGTAGCAGGCGGTACCGCCGGCGGTGGTTTGGGCGGCTGAAGCAAGTATATCCGAGATTGAAGTAGAAGCACGACATCCGTTGGATGGACATCCAACGGCCACTTCTGCTAGAACCATGTTTTGACTATAAGTTGGCAAAGCCTTGCGTACGCGTCAACTTAGTAGGCCCACAAGTGTGTGGCGGAGAACATATAGCCCATCTCGATTTGTAAGAATGTATAGCCCATTTTTGAATTCAAAATTTACTACAACCCATTATAGTTTGTTAAAATTACAGCCTATTTTCTAGCTAGGAGAACGATTAATAATTTCAACCAACCGCTCAAAACAGAATTCAATAAAAATTCCCCACATTTTGTTAGGATCGAAATAATTTTATCCCGAAATGTCTAGTCAACTTAAATATAATTTTAAAATAATTTTGTATTGTGTAAAAATACAACGAAATATTGCGCGCGCAACAAGTAATGAAATTAAAATTTTCAAAATCCAAAAATAATATATATTTTTAACGAATTACGTGTTTGGTGCATTTTTTTAGCTTTATAGCCCAGTTTTTATAATTACATCCCATTTATTATTTCTTAAAGCCCATTTTCTTGTTAAGCCTATTGCATCCCTCCTAGGAAAGATTTGCAGCCCGGCGGGGCAGAGAATAACAAGTTGACCTGGGCTGAGTATTCCTGAAAAAAAGTATAGCTGGGCTAGCCATTTTCAGTTTGAAAAAAAATTAATATCTGGGTTGGATATTTGGTCGACATAAAATAATAGCCTGGGCTAAACAGGCCATAGCCCGCCTAGTTGATATCCTCCTCATCTGAACAACAACCAAAACATCACTCAAGAAAAACTCTGCTCACACCTCAAAAACACAAATACTACTCGAGCTGCTGGGTCCCAGCTGTCGGCCGCTCCTTGTGCAATTCTCCCATTTATTGACTATAAAGGTTGACAATGGTGTGGGACTGTCATGTTAGGAAACCATGGGGAAACAAAAAAATAGTTGTATATAATAAGGAGGCACTTGCGTACGTGCGGCTATGGCCCTGGTGGGTACCCACTGTCATCCTCTCAAAATAAAATCATCTCCTAATTCCTCATGTTCGTTGACCATGTTGACAACGCGAAACGACGGTGCCACGGCGAGCGGAACAACTCGAAGGACGACAGAGAGGGCCTCACGGTCCCTACGGATTGTCTGATACAGCGCCCGCTGCTCATTTAGGAAGCCATGATCATAGGGCCACATGTCTATGACGGCATTGTCGTTCGCTTGTTCGCTGGTGATTCGTCCTTCCGCAAGCCGGTGCTCGTTGAGGAGATGGAGGTTGTAGCACAGGTCCTCTTGAGTTGGTAGCTCTTCCGCCATTAGGGCTTCAAAGTGCGGTCGCACCTGCTCTATGGTGAACACGACATGAACCGGCTTGGGCGGTGGTGCCGGCTCCTAGTCGGGAGCCACGTCCATCGTCTGATTGTCGTCGCTCAACTCGGTGAGCTCGTTGGTCAGCTAGCATGTCTGGCTGCTGGGCTGGACTGCTGCCAGGCACGAGTCTAACCGCCCTGGCCCACCCAGACCGCCTCCCTCGCCCGCGCACACTTTCCGCCTGAAACGGTAAGCGCCGCCCGCGCTGCGTCACGGTGCAGGCGATTGCTCCACGTTCAAACAACACAAGTGTGGTCCGTCCGTCTGCCGCCCACATTAATGATACGTGGTTGCTGAGGCAGCTACTCCGACGCCACCCGTCCATCCCTTTTCCGCCCACCATTGCTATATGTAAAGAGTATTTTGCCATTGTGATCCCTTCATCTATAAAAGGAGGTCCATGGCTACCTTTATAAAGGTCGACACCTTGCTCATTTGCACGCGTAGTTGCACTTCCCGTGCACTGATATGTCTCCAACGTATCTATAATTTATGAAGTATTCATGCCATGTTTACAATAATTCTATATGGTTTTGGTATGATTTGAATGGAACTAACCCAGACTGACATTGTATTCAGTAGAACTACCGCAATGTTCTTTTTTGTGCAGAAATAAAAGTTGTTGGAATGGGCTAAAAGTTTTTGATGATTTTTTTGGAACAAAAGAGACACTGGAAGCTTCGGGAGAGGGCCAGAAGATGAAGGAGTGGCCCACAAGCCACCAAGGCGCGCCCTGGAGCCTCATGGGCCTATGTTAGCTCCTTTTCGTGTGATTCCAACTCTGAAAATTCTTATATATAGGGAAACCCCCAGAAATAACCATAGAACTTCGACTCCGCTGTCGCAAGCCTCTGTACCAAAGAGATCCCATCTGCAGCCCTGTTTCGGCATCCTGTCGAAGCATGGAAATCATCATCGAAGGCCACCATCATCCCGACGGTCTCCATGACAAGGTGGGAGTAGATCACCCTTGGGGTTGATGGTATGTACCAATAGCTATGTGTTTGATCTCTCTCTCTCTCTCTTGTGTTCTTAATTTGGCATGATCTTTATGTACTGCGAGCTTTGTTAACATAATTGGATCATATGGTGTTTTCCCTTCTCTATATTGTTGTGATGAATTGAGTTTTTACCTTTGAGGTTTCGCTATTATCAGATTGAATACTTGTTGGATTTGTGAACATTTGGTTTA
This sequence comes from Triticum urartu, assembly GCF_003073215.2. Classification (NCBI taxonomy): domain Eukaryota; kingdom Viridiplantae; phylum Streptophyta; class Magnoliopsida; order Poales; family Poaceae; genus Triticum; species Triticum urartu. The sequence continues at coordinate 327,250,385 of NC_053028.1, read as the reverse complement.
TGTCTTGCATATGAATACCCGTGGTGACAATGCGGTGTTATATTGGTTCACTTGATGTATGTTTTGGCACTCAACTATTGGATTCCCAAGGTAACATTGGGGTAACCTATGCATAGGGGTTGATGCATGTTTTCATCCTTCTTCCTCCGTAGAAATCTTGGGGAGCTCTTTGAAGTTCTTTGTGTTGGATTGAGTATTATGAATCTGAAGATGTTTGATGCATATCGAATAATCAACTCATGGATACTTGTGGTGACATTGGAGTACCAAGGTGACTGATACGTCTCCAACGTATCTATAATTTTTGATTGTTCCATGCTATTATATTATCTATTTTGGATGTTTTATATGCATTAATATGTTATTTTATATTATTTTTGGGACTAACTTTTTAACCTAGAGCCCAGTGCCAGTTTCTATTTTTTTCTTGTTTTTGACTTTTACAGAAAAGGAATATCAAACGGAGTCCAAATAGAATAAAACTTTCTGGTGATTTTTCTTGGACCACAAGAAACCCTCGGGGACCTCCTAACCCTAACCTCAGCACTATAAATCCTCAAATATTCCCCTATGCTAGAGGGCACACCGAAATACTTTTCCGCCGCTGCAACCCTCTGTCGGAGGGGGATTCGATCATGGAGGACCTCTACACCAACCTTGTTGCCCTTCCGATGATGTCTAAGTAGTTTACCACAGACCTATGGGTCAATAGCTAGTACCTAGATGGCTTCTTCTCTCTCATTGATCTTCAATACAATGTTCTCCTCGATGTTCTTGGTGATCTATGCGATGTAATCTTCTTTTGCGCTGCGTTTGTTGAGATCCGATGAATTGCAGATTTATGATCACATTATGTATGAATATTATTTGAGTCTTCTTTGAACTCTTTTATGCATAATTAATATATCTTTGTATTTCTCTTCGAACTATCGGTTTGGTTTGGCCAACTAGATTGGTTTTTCTTGCAGTGGGAGAGGTGCTTAGTTTTGGGTTCAATCTTGTGGTGTCCTCACCCAGTGACAGAAGGGGTAGCGAGGCATGTATTGTATCGTTGCCATCAAGGATAAAAAGATGGGGTATATGTCCTATTGCTTGAGTTTATCCCTTTACATCATGTGATCTTACTTAAAGTGTTGCTCTATTATGAACTTAATACTCTAGATGCAGGCAGGAGTCGGTCGATGTGTGGAGTAATAGTAGTAGATGCAGAATCGTTTCACTCTACTTGTCACGGACGTGATGCCTTCATGATCATTGCCTTAGATGTCTTCATAATGTGTTTTTTTATCAATTGCTCAATAGTAAATTCTTTACCCACCATATGTTTTCTTCAAGACAGAAGCCTCTAGTGAAACCTATGCCCCCCCGGGTCTATTTTCCATCATATATTTTCAGATCTATAAACCAAAAAAAATCCAAAAATACCTTGATGCACTTTATTTATGTTTACTTTATTTTGATTTTATTTATGTTTTATACCTATCTCTTTTAGATCTCACTCTTGTTCGTGACCGTGAAGGGATTGACAACCCTTTTTTGCTTCGTGTCCAAGTGTTAGTTAGTTTGTGCAGGTGCATATATTGGAGACTTTCTTGTGCCTCCTACAGGATTGATACCTTGGTTCTTAAGTGAGGGAAATACTTATCTCTACTTTGTTGCATCATCCTTTCCTCTTCAAGGGAAAATTCAATGCAAGCTCAAGAAGTAGCAGGAAGAATTTCTGGTGCCGTTGCCGGGGAGGTTCTACATCAAGCCTACCAAGTACCTATCATAAACTCTCATCTCTTGCACTTACATTATTTGCCATTTGCCTCTCGTTTTCGTCTCCCCCACTTCTAAAACGTTTTCAGAAAAACACAAAAATATTTGCCTTTTTATGTGCCCATCTTTCTGTTCATCTTTTTTTTTGCTTGTGTTCTAGATTTCTTGCTTGCCTTCATGGCTCAACCTAAGAGCCTTGATTTTTAGTATAGAAAGTTGGAAGAGATTGAACATAATACCAAAAGCTTCATGTCCTTACGATTCGAGCATAATAGTTTCTTTAGGAACAAATTTGAGGAACAAAAAACTATGATGGAGTATATTAATAAATAGCTTGATGATGTTTCTAAGGAAATATATGGTCTTAAATCTCAGTTTGCTCATAATGAAAATTTAGTAGGCCAAATTTCCGATAAACAAACCTCTTTGGTAAATAAGATGGCTGCTAAACTGGAGTCTTTAAATAATGATGAAGATCTTAAAGTGATTGGTGTGAATCCTATTGAATCTTTGTTTACTAATATAAATCTTGATAAATATGGGATTGGAGATGAGTCAAATTTAGATAGAAGGCATCCCAATAATTTGGAGGGTGAAGATTTTAATGAAAAAATTGATAAAAGTGGGATTGGCGAGGTTAAAAATTTAAGTAGTGATGAACCCACTCTTTTGTATTTCAATGACTTTAATTAGATAATTGCTCTTTAATAGATTGTATTTCCTTGTTGCAAACAATGCTTAATTCACCTCATGCCTATAATCAAAATAAAGCTTTTACTAAACATATCATTGATGCTATGATGAAATATTTTGAAGAAAAACTTGAGTTGGAAGTTTCTATCCCTACAAAGCTTTATGATGAGTGGGAACCTAATATTAAGATTAAAATTAAATTTTATGAATTCAATGCTTTGTGTGATTTGGGTGCTAGCATTTCCACTATTCTGAAATCTTTATGTGATGTGCTCGGTTTCCATAAATTTGATGATTGTTCTTTGAATTTGCATCTAGAGGATTCCACTCTTAAGAAACCTATGGAAAGGATTAATGATGTTCTTATTTTTTCAATTAGGAATTGTGTGCCCATAGAATTTATTGTGCTTGATATAGATTGCAATCCTACATGCCCTATTATTGTTGGTAGACCTTTCCTTATAACGATTGGTGCAATTATTGATATGAAAGAAGGAAACATTAGATTTCAATTTCCATTAAGGAAGGGAATGGAACACTTTCCAAGAAACAACATTAAGTTGACATATGAATCTATTGTGAGGGACACTTATGGATTGCATACAAAAGATGATAATACCTAGATCTATGTTTTATGCCTAGCTAGGGGCATTAAACAATAGCGCTTCTTGGAAGGCAACCCAATTTTTTATTTTGTGTTTTTTGTTTTTGTTTCTGTTTTTCAATAAATACACATTATTAATTCTATAGTAATTGTGTTTTGATGTTTTAATTAGTGTTTTTGACAAGTAAGACCTTTGGGATGGTCATGGTGATAGTTGATTTCATTTTACTGAAAAATAGAAACTTTTGTGCCCAGTAACAGAATTGATCTGAGCTGCTGGAACGTGATAAATTCCTGAATATTTTTTTTGAAATATTTATATACAAATTGCCTAGATTGTCCTAATGTTTTCGAATTTTTGGAGTCACAGAAGTATACAAAGTTTCCAGATTACTACACACTGTTTTGTTTTTGACAGATTCTGTTTTCTATGTGTTATTTTCTTATTTTTATGAATCTATGGGTAGTATTGGGGGGTATGAACAATGGAGAAGTTGTAATACAGTAGATATAACACCAATATAATTTAGAATGAGTTCACAACAGTACCTAAAGTGGTGATTTATTTTATTATACTGACGGATCTTATGAGTTTTCTGTTGAGTTTTGTGTTGTGAAGTTTTCAAGTTTTGGTTCAAGTTTTGATGGACTGCGGAATAAGGAGTGCCAAGAGCATAAGCTTGGGGATTCCCAAGGTAACCTAAGGTAATATTATAGGACAACCACGCATCTAAGCTTGGGGATGCCGCGGATGTCATCCCCTCTTTTGTCATCAATCCATCGATAAATTTACTTGAGGCTATATTTTTATTCACCACATGATATGTGTTTTGCTTGGAGTGTCTTGTAGGATATGAGTCTTTGCTTTTTAGTTTGCCACAATCATCCTTGCTGTGCACACCTTTTGAGAGGGACATACATTAATCATGAATTTATTAGAATACTCTATGTGCTTCACTTATATCTTTTGAGCTAGGTAGTTGCTCTAGTTCTTCAGGTATATCTTTTTAGAGCACGGCGGTGGTTTTATTTTATAGAAATTGATGAACTCTCATGCTTTATTATATTATTTTGAGAGACTTTAAACAACATGGTAATTTTCTTAGGTTATGAATTTAGTCCTAATATGATGGGCATCCAAGAGGGATAAAATAAAAACTTTCATATAAGAACATTGCATATATGAGAAGTCTGATTCCTTACATTTGTTTTGAGATATAAATATGGTGATATTAAAGTCATGCTAGTGAGTAATTGTGGAACGGGAGAAATACTAGTGTTAAAGTTTGTGATTCCCGAAGCATGCACGTATGGTGAACCGTTATGTGATGAAGTTGGAGCATGATTTATTTTTTGATTGTCTTCCTTATGAGTGGCGGTCGGGGATGAGCGATGGTCTTTTCCTACCAATCTACCCCCCTAGGAGCATGCATATTAGTACTTTGCTTTGATGGCTAATACATTTATGCAATAAGTATGTGAGTTCTTTATGACTAATGTTGAGTCCACGGATTACACGCATTCTCAACCTTCCACCATTGCCAGCCTCTCTAGTACCGCGCAACTTTCGCCAGTGCATTAAACCCACCATATAACCTTCCTCAAAATAGCCATCATACCTACCTATTATGGCATTTCCATAGCCATTCCAAGATATATTGCCATGCAACTTCCACCATTCCGTTTATTATGACACACACCATCATTGTCATATTGTTCTCATATGCTTGAGGCATTCATATAGACTCATATTTTATTCTAGTATCGAGTTGTAATTCTTGAGTTGTAAGTAAATAAAAGTGTGATGATCATTATTAGATCATTGTCCCGTGCCAGGAAAGGATGATGGGAGCTATGATTCCCTCACAAGTTGAGATGAGACTCCGGACATAAAAATAAAAGAGCCCAAAGAGCCCGAACAAAAATGTAGAGAAAAGAGAGAAGGGACAATGTTACTATCCTTTTTCAACACTTGTGCTTCAAAGTAGCACCATGTTCTTCATGATAGAGAGTCTCCTATTTTGTCACTTTCATATACTAGTGGCAATTTTTCATTATATAACTTGGCTTGTATATTCCAATGATGAGCTTCCTCAAATTGCCCTAGGTCTTCATGAGCAAGCAAGTTGGATGAACACCCACTTAGTTTCTTTTTGAGCTTTCAGACACTTATATCTCTAGTGCATCCATTGCATGGCAATCCCTACTCACTTGCATCGATATCAATTGATGGGCGTCTCCATAGCTCATTGACTTTCTCCCTTTTGATGTGAGACTTTCTCCCTTTTGACTTCTCCTCACAACCTCCACCATATTCTTCCACCTATAGTGCTATATCCATGGCTCACACTGATGTATTGCGTTGAAGTTGAAAAATCTTGAGAACATTAAGTATGAAACAATTGCTTGGCTTGTTATCGGGGTTTTGCATCATGAAATATTTTGTGTGATGAAGATAGAGCATAGCCAGACTATATGATTTTGTAGGGATAACTTTCTTTGGCCATGTTATTTTGAGAAGACATGCTTGATTTAGTAGTATGCTTGAAGTATTATTGTTTTTATGTCAATATTAAACTTTTGTTTTGAATCTTATGGATCTGAACATTCAGGCCACAATAAATAAAATTGCATTGATAAATATATTAGGTAGCATTTCACATCAAAAAAATCTGTTTTTATCATTTACATACTCGAGCACAAGCAGGAATTAAGCTTGGGGATGCTTGATACATCTCCAACATATCTATACTTTCTTATTGTTCCATGCTATTATATTATCTGTTTTGGATGTTTTCTATGCATTAATATGCTATTTTATATTTTTTGGGACTAACTTATTAACCTAGAGCCCAGTGCTAGTTTCTGTTTTTTCCTTATTCTCAACTTTTACAGAAAAGGAATATCAAACAGAGTCCAAACGGAATAAAACGTTACCGTGATTTTTATTGGACCAGAAGAAACCCACACGATTTGGAGAAGAGGCCAGAACACCCACAAGGAGGCCACAAGCCATAGAGGCGTGCCCCAGGGGGGCGTGCACCAGGGGGGCACCCCTAGGGCTGGTCGGCCCCTCGGGAACCGCCTAACCATAATCTCAGCCCTATAAATCCTCAAATATCCCCCCTATGCCAGAGGGCACACCAAAAATACTTTTTTGCCGCCGCAAGTCTCTGTTCCATGAGATCCCACCTTGGGGCCTTTTCCGGCACTCCGCTAGAGGGGGATTCAATCATAGATAACCTCTACACCAACCTTGCTGCCCTTCCGATGATGGGCTAGTAGTTTACCACAGACCTACGGGTCCATAGCTGGTAGCTAGATGTCTTCTTCTCTCTCTTTGATCTTCAATACAATGTTCTCGTTGATGTTCTTGGAGATCTATTTGATGTAATCTTCTTTTGCGGTGCGTTTGTTTAGATCCGATGAATTGTGTATTTAAGATCATATTATCTATGAATATTATTTGAGTGTTCTCTGAACTCTTTTATGCATGATTAAGATATCTTTGTATTTCTCTTCGAACTATCGGTTTAGTTTGGCCAACTAGATTGGTTTTTCTTGCAATGGGAGAGGTGCTTAGTTTTGGGTTCAATCTTGAGGTGTCCTCACCCGGTGACAAAAGGGGTAGCGAGGCACGTAATGTATTGTTGCCATCAAGGACAAAAAGATGGGGTTTATGTCCTATTGCTTGAGTTTATCCCTCTACATCATGTCATCTTACTTAAAGCATTGCTCTGTTCTTATGAACTTCATACTCTAGATGCAGGCAGGAGTCAGTCCATGTGTGGAGTAATAGTAGTAGATGGAGAATCTTTTTTGTCTACTTGTCACGAACGTGATGCCTATATTCATGATTGTTGCCTTAGATGTATTCATAATTATGTCCTTTTCTATCAATTGCTCAACAGTAATTTGTATACCCACCGTATGTTTTCTTACAGAGAGAAGCATCTAGTGAAACCTATGGCCCACGGGTCTATTTTCCATCATATATTTTCAGATTTATAAACCAAAAATCCCAAAAATACCGTGCTGCACTTTATTTATACTTACTTTATTTTGCCTTTTATTTATCTTTTATACCTATCTCTTTTATATCTCACTCTCGTTCGTGACCGTGAAGGGAATGACAACTCCTTTTTCATGTTGTGTTCAAGTGTTTGTTAGTTTGTGCAGTTGTATATATTGGAGACTTGCTTGTGCCTCCTATTGATACCATGGTTCTTAACTGCGGGAAATACTTATCTCTACTTTGCTGGATCACCCTTTCCTCTTCAAGGAAAAAATCAACACAAGCTCAAGAAGTAGCAATGACATTAGAGTTGGTTGATGTGTGACATATGGTGTTATTTTAGTACGAACTCTAGGGTTGTTTGTGAAACTTATAGGGATGGATCAATAGATTGATCGGAAAAGATATCTTTGAGGTGGTTTCATACCCTACAACAATTTCATCTTATGTTCTTCGCTATATAAGAACTTTGGAGTGATTTTTTGTTGCACATTGAGGGATTGTTATATGACTCAACTATGTTAGCACCGTCAAGAGATTGCACTAGTGAAAGTATGAACCCTAGGCCTTGTTTTCAAGCATTGCAATACTGTTTGTGCTCTATTTTATCACTTACTACCTTGCTATTTTTTTATTTTTACATTACAAAAACCTATATCTACTATCCACACTACACTTGTATCACCATCTCTTCGCCGAACTAGTGCACCTATACAATTTGCCTTTGTATTGGGTGTGTTGGGGACACAAGATATTTCTTGTATTTGGTTGTAGGGTTGTTTGAGAGAGGCCATCTTCATCCTACGCCTCCCATGGATTGATAAACCTTAGGTCATCCATTTGAGGGAAAATTTCTATTGTCCTACAAAACTCTACACTTGGAGGCCCAACACGAGTCTACAAGAATAAAGTTGTGTAATAGACATCAAGCTCTTTTCTGGCGCCGTTGCTGGGGAGGTGATTGCTTGAAGGTATATCTTTAGATCTTGCAATTGAATCTTTTAGTTTCTTGTTTTATCATTAGTTTGGTTTATAAAAGAAAACTCGAAAACAAAATGGAATTGAGGTTGCCTCATATTATTAATCTTTATAATGTGTTTATTGAAAATGATGGATCATAAAATTGTGCCAAAGTGCTACAAGAAGAATTCAATGAAATGTTTGGCATAAAATATTTGAATGATAAGTATGATTGCATTGTTGATAGTATGAATTATTTTAAATATCCATAATGTGAATGATATGCAAAGCCATAAGTTTGGGGATGTTATGTTTGATGAAGATGATATTCTTAGTCCCCCAAGTTTTGATGAGCAAATTTATTATGATGATAGCATGCCTCCTATTTACGATGATTATAATGATGAAAGTGGGTATGGAAGAGTTTCAACTCTAGGTAACGACCCCATTATTTTGTAGGGTGTTGAACCTTATTGTAATAATTATGAAAGTGGATTTGGAGAGGTCATGATATTATTTAATGATGATTCCACTATTTTAGAAGAGGTTTGAATTGACTATGACAACAAAGTTGCTATCTATGATGATTATTGTGATGACATGTATGCTATAAAGAATAATGGTAACCATGAAACTTGTCATCGTGATTTTAATGTTCAATTTGGCTATGTTAATCAAGTATCTCATGATAGTTATTTTGTTGAGTTTTCTCCCACTATTATAAATGAGAATAAATTTTCTTGTGTGGAGAGTTGATACGTCTCCGGCGTATCTATGATTTTTTGTTGTTCCATGCCATTATAGTATCAATCTTGAATGTTTTATATACATTTACAAGCAACTTTATATCATTTTTTGGGACTAACTGTGATAGCCTGGCTTATTAGGGATGATAGACTACTCATATCAATAAGGAATTCCTTCTTTTCCGGGAGCCCATTCGTAAAGAACTCCAAAGTTAAGCGTGCTCAGCTTGGAGTAGCGTCAGGATGGGTGACCGACTGGGAAGTTGCTCCCGGGTGCGCATGAGTGAGGACAAAGTGCGCAGAAAAGGCTAGTATTGATCTGTGGGGCCAGTCTAGATCCCGCCAGGAGTAACGACCACCGGCGGGTGTGTCCAGGGCGTTACAAGTTGGTATCAGAGCCGACCCTCGCAGTTACACGCATGGTTGCGGACAGGTGCGTGGTCATGTTGTTCATGACGTTTGTGACCCGTCGTGGCACACGGCATGGCACATGTACTGGACTAGAAGCACAGACGTATGTGCCAAGAGGGAACGTTCCTGTGGCCCGACAAGGACGTCGGTTCCTCTGAGTGGGGGTGTATGTGATAGCCTGGCTTATTAGGGATGATAGACTACTCATATCAATAAGGAATTCCTTCTTTTCCGGGAGCCCATTCGGAAAGAACTCCAAAGTTAAGCGTGCTCATCTTGGAGTAGCGTTAGGATGGGTGACCGGCCGGGAAGTTGCTCCGGGGTGCGCATGAGTGAGGAAAAAGTGCACAGAAAAGGCTAGTATTGATCTGTGGGGCCAGTCTAGATCCCGCCAGGAGTAACGACCACCGGCGGGTGTGTCCGGGGCATTACACTAACCTACTAACTTAGTGCCCCGTGCCAGTTGTTGTTTTTTGGTCGTTTTTGACTTTGCAAAATATGAGTGCCAAACGAAGTCCAAATGCCACGAAGAGACCCTGGAAGCTTTGGGAAGGAATGAGAAGACAAAGGAGTGGACCACTAGGCACCGAGGCATGCTAGAGACCTGGGTTGCGCCCTGGTACCTAATGGGGCCCACAAGCCTCCGTTTGACCTAACTCTGCCTCTATAAATACTATAAAATCAGAAAACCTACCAGGGAGTCCATGAAATATGTTTTCCGCCACCGCAAGCCTTTATTCTTGAGATATCCCATCTAGGGACCCTTTCTGGCACTCTGCCGAAGGGGGAATCAATCATGGAGGGGCTCTACATCAACCTTGCTTCCCATCCGATGATGCGTGAGTAGTTTACCACAGACCTACGGGTCCATAGTTAGTAGCTAGATGGCTTCTTCTCTCTTGATGTTCTTCAATACAATGTTCTCCTTGCACTACAAAAAAAGACACATACGTGACATTTTGGGCCGAACGAAAAAAATTGTCATCCTTATGACTCTTCTATGATGATAATTGTCACAAAACCCGGTATCGTCATAGATGTGGCGGGATCCTACTTCTATGACAAAAAATCATGACAGGAAATGGGATTTTCGCCCTGGGCGGACCGGAGACACAGCTGCATGACATTCTTTGGGCCATCCATGACGGAAAAAAATCATGGTAGAAGCGAGGGCGAGGAAAATATCAGGGAGTTCCCGGTTATGGTGGGTGGTCGGGGGCCGAGCGATGCGCATTTCTCTCGTACACGTACGCGCGTGGGTGTGAGGCGTTGGGCTCTAAATGAACTCGAGAGAGGCTTTCGCGTACTGAACCCGAGCGATTGCAGTGCAGGCTACGCATTACTGAACCCAAGCAATCGATCGATCTGGCTGTTAACTGTACCCGATCAAGCGATTCCTTTGCTACTGCTGCTAACTAAAGCCGGTCGAACCTGCTGCCTCTTGATAAACAATGAGCGTTGTTGGGGGTTGGATGAATAGTTCCTAGTGGGGGGTTGGATGAACAGGACCCCATGGTAGGAGAAGCCATTGCCGCTGGATGAACAGGACCCCGATCGAGCCGGTTGGGGTGGATGAACAAGACCCCGTGGAGGGCTGGATGAACAGGACCCCGTGGAGGGCTGGTTGAATAGTAGCCGGTGGAGGGCTGGATGAATAGTAGCCCATGGAGGGGTGGTTGAACAGGACCCCGTGGAGAGGGCTGGTTGAACAGTAGCCGGTGGAGGAGCGGTGGAGGCTGGATGAACAGGAGCCCGTGGATGAACATTAGCTGGTGGAGGCAGGAGGGAGACGCCGTGGATGAACAATCATAGGTGGAGGTTGGAGGAGGTCGACGGTGGATGAACACTAGTCCGTGGAGGCAGTCGATGGTGGAGATGAACAGTAGCCCGTGGAGTCCCATTTTGTGGTACGCCACACCCCTCCTGATGAACAGGACCCCGTTTCGACCGTAGGCGGTCGAAGAGAATGTTTCCTTCATTTTGCGGTACGCCACACCCCTCCCGATCAACAGCACCCCGTTTTGAACATAGGAGCTCGAACACAAGTCCGTTTCCTCCATTTTACGGTACGCCAGACCCTTCTCGATGAACAGAACCCCGTTTCGACCATACGCAGTAGAACATAAGGCCGTTTTCCTCTATTTGGCGGTATGCCAGAGCCCGTTCCGGCTGTTCTGTCCGAGCCAGTAGGCTCCCATTGAACACGACCCATTCCGACCCAGTCTGTTGCCTCCCGATGAACAGGACGCAGTCCGACCCAGTCACTTGGCTCCCGGTGAACACGACGTTGTTTCCTCCATTTCGACCCAACCGGTTGGCTGCCGATGAACAAGACGCCGTGGCTGCCTCTCCATGTACATGAGCCCTGGTCGTACGTATGCGCGAGTAGGCATTCGAGACCCCGCCCGTATGTATGTACGTGGCCCTATTTACTTTCTTGCACCCAGGTTGTACGTACATGTACATGCTACGTCCGCGCCTTTACTATGACATGTGCCCTTCCTTTCTCGGCCACGATTCATCGCTGCAGCCTGCAGACAAACCAATCGACCGGTATGTACATACACGTTCGCGACCAGAATGATAAGGCTACGTACACTTCGACTAGGTGGCTCCCGACTGTCAGGGAGGAGAAGGATGCACTTCCTTGCATGCAAAGATGTAGCAGTGGGTCCCAGCTGTCTGGGGGAGAATCATTTTTTTGCTCATAATATGGACGCGGTTTCTTGCGTGTGAGGATGTAGCTGGTGGGTCCCAACAGCCGGGGGAACATTTTTTTCGCGAAATACAGTGGCCCGTCCGGTGGGTCCCCGCTGTCAAGTGGAGGAATAATTATTTTACGCGTAATAAGGTTGCACTTCCTTGATCCGGCCTTGGACCCAGTTGTCAGCCTCTCCACATACAGTACTCTTCCGATGGAAGTCGATCCTTGACCACATTGACCACGGCGTGCCGAGAGCACCAAGGCGGTGGACAATGGCGAGCCCTATTAAGGGGACGATGCGGAGCCGGGGAAGACGCGGCAGTGGATCCCACGTGGAAAGGAGTATGAGGGTTGACTGGTTCGGCTGCGGTGTGAGGCTGCCGTCGCCACAGAATAATGATGTCTACTATGCAACTTGTTCTTGTAAAACTTGTGTTGGGCCTTCAAGCGCAGAGTTCTGTAGGACAGTAGCAATTTTCCCTCAGGTGGATGACCTAAGGTTTTATCAATCCGTGCGAGGCATAGGATGAAGATAGTCTCTCTCAAACAACCCTATAACCAAATAACAAAGAGTCTTTTGTGTCCCCAACACACCAAATACAATGGTAATTTGTATAGGTGAACTAGTTCGGTGATGAGATGGTGATACAAGTGTAATATGGATAGTAGATATTGATTTTTGTAATAAGAACAATAAAAAATAGCAAGGTAGCAATTGATAAAACGGAGCACAAACAATATTGCAATGCTTGAAAATGAGGCCTAGGGTCCATACTTTTGCTAGTGCAATCTCTCAACAATTCTAATATAAATGGATCATATAATCGTCCCTCAGCGTGCAATGAAGAATCACTCCAAAGTTCCTATCTAGTAAAGAACATACGAAGAAATCGTCTGTAGGGTACGAAACCACCTCAAAGCTATTTTTTCCGATCGATCTATCCAAGAGTTCGTACTAAAATAACACCAAATAATTTTAGATTCATAATAATCAGTCCAACACAAAGAACCTCAAAGAGTGCCCCAAGATTTCTACGAAAGAAACAAAAGACGAGAACATGCATCAACCCTTATGCATAGATTACCCAATGTCACCACGGGAATCCACGAGTTGAATGCCAAAACACATATCAAGTGAATCAATATGATACCCCATTGTCACCACGAGTATTCATATGCAAGACATATATCAAGTGCTCTTGAACCATAAAAGTATTCAATCCGATAACAACGAAATCTCAAAGGGAAAAACTCAATTCATCACAACAAGATAGAGAGGGGAAAACACCATATGATCCAACTATATTAACAAAGCCCATGATACATCAAGATCATGCCATCTCAAGAACACGAGAGAGACATTAAACACATAGCTACTGGTACAAACCCTCAGCCCTGAGGGTGGACTTCTCCCTCCTCATCGTGGTGGTTGCCAGGATGATGAAGATGGCCACCGGTGATGATTCCCCCCTCCGGCAGGGTGCCAGAACGGGGTCTAGATTGGTTTTCGGTGGCTACAGAGCCTTGCGGCAGCGGAACTTCAGATCTAGGGTTACCCCGAGGGTTCTTTGAATATTTGGGATTTTATAGGGCAAAGGGGCGGTGCAGGAGGCCACCGAGGTGGGCACAACCCACCAGCGCGCGCTTGGGCCCCCAGGCATGCCCTGGTGGCTTGTGCCCCCCTTGAAGCACCCCCCAGGTGCTGCTCTGGCCCATCGGGAGTCTTCTGGTCCATAAAAAATCCACAAAAAGTTTCGCGGTGTTTGGACTCCGTTTGATATTGATTTCCTGCGATGTAAAAAAACAAGCAAAAAACAGCAACTGGCGTTGGGCACTAGGTCAATAGGTTAGTCCCAAAAAGTGATATAAAGTTGCTATAAAATGATTGTAAATGTCCAAGAATGATAATATAATTACATGAATAATTCATAAATTATAGATCCATTGGAGATGTATCAGCATCCCCAAGCTTAATTCCTACTCGTCCTCGAGTAGGTAAATGATAAAAGAAATAATTTATGGAGTGTGAATGCTAGCAAAGTGCACAAGTTTGATCAATGACAATTTCAATCACTTTTCCTAGCATCATAACAACAATTCTTTCTCATAAAATTTCTCATGTTAAAGTAGCAACCAATTCCCATGTTATGGTTCAAACAATGAAATATCTTGAAACTCAACAACCTATGTTCTCAGTCACCAAGCAATTGCAATTCAATTTATTCAACATAATTGAAGTAAGAGCTCCACATACTCAACCATCATATAGTCTTCTATGATTTCTAACACTCACCGCATACACATGAGCAAAACGTTTCAACCAAACACATAGAAAGATAGGGGCTTATTGTCTTGCCTCCCAACGTATTCACCTCAAGGGTGATGTCAACAGTAACAACTCATGCTACCCATATCCAACTAGATATATGTGCCTATATCTTTCCTCACCACATGATGCTTGCCAAAAGAGAAAAATAAAAAGGAATAGAGAGAAAACCTTTGACTCTTTGCATAAAAGTAAACACTGAAAAGTAAAAGATAGGCCCTTCGCAGAGGGAAGAAGAGGTTTCCATGCGGTTATTTATTTGTATGCTCAACCCCTTAGTGCAAAAGAACGTCATGTTATATTACCCCTTATGATAGCAACCTTTATTATGCAGTCTGTCACTTTTATTCTTTGCCATCACAAGTTCGTACAACGCTCAATTTTCTCTTACACTAAATGATCTAACACTTTTAGAAGCAATTTTTATTGCCTTATTGCACCGAGGACAACTTACTTGAAGGATCTAGATCAAAACTTAGGTAGTTATGGTGGACTTTTGAAGATAAGATTTGGGTTTAAGGGTTTTTTGGATGCACAAGTAGTATTTTTACATGGTGCGGAATTTGTAGCATGCAAAGATGGGGGTCAAGCACCACATGTTGAAGGATCTATGACAATATAACTTCTATGTGCATATGAACAAACATAAACCATTACATTGTCTTCCTTGTCCAACATCAACAATTTTGGCATATAATATTTTGATGGGGGCTCACAATCACAAAAGATTTCCAAGATAGTGTATTTGCATGTGAAAGTTCTCTTCCTTATACTAATTATTCGTGAATTGCTTGCCTGACCAATATTGTGATTGTCAAGCTTCAAAAGATTTCACTTTCTAAACCCAATGTGAAGCTACCACTAGGCATGATATAATTTCAACTTCATGATATCCAATTCATTTAACAATTTACTCATAGGATATAAGTGAAGCACAAGAGTAAATGACAAGCTACTCCGAAAAGATATAAGTGATGATCAAGCGAGTAGTTACGTAAATGGGCAGCTATTTGAGGAATCTTTCTTATTTAAAAGTTTCAGATCTAAGTATTTTACTAAAATAGCAAACAAAGCAAAATGACATTCCAAGAATAGCACAACTCATGTGAAGAAGCAACAACTTAGGCTCAACCGATACTAACCGATAATTGTTGAAGAAGAAAGGTGGGATGCCTACCAGGGCATCCCCAAGCTTAGATGCTTGAGACTTCTTGAAATATTATCTTGGAATGGCTTGGGCATCACCAAGCTTGATAATTCGTGTCTACCTATCACGGTTTTCCTAAATCTCAAAAGCTTCATCAACACAAAACTCAACAAGAACTCGTGAGATAAGTTGGCATAAACCAGTGCAAAAACCTTATCATTCTCTACCGTAGAAAATCACTAAAATTATTATTCAACATTGCATACTAAATTCGTATGCATATTTAATACTCCTATCCTCAAATAATATCATTAAACAAGCAAACATATGCAAAAAAATGCATACATAACAGCAATCTGCCAAAACAGTACAGTCTGTAAAGAATGAAAGAGTATCAATACTTCTTAAACTCCAAAGATTATGAAAATTTACCAAACTATAGAAAATTTATCACATCTTATTTTTTGCAAAAAGTTTCAAAATTTTATCACATTCTGACTTTTCTAGGGAATTTCTGGAACAACGGTAAACTTTCTATTTTCAAACAGCAACATGTAGGCTTGCAAAATGAGCATAGTAAAGGCTATCATTGCCACTTTTATTGAAATAAAAGATGCAAACCATTATTATAAATAACAGCAAGAAAATCCTAACAAAACAAAATGATGCGCCAAGAAAAACACATATCATGTGACGAATGAAAATATAGCTCCAAGTGAGGTTACCGATAATGTTTGAGACAAAAGAGGGGATGACTTCCGGGGCATCCCCAAGCTTAGTTGCTTGGATCTTCCTTGGATATTAACTTGGGGTTCCTTGGGCATCCCGAAGCTTAAGGTCTTGTCACTCCTTATTCTCCTCATATCGATGTCTCACCCAAAACTTCAAAACTTCAATCACACAAAACTTAACGGAACTTCGTGAGATAGGTTAGTATGATAAAGAGCAAACCATTTCACTTTGGTACTGTCAAAGAAAAGATTCATAATTGTTTCCACAAAATTCCTACTGTAGCATATCATTTCCACTATTCATATTGAGCAATATAAGCCATAGAAACTAGAAAACAAGCAAACTATGCATTGAAAATAGAATCTGTCAAAAAAGAACATTCTATAGTAATTTGTACTCCAACCATACTTCTACTACTCCAAAGGTTCTGAAAATTAGGAAAACTGGGGCAATTTGTCTATTAATCTTCTGCAAAAAGAATCAGTA
Organism: Triticum urartu; assembly: GCF_003073215.2. Classification (NCBI taxonomy): domain Eukaryota; kingdom Viridiplantae; phylum Streptophyta; class Magnoliopsida; order Poales; family Poaceae; genus Triticum; species Triticum urartu. The sequence continues at coordinate 327,233,800 of NC_053028.1, read as the reverse complement.
TTTTATCACGCTTTAGTTAAAAATGAGAATTATTTTCCTGAGCGCGAAAGTTTCTGTTTTTCAGCAAGATCAAATCAACTATCACCATAGACCATCCCAAAGGCTATACTTGGCACTTTACTGAAACGAAATCTATAAAACGTGATTACTACAGTAGCTTAATCATGTGAACACACAAAAACAGTTGGTATAAATGTTAGGTTGTCTCTCAACAAGCGCTTTTTCTTTAATTCCTTTTAAGCTAGGCATGATGATTTCAATGATGCTTGCATAAAAGATAAGAATTGAAACATAACAAGAGCATCATGATACACATGGAAAGCACATTGAAGCCTAGCCCACTTCCTATGCATAGGGATTTTGTGAGTAAAAAATCTATGGGAACAAGAATCAACTATCATAGGAAGGAAAAACAAGCATAACTTCAAGATTTTCATCACATAGAGAAGAAACTTGATATTTTTGTAATATGTAAAAGCATATGGTCCTCTCTCATAATAATTTTCAGTAGCATCATAAATGAATTCAACAATATAACTATCACATAAAGCATTGTTTTCATGATACATAAGCATAGAAATTTTGTTACTCTCCACATAAGCAAATTTGTTCTCATGAATAGTAACGGGAGCAAACTCAACAAAATAACTATCATGTGATTGAAAATTAAAATCATGATGACAAGTTTCATGGTTATCATTATTATTTATAGCATACATGTCATCACCATAATCATCATAGATAGCAACTTTGTTGTCATAGTCAATTGCGACCTCCTCCAAAATAGTGGATTCATGACTAAATAAAGTCATGACCTCTCCAAATCTACTTTCATCAATATAATCATCATAAATAGGAGGCATGCAATCATTATAACAAATTTGCACATCAAATCTTGGGGGAATAAAAATATCATCTTCATCAAACATAGCATCTCCAAGCTTATGGCTTTGCATATCATTAGTATCATGGATATTCAAAGAATTTATACTAACAACATTGCAATCATGCTCATCATTCAAATATTTTGTACCAAACAGTTTATTGACTTCTTCTTCTAACAACTGAGCACAATTTTCCGAACCATCATTTTCAAGAAAGATATTATAAAAATGATCATTAATATGATGCAACCTCAATTCCATTTTTATGTACTTTTCTTTGATAAACCAAACTAGTGCTAAAACAAGTAATTAAAATATTCAATTGCAAGATCTAAAGATATACCTTCTTGCACTCACCTCCCCGGCAACGCCGCCAAAAAAGAGCTCCGTTGACGGGATGTGAGTGTTGCTTACCTAACCTATCCGGCAACAGCGCCAGAAAAGAGCTTGATGTCTACTAGGCAAATTGTTCTTGTAGACTTGTGTTGGGCCTCCAAGCGCAGAGTTTTGTAGGATAGTAGCAATTTTCCCTCAAGTGGATGACCTAAGGTTTATCAATCTGTAGGAGGTGTAGGATGAAGATAGTCTCTCTCAAACAACCCTGCAACCAAATAACAAAGAGTCTCTTGTGTCCCCAACACACCCAATACAATGGTAAATTGTATAGGTGCACTAGTTCGGCAAAGAGATGGTGATACAAGTGAAATATGGATGGTAGATATAGGTTTTTGTAATCTGAAAATACAAAAACAACAAGGTAACTAATGGTAAAAGTGAGCACAAACGGTATTGCAATGCTAGGAAACAAGGCCTAGGGTTCATACTTTCACTAGTGCAAGTTCTCTCAACAATAATAACATAATTGGATCATATAACTATCCCTCAACATGCAATGAAGAATAACTCCAAAGTTCCTATCTAGTGGAGAAAATATGAAGAAATCGTTTATATAGTACGAAACCACCTCAAAACTATTGTTTCAGATCGATCTATCCAAGAGTTCGTACTAAAATAACACCAAATAATTTCAGATTCATAATACTCAATCCAACACAAAAACCTCAAAGAGTGCCCCGAGATTTCTACCGAAGAAACGAAAGACGAGAACGTGCATCAACCCCTATGCATAGATTACCCCAATGTCACCGCGGGAATCCGCGAGTTGAATGCCAAAACACATATCAAGTGAATCAATACGATACCCCATTGTCACCACGAGTATTCATATGCAAGACATATATCAAGTGCTCTCAACTCCATAAAAGTATTCAATCCGATAAAAACAAAATCTCAAAGGGAAAAATTCAATTTATCACAACAAGATAGAGAGGGGAAAACACCATATGGTCCGACTATATTAACAAAGTCCGCGATACATCAAGATCATGACATCTCAAGAACACGGGAGAGAGAGAGAGTGATTAAACACATAGCTACTGGTACAAACCCTCAGCCCCGAGGGTGGACTACTCCCTCCTCATTGTGGTGGCCGCCGGGATGATGAAGATGGCCACCGGTAATGATTACCCCTCCGACAGGGTGCCGCAACGGGGTCTAGATTGGTTTTCAGTGGCTATAGAGCCTTGCGGCGGTAGAACTTCTGATCTAGGGTTACCCCGAGGGTTTTTGGAATATTAGGGATTTTATAGGGCAAAGATGGGGTGCGAGAGGCCACCAAGGTGGGCACAACCTACCTACGCGCACCTGGGCGCCCAGGTGCGCCGTGGTGGGTTGGACCCCCCTCGGGCCCCCCCAGGTGCTGCTCTGGCCCGTCGGGAGTCTTCTGGTCCACAAAAAATCCACAAAAAGTTTCGCGGTGTTTGGACTCCGTTTGATATTGATTTCCCGTGATGTAAAAAAACAAGCAAAAAATAGTAACTCGCACTGGGCACTGGGTCAATAGGTTAGTCCCAAAAAATGATATATAAAGTTGCTATAAAATGATTGTAAAACATCCAAGAATGATAATATAACGGCACGAATACTTCATAAATTATAGATACATTGGAGGCGTATCAAATAACAGGGGGTGTGGTGAGTAGAGGGATGGCCTGGCCAGCGGCGGGAGTAGTAGGGGGCGGTGAGTCCTCTGCGGCAGCACAGCCGGGCATGAGAGGCAGGAGCAGGCGGCACGACCGACGCTGGTTTGGGCGACTGGAGCAAGAAGACCAGAGGTTGAAGAAACACTATGGCCGTTGGATGGACATTGTACGGTCAATGGAGCTAGAATCATTCATATTGACTAAGTTGACAAAGCCCTCCATCCGCGTTAGTAGGCCCACAAGTCAGCCTCCAACTACGGTGGGTCCCAGCTAGCAGGGGGACTATTTATTTTTCTGTGCGTAATAAGGAGGCACTTCCTTGCATACGAAGATATAGCTGGTGGGTGGGAGCTGTCAGCGGGGGGGGGGCATTTTTTTCTTGAAATACAGAGTCCCTTCCAGTGGGTCCCAGCTGTCAGGTGGATGAATCAATATTTTGCGCGTAATAAGGAGGCATTTCCTTGTGTGCAGCCATGGACCCAACTGTCAGCCTCTCCACGTACAGTCCACTTCTGATGGTTGTCGTTCATTGACCAATTTGACCATGCTGCGCCAAGAGCACCAGGGCGGTGGATGACAGCGAGGCCTAGGAAGGGAACGACACGGAGCGAGGTAAGACTCGGCAGTACTTGCTCACACGGTGGGGAGTTTGAGGGTTACTGGTTCGGTTGCCGTCGCCAAAAAATAAAAGGAGGTGTGGGTGAGTAGAAGGATAGCCAGTCTAGGGATGCAATTATGGCGGGGACGTGAGGCCTGCCCGGCGGCACAGCCAGCCACGGGAGGCGGGAGCGGGTGGTTCCGCCGGCACTGGTTTGGGCGGCTGGAGCAGGAAGATTAGAGACATAAGGAGCACAATTGCCGTTAGATTGGCATCTAACGGTCTGACGCTAGTAGAGTTGATTGTTGACTAAGTTTATTTTTTTGAGAAACCTTGTGTACGCATGAACTTAGTAGGCCCACAAGTCGGCCTCCAAATCTGTGGCAGACAACATAGAGCCCATTTGCTATTTTTTTAATAATTTGCAGCCCATTTGCTAATTCATAAGGAATTTATTAAATCCCATTTTCTTCCCAGGACCACGGTCAAAATGTTCAACCTTATTTTGCATATTTCAGTGGAGTCCGAACTGTTGTAATCCCGAAATGATGAACATTTATTTTTTAAGAATTTATTGATTTGCCAAAAAGATCGTTTTGTTTTTGTAAGCAAATAAGACATGGGATAATTGAGTTGGTTTAAGGGAAAACCAGTGGTAAAAAAATCAGCGCTGGAGGGAAAACAACAAAAAAAATAAGGATGTAAATATGAAAAGGGAACATTATTTATTTTTAATATAATGATACGTGTATATGAACTAGTAAAACTATAGGTAGAGATTAGAAAATGGAAGTAGGCCATGGAGTTTCAAGAGTTAAATAGAACTGGGTTGTGTGTTTGATTCAGTAAAAAAATAGCTTGCGGATGTTTCTAAGAGAAAATATAACTAAAGCTGGCAGGCCAGAGGCCAGTAGATACTGTCAGCGTTCTGGGAACAGGGGTCCCCAGACTTGCCTGCCTGCGGCCTGCGGCGTGGCTCGAGTGGGGGCCCAGCGCGGCCCATCTTCATCAGCTCAAGCTCAAGACCCTTGCGAGGGGCCAAGCCTCGTGGGGCGGACGACAGAAAGCTCCCTCAGAGGCAGCCTCATCAGGCAGGCTCACGAGGAGGCGGAGAGATCAAGGCAGGGGTACCTGCGAGGAGCCCGTGACGCAAGCCATGACGATCGAGACCAGGCGGGTGCCGGCCTGCGCAGTGTCCTTGTTTCCCCTTTTGTGCAAAGGGGGCAAGCACAGGCCAAGGCATCGGGCAAAGGTTACCATTCTGGTGCAATGAGACCAAGACCAGCAGAGCGGCAGGACGGAGGTCACCGTGGAGCCCAAGACGGTGTCATCACCAGTGCTTTGGCAGCCGAAGATGACCTTTGGTTAGGATAACTTGTACTAGATGTTCCCCTTCAAAATGGCCAATTGTTGGCGCCCTTCCCGCTCATTATTTGGGGAGGGGCCCAGGGCCTCTATAAATAGAGCTAGCCACCACAGAGTAGGAAAGAAGAGATGGACACACCTAGACATCTAGAGTTCTGATAGAGCCCTAGCAGAGAGAGAGAGAGGCGACTCAACTCACCCAAGTAGTTCATCGCACCAGCTCAAGAACACCTCTCGCAAGGTTGTTCTTCCCTTGTACCGTTCATCATCAGCCCCTGAGGCAATCCACCACACCACACACTAGAGTAGGGTATTACACCGCAACGGTGGCCCGAACCAGTATAAACCTCCTGTCCCTTGTGTTGTTCGTTCTTTCCAGCTTAGATCACACGAGGAGATTGGACGTAGATCGGTAGGGGAGAGATCTCCGCGTGCACCCCAGTGTTCCAACCTCAAGGGTCTGCCAGAACCCGAAATCCGACATTTGGCATGCCAGGTAGGGGTGCGCCGGAATCTTTCTTCCGCTGTTCATGTGCGATCTTCCGTCGTGTCCATGGCTGACGCTCGTCGGGCTCGCGCCGAGCGCCGAGCTGCTCTCGCCACCCGCGTCGCCCTTACGGCGCCCGTCGGCGTACGCCCTCGTCGTTCCCCGTCGCCTGCCGCCAACGCCGCCACCGGCCCGGCGGGGAACGAGCAGCAGGCCTCATCCCAGCATCCTTTGGTACGGCGGGAGGGCCGCACCGCCACACCGTCGCTGACTCCAGCCGCTTCGTCGTCCCACGCCCGTCGCGCCCCCCCGGACGCGGACGCCGCGCTGCTCCTAGCGAGAGAGCTCTTGCACTACCGCCCCGTCGACGACCTCTACGAGGACTGGCTCGCCCGCATCACCGAGCTCGTCAGCGCTGCGGGTGGCTCCCCCTTGTCATCCCTCTCACTACCTCGCCCACCATTCCGCGCAGGAGGCGAAGATCATGAGGTGCCTCCCCCACCTCCTCCCTAAGAAGGCGCCCTGGCTCCAAGGCGCGCAGCCCCAGGGCGAGACCCTCCGCTTCCGGCGCCTGCACAGCAAGAAAGGAGCTGCCAAGAGATCCCTCGCCCCCAAGAAGTTGCTCGCGCGCTCCCAGTGCTGGCGCGCCAAGATCGTGTCCCTGCACCTCCACGCCAAGACCCCGCGCTACTCCAAGCGGCAGCGCGCGGTAATCCCCAGGAACAAGCCCATCACCAGCAAAAGGCGCCGGTGGCCACGGCAAGCTGCCATGCCCTCACCCCCGAGCTACGCGGCATCGCATGGCCAAGCAAGTTCAAGCCTGACCTGCCCCCTCGCTACGATGGCACGACGGACCCCGCGGAGTTCCTACAGATCTACGAGCTATGCATCAAAGCTGCCAACGGAGACGAAAGGGTCATGGCGAACTGGTTTCCCATGGCGCTCAAGGACAGGGCCCGCACCTTGCTCCTGAACCTGGCTCCTGGCACGATCTCCTCCTAGGACGAGATGCGCACTCGCTTCATCGCCAACTTCCAGGGCACTGACGACCGGCCCCCGGCCGTGAGCGATCTGCGCCGCATCAAGCAGCAACAAGGGGAAACCCTGCATAAATACATCCAGCGCTTCAACAACGCTCGCCTCAAGATCCCCAAGGTGACTTAAGAACCCATCATCTCGGCCTTCTCCGATGGCGTACGCGACATCAAGATGAAGGAGGAGCTAGCAATCCATGAAGACCTATGCACATTCCTGGAGCTATTCAACTTGGCGACCAAGTGCGCCAGGGCTGAGGAAGGGCGCCTTTCCCTCCTCGAACTCCTAGCTGCCGACCCAGAAGAGAAGAAGCCCAAGGCCAAGGGCGTGAAGCGCAAGGGGGCTGCTATGCTAGCAGCGGAACCAGACACCAAGCGAGGCAGGGATCAGCCTGAGTCATCCAAGGGTAGCCGGTACTGCGTGTACCACGACCTTCACACCCACAACACTAACGAATGTCAATAGCTCAGGGCCATGAGAGATGGACGTGTCGACCGACGCCCCGAGCGCAACGGCAGGGGCTATGGCCGAGGAGGAGGAAGAGGTGGTGGACGATGGGAAGACCGTGGCCCTCGCCAAGGGTGGCGGGACCGACCTCGCGAGGATCACTGGCAGGACCAGCCTTGCGAGGGAGGCTGGAAAGATCAGCCTCGTGAGGATCGCCCGTGCGACAACGCAGGCCTTCCTCCTCTGCCGCCACTGCCAAGGAGGAACGAAGACCAACATCAAGACGAGGGGGCTGGGGGCTTCCAGGAGCCGCGCGCAATCGCTTGCATCTTGGGTGGAGCGCAGGCCGCAGCCTCACGGCGCATCTTCAAGCAGTTTGCTCGCGAGGTGAATGCAGTCCTCCCCAAGCTTGAGGACATGCGCCCTCTCGGGTGGTCTGCATGCGCTATCACGTTCAGCTCAGCGGATCAGCTCAAGTGCGCGGCAACGGCCGGAGTCCTCCCGATGCTTTGCTCCCCAGTCATCAGCAACGTGCAGGTCACCAGGACCCTCATTGATGGCGGAACAGGACTCAACGTCCTGTCCGTCGAGACATTCGACAATCTCCAAGTGCCGTACGATCAGCTTCAGCCGACCAAGACCTTCTCAGGAGTTACTGACGGTTCCACTGTTCCAATAGGGCAGGTTCGCCTTCCAGTCACCTTCGGGCAGCGCAACAACTACCGCACCGAGCTCATCGACTTCGATGTCGCCCACATCCGCCTGCCATACAACGCCATCCTTGGGTACCCAGCCCTGGCCAAGTTCATGGAAGTGACTCACCATGGATATAATGTCCGCAAGATGCCAGGAAGCAATGGAGTCATCACCGTACCCTGTGAAGAAAGGGACGCAATGTGTTCACTTGAGCGCGTGTTCCAAGCCGCGGCAATCGAAGACCCGGACCACAGAAACGGAAGACTTCCCGAGGCGACCCTTAAGAAGAAGAAGATTTCGCCTGGCCCAAGCCATAAGGAGGCAGGCGCCTCCGGAGGTGTTGCGCCAGGATCTGCGCCCAATCAGGGAGTGCCACCCTCTCTCGCATAGGAAGGCGCACCCGGCGCCCTCCTCAGGCAGGGCTCGGGGGCTCTTTCTTGGAGAGCCACCGACTTTGCCAAGGTCGCGAGGGAGGCACTCTGGCACCACTTGGAGGGGTGCTTCCAGGCACGTTTCCCTCGAGAAGGTACAAGGCAAGGAAGACCAAACCCTCAGGAGTTCATCGCAAGAAACACCCAGGAGCTACAGGAGTCGAAAGTCATGTGCGGCAGCCGCTGCTTGCCCGCCGTAGCCCCACATCCAGGCGAGGATGGTGGGCTGCGCATCTGCATCGACGTGCCAGGGCTCAACTGAGCCGCGTCTCAGGAGCGCCTCTGGCCTTCGCACGTGGGGCGTTGTGAGGGTCCGCCTCACAGCTACGTTCGCATGCCTTTCGGCCTGCCGAACGCGGTCGCCGCTTATCAGCGCCTATTGAGGAGCATTCTGGAGGCTCAGGAGGTCAGGCATTGTGCGGTCCTGGCGGAGATGGAGATGGCCCTCGGAAACCCACCTGTGCCCCCGGAGCCTCCCGAGACTCCTGGGCCTGGGGGCTCGTGAGGGTCGACGTCATCATCGTGCATCGCCCGCTTCTTCAGCATCACTTCGTCTTCAACGGCACCAGGTGACATCTTTCTAAGTTCCATTTTTAGCTGGGAGCGCCCACAGGGCCGCATCATTCCCAGGTCGCGTGGGTCCGTCCCTGCGGCATGTATCTGTTTTGCTTATGCTCTTTACTTACCTTGTTGGGGGCGCCCCTTGGGCTGCATCATCCCTGAGCTGCTCGGGCCTGGCCCAGCGGCGTTTGCTTTTCTCGCGTCTATTTAAAATGAATTTGCTCTTTCACGCTTAATTGTCACCTACTGCTCATCGCGGACTTCTCCGCTTTCATGCTAAGCGCTTGCACATTAAAAGGGGGGTACCTGAGCATCGCGACTCATGGGCTCCTACTGGCTCTCCAGCCCTCACCCCCTGGCCTTGACCCACGGCATCATGACCTGTCATACCAGCGGCGGCTGAGCTAGCTCGAGGGCCAGGACCTGAGGACGTAGAGCATTTGCATTCTAACCACCCTGCAGGAACACACCATTGATAAAGGCCCATAGCCAGGCGCAACCCGCCTCGAGGTAGGGGCTCGTGAGTCCCGCGCTGGCTCACGAGTGCCCAGATACACCTCTCCTAGCCCTACCGTGCCGGCCACGTGTCAGGGCGGGTCTGTACACGCCCCGGGGGCTCCTCCCGGAGGGGAGCCCCCTCCCACGTACCAGTGGAAGCACCATGCTCCGTGCTGGCTGACGACGCTGCCGAGGAGCGGCTATGCCCATACACATACGGAAGCACTATGCTCCACGCTGGTGATAAACAATTGAGGGCGGCCTACGGCCATACCAACCTCAGGGAGCCCAGAGCTTAGTGTCCGGCACCATCGCAACGCCTCCCCTCGGGAGCGCCGCGTGAGGGGGCTGGACACGGGGGCTACTCCCGGGCCTTGCCCGAGTGCACGCCACCCAGCCAGGTCCCTCGGACCTGGTCGTCATGCGCCCCTCCCCGAGCGGAGCCAAGGTATGGAAACCCATTTGAACGTCAAGGGGGACTCCTAAGCATCGCGACTCAGGAGCCTAACTTGTCCCGTAGCCACTCACTCCTTAGTCCCGTCTTGGTTTCCGGTCGGGGCTAATGCTGGGTGAGGTATGCGCGGGGCCGGGCCCTGCCGATGCAGAACGACCAATCCACTCCTCGTTCCCCCCTTTCCTACTTGTTGCTTGCGCGTCAAGGGGGACTCCTGAGCATCGCGACTCAGGAGCCTAACTTGCCACGTAGCCCCTCGCTCCTTAGTCCCGTCCTGGTTTCCGGTCGGGGCTAACGCTGGGTGAGGTATGCGCGGGGCCGGGCCCTGCCGACGTTGAGCGCGAGCAAGTAGGGGAGAAAAATGCAAATTCTAGGAAATTCAAAGCAAATATTACAAGCCATAGATTGTTTCACAACGTCAAACACAAGTTTAAATGCCTCCCTAGGCATGGTGCATGTTGCAGGAATAAAAACAGGACGGAAGCCGTGAAGGGATCACTCTCCAGTGGCGCCCCCGCCTGTGGTGGAGTCACGCTGGATGACTCCGCCTCCCGGGGCCGTGGAGCTGGCGGCACCGTGCCCGGGCAAGATGCTGAAGGCACGGAACCTTTCACGGCCTCAGCGGCAGCGGCAGCAAGATCGCCGCTCACGGGTGCCAGCAGGCTGTGGAAGTCGACGTCAGGGTCGCACAGGTAGACGTGGCTGAGGACATGCGTCAGTGCCGCAGAAGACAGGGCACGTGCCTCAGCCTCGGCCGTGGGGCCAAGGCTGTCTATGAAATCTTCAAGCGCACGGACCAGGAAGGGAAGCAGCTTGGTGGGGCCGTCCTCCGCACCGGCCAACGGCTCCTGCAAGCCACTCTTGTAAAGCGTCTTCAGCGCGGCACAATCCTTCTTCTCCATCTCCGCGAAGGCCACCCGATCCTCCGCCAGGACCTTCGCCTTGGCGTCTAGCTCAGTCCTCTCCGCCTGCAGTGACCGCTCCAGCGTCTCCAATCGGCCGTGGCGATCATCAAGCTTAACGTCCCGGTCCTTGACGGCAGCCTCCCGAGCCTTCATCTCCTTCTCTTTCTCCTGGCGGCCGTGGACCTCCTGGGCGAGCTCGTCGCGCAGGCCTTGCAGCTCGCTCTCCAGCGCCTCGCAGCGAGCCTTGGCAGCCGCAGCGTCACCCAACGCAGCATCGCGAGTGGCCTTGGCTTGGTTGGCGGCCTGCTTCTCCCCATCGGAGGCCAACAAGACCTAGCTCAGCGCTGCTCGGACAGAGGCAGCGGAACGGGCTGACCCGGAAGCTAGCTCCAGGCGCTCGGCCACTAGGCGAGGGTCCGCGCTCAGAAGATCCTCCCGCAGCTGGCTCAGTTCGCTGGCAACATGGTCCAGGATGGCGACAGAGGGAACAGAAGAAGCGGGAACTGGCGGAGCAAGCGAAGAGGACGGCAGCGTGATCACGGCTTGGCTGGAAGGAACCCCCTGGGCCTTGGCTGCCCCGGCTGCAGCATCGAGCGCAGACGACTCCAGGGTCAGCGGGGCCACGGGGGCTGACTCCTCGCCGAGGCGTCCCAGTCGACCTCGCGAGGACGACCGGGCAGGGGAGGCACGAGGCTTGCTGTCTTCCTCCCCAGCGGACGAAGGCGCCGCCCGGACAGATGGACTCGCCCCAAGCAGGGCCGTAGAAGCCCCTCTCAATCTCTTCGACGCAGGCGCCAGCCTGACAAAGAATATGGACGTCAAGCCTCGGCGGCAGAAACCAAGCAAAGCAAGAATCAAGCACTTACTGGTTGTCGCTCGTGAACTCAAGCAACCTCCGGCCAAACTTGAAGCCTGAGAGCCTGCAGCTGGGGTCAGCCTCGGGAGGCCCAGGAGCAGAGGGCACGTCAGGAGGGCTGGAGCTGGCCCCAGACCGCCCAGTCACCAGAGCAGACCCTGGGGGAACTAGCCCCGACCTGCCATTCCTTGTGACCAAGGGAGAGTCCTCCCCTCCTTGCCTGGCACCAGCCTCGTCGTCGTCCGGCATGGAGCGGAGCGCCTGGGACCTGCGCCGAGGGAAGACTCCCTCGACTCCTCGCCAGTCACCTCAGAGTCAGACTCTTCCTCCTCCGCCTCTTCTTTCCCCTCGCTCCCGCTTGAGCTGTCGGAAGACACGTTCACCATCGCCAGCACCTCACCATTGAAGGTGGGCATGGAGTTCACCACCTGCTCCCAGTCGTCACGAAGGGACAGGGGGACGGGGGCACCCACCGGCTTCGCCACGTCTCCCCCAACCAAGGAATGGAGGGCCGCGACCGGTTTCTCGTCGGTCAGGGACTCAGAGCATAGGCGCAAGGCGGCGTCCGCTTCCCCAAGCCTCCACAACGGGAGTGAGTGCTCCTGGAGTGGAGCCACCCGGTGCTCCAAGAACTCCCTCAGGAGCGTGGCCCCGGTCAGCTTCGCCGCCCCCAAGTTGCTTGGCCTCAGGTCCGCCTTCATCCTCTTCAGCACCGCCTTCGCATGGGGGTAAATGAGCTCCGCGTGGGACCACGCATCGACAGCCTTGGGCTGCCCCGTAGGCAACACCAGACAGGGGTGGAGGCGCCCGACGTCCACCATGACTCACTTGCTCCAGAAGCCTTCGATTCTCTTCCCAGGCTTCGAGATAGCATTGGAATTGGAGTATGCTGTCGACGTTCTAGGAACGGGGGTCCCCAGACTTGCCTGCCTGCGGCCTGCGGCGTGGCTCAAAAGGGGGTCCAGCACGGCCCATCTTCATCAACACAAACCCAAGACCCTCGCGAGGGGCCAAGCCTCGCGAGGCGGACGACGCGAAGCTTCCTCAGGCACGGCCTCGTCAGGCTGGCTCACGAGGAGGCGGAGAGATCAAGGCGGGGTACCTCACGATGTGCCCATGACGCAAGCCATGACGACTCAGGGCGCCAGGCGGGTGCCAGCCCGCGCAGCGTCCTCCTTTCCTCTTTGGTGCAAAGGGGGCAAGCACAGCCGCGGAGTACCGAGGCATCAGGCAAAGGTTGCCATTTCGGTGCAATGAGACCAAGACCAGGAGGACTACGAGATGGAGGTCACCGTGGAGCCCAAGACGGCGTCATCCCCAGAGCTTTGCGCAGGCGAAGACCGCTTTTGTCAGGATACCTGATACTTGCTACCCCCCCTTCAAATTAGCCCGCCATTGTTGGCTCCCTTCTCGCTCAATATTTGGGAAGAGGACCAGGGCCTCTATAAATAGGACCAGCCACCCACACAGCAAAAGGAGGTCAGTAGGTCAGGGAGAGAGAGAGAGAATGGTGGTTGAACTCCTCCCAGCAGTTCATCACCTCAGCCAAGAACAGACCCTCGCGAGGCTGTTCTTCCTTGTATTGTTCATCATCATCAGCCCAAGAGGCAATCCACCACACCACACACTGGAGTAGGGTATTACACCACAACGGTGGCCCGAACCAGTATAAACCCTGTGTCTCTTGTGTTGTTCTTTCCTTAGTTTAGATCCTAGCATGGCGGAGGGGTGCAGGAAGGTAGGAGGCGAAATCTCCGCGCGCACCCTAGTGTTCGAACCTCAAGGGTCTGCGGGAACCTGAAATCCGACATTTGGCGCGCTAGGTAGGGGTGCGCCGGAATTCGTCTTCCACCGCTCCGTGCCCCGTCACGCCGTCATCACCATGCCCGGCGACCAGGAGGGCAACCCAGACCCATGGGCGGCGTGGCCCGCGCGCGCAGAGCCGCTCGCCTCAGGCGACCCCGTGCCTCAGGCAGCTCGCGGTCCACAGGGCGCTACGGGCCGCGGGCGACGCGGACAAGCTTCGACAGCTCTCACACCGCGGCAGGCGCGGTCGGCAGCAAGGGCCTCTAATCACGCCGCGACCACGACACCGTACACCCGCCGGGAGTAGGCGAACTCGAGGGCCGCGCTCACGGTCGCTCGAGAGCTACTGCAGTGCAGACTGCTGGAGGGCGGCCGCGACGTGCTACTGGAGCGGGTGGCAGAGCTCCTGGGCTTCGCCGCCTCGGGGGCTCTCCCCTTCTGCACCCAGCTCCCATCTCCAACCCAGGACGGCCCACGCTGGGGCCCCGCGCGCGCCCGCGGGCTCCAAGGCTACACCAACACCAGCGAGGCTGTCGGCACCGGACCGGCGGCGGCGCAGCCCCCGCTCCTGGTCCGCGAAGAAGAAGGGCTCGACGCGACCCGCGGCCCCAGTGGACAGTCGCGCTGCCACCCCACGGTAGGCGCGTCAGGCAGGACCGCGTGGCGCCCAGAGCACTACGACGTGGCCTTCGGGGTGGCGGCGCCAGAGGAATATGTGCCCCTCATGATGGATCAAGGACACTCACACGAGGGTGAGCCATGCTCGCTCCTCGGCCCGAGCCGGGGGGACGAGGCACCAGAAGCTGAGCCCTTCCAGGAGTCTTGGGACAGTCCCACTGGGCACGCTGGAACCAGCGATTATCGGGTACCGCTAATTCTTCAGCAGGCATACGCTAACCATGGATTGCAGGAGATGCAGGTTGCCGCAGCGGGCAGCTGCCCTGCTCCCACAGCCTCCTACCCCTCGGGAGGAGGACGCAGGGGGCTGCAGGAGAGGGGCAGGGATTCGACATCACCACCGCGGCGTTTGGAGCAAGGTGTTCTCAAGAGGTAGGCCCTCCGCTGGGGAGGTTCCCCAGGGCCTGCCCCCGGCAGAGGACCTGTGGTCGTCGGGGGAACCGCTGGCGACCGCTCTACCCCATCGGCGGTGTCCTGGTTTCCGGTCGTCGTTGATGGCACTAGAGTGTGGCGCAAGGCGGGGCCCTCATCTGGCGATATGAAGCAAGGCCAGTACTTGTGAAGAAGGCCCAGTGCCTGTGAAGCTCGCTGCCCCGTGACACTCTCACGTAATAATGAGTGGGGTTGTACACGCCCCGGAGTCTCAGGGGTGCCGGCCTCAGGCCCTGGGGCTCCCTCCCACGCCCAGTGGCAGCACTTAGCTCCGCGCTGGTAAGAAGACGTCCAAGACTAGACTAGGTGCCGAACGCGGCCTTTTGTTTGCTTTTGTTGCTCTTCCCCTTGGTTGTCGCTTTCCCCCGCTGGATTCAAGTTGGATTCGAATTTGAGATTTTCGTGTGTTCGGGGAGGGGTGCTTAGTCTCGTTCGAGCAATTTCTCGCGTTTTGGTTACCGCTTCGCCTCAGCCGCCTCCCCTCGCGAACCCCTCGCGAGCCGGGTCAGGCCTAGCTTGCGCGCAGCCCAGACTACCGCCACCGCATCCTCTCAGGAGGGTGTTTTACTATAGATCCTACGGATTCAATTAGGGGACACTCAGGATACCACAACCCCCGCGGGTTGCCTCAGGGCCAGCGCGGAACAAAGGTATACTAGCCGACCAGTGCGTCGCTTAAGCTAGCCACTTGGCGTGGGCGCATGGGCGATATGGCTTCTACTGATACGATAAACACAAGTTTTACATGAGGCCCCCCCTCCAAAATGCTCTCACAGTCATCAGGCCAAAACCTGAGTTCTATTCATGCAGGGTAAGGAAGCAGGAACGATGTACAGTCAGTCGGACGAATCCCCCAATGCGTCCTCAGGAGCACCACCTGGGCCGTTGCTGGCGCCGCTGAACTCGCCATCGCTGTCCGCGTCGCTGCCAGCGGCGTCAGGGCCGCCCATCGCGCCGCCCTCGTCGGCCGCCACGATCGCATCATCGTTGTCCGAGGCAAAGGCCCTGATAAGAGCGTCCACATTGTCCTCCACCCAGTGCACCAGGTCGCCTCGGACAGCCTGGGGAACTGGGGCGACGGCGGCATCAAAATCAAAATGGGGATCCATGTTCCGGAGGTGACTGACGATGCGGGAAAAGGCGCACCTGAGCAGGGCGCGACTCCTCTCCTCCACCAACCTGTCAGCCCTGGTTGACCTCGCCTCCAGCTGCGTCACCACGTCCGTGAAGAACTAGAGATTGCCCGCGTAATTGATTGCATGCGGCTCACCGACGGCCTCCTCGCAGATGTTGCCCAAGGCCGCGTTGTCTCTCTCCCAGAGAGTGGTGAGCATGGGGCCCTGCTCATGCTCCAAGATCCGCCGCTGACGTATCTCGTCCGCATTCTGACGCGTGACGGCCTCGGCCTCCTCCACCCGCTGGCGAAGAAGGAGCACCTCAGCCTGGGAGTTGGTTAACTCACCTCGCGCCACCTCAAGGGCGGCCCGGGAAGCATCGGCCCGCTGCACCGCCTCCTCCAGCTTGGCCCTCAAAGCGGCAGTCCTGCCTTCAGCTTCGGCCCGGATCAACCCCAGCTTCTCTTTGAACTCGTGCTCGAGGTTCAAATGCGCCATCGCCACTCGACATCTGACCTCCTCCAGGACGCGGGCTTCTTGTGCAGCAACATCATCCTCCGCCTGCGTCACCAAGCGCTCCCTCGTCTCCAGACGCTCATACTCACGGGTACGTTCGGCGGCTTCCAGTGTCAGCGCCTCCTCACGCTTCTGGAGCTCTGCTGAGTCGCCAGAGGCCACCTTCATCGATGCGAGGGCTGCCTCGCGCAGCTCCACCTGCTCCTCCAGCGAGTGGCACCAGGCCAGAAGCTCCCGAGCCCACTCCTCCGCAGCCATTCGCCGCCGGTCAGCTTCCCGAGCCTCCTCAGCGGCCCGAGACCAGGCCTCGCGAGAGGCCACCAACGCTGCCTTGGCCTCTGCTTCATCAAGATCATGCTCACAACGCGCAAGGGCGATGGCTCCCTCCAGCTCGCGCCTCGCTGCAGCCAGGCGCAGGCCCTCGGCCTCAAGGTGCGCGTCTTCATCAGCAAGCTCCTCACCAAGCAGGCTCACTACGTCAGTCGCCCTTCGAAGGAATCCTTGGAGGAATGCGCGACGCTCCCGGGCGTGCTTGAGCACCTCTTCCACACCATCATCCGCCCCGAGCAAGCGCCGGGGGCCGCGAGTCAGTACTCCCCCTCTAGGCTGGGGGCTGGCACCCTCGCGACGGCCGGGCACGCCGCGTCAGAAGCCCGGCCTGGGGCCAGCTCGTCCTCAGGAGAAGAGAGCAAGAAGCGCCTCAGCCGACCGCAGTTCACGACCAGGCGAGAGGCCCATGGTAGGCTGGCTATGCCACGAGAAGGCCCGCGAAGGAGGATCGCAAGGTGCACGGGGCCACGGTGCGCCTCGGGATGGTTTGCCTCTTCGATCGCCCTCACCACAAGGGCTCCGCTGCTCGGAGCGCTCGAGGACGGTGGAGGGGGCAAAGCCAAGGGGGACGGCTCCTCAGCCGTCTCCGCAAGCTCGGCTGGAAGGGGCTGGAAGGGGCTGGAAGAGGAGCAACGCGGCATAGCAGGAACTCCTTCACCACCTTGGGCGCTGTCACGCCAAGCGACCTCAAGAGCGCGAAGCGGCGCCAGACGAAGATGAGCCAGGGGCTCTCAAGCGTCTCCTGGCCCCAGCCCAAATTGGGGATGGCAGGCAAGGTCGGCTCCAATAGCAGGGGGCTGGGCACCCCTGCGTCCACATACAGCCACTGCTCGCGGAACCCGACCGCGAGCAGGGGAAGCTTGAAGTCAATCCCAGAGGCCGCCGTCTCAGGCGCCGCAACGAAGCTCACACAAGCCCAGCATTGGGTAGGGTCAACAAGATGCAACGAGAAGAAGTGGCGCAGCAGGGCAACCGAAGGAGGGATGCCCACCATAGCTTTGCAAAAAAAGGCAACGACCGAAAGGAGGGTGATGGATTCAGGACCCAGATGCATCATGTGGATCTGATAGTGGGAAAGCACGGCGTTGAAGAAATCAAAAAAGGGGGGAACCAGACCCGCCGACAGGGCATCGGCAAGATACGGGACCTCGGTGGCTGTCCTGTCGATGGAGAAGTGGGACGCGGGCCAAGCCGTCGTCCTCCCACATTCATTGAAGATGGTGGCCAGAGCCAAGCTGACCTTGCCCAAGCCCTCGGCGGCGGGCAAGGCGGAGACACGGGTTTCTTCCCTCTCCCCTTCTTCGTCGGAGCCATGGCGATGGGAAGGGGGGAGGGAGGCTCGAGATTGAGTTGAAAACAGAAACCGGAGTTCGAGCGGAGGAAGGACAGAGGGTGCTCGAGCGATAAAAGGGGAAGGGTTGTGTACGACTATGGGTCCGCCTAGCACGGCAGAAGATAAGGAGGGCGTGGGGGAACAGTGCCGCCCACGTCCAATCAACCGCCATGCGGTGCCCAAGGCCGTAGGCTATTAGGACCCGTGGCGCTTCGCTCTTGCCCTTCTGCCTCCCTGCACGGCCAAGGCCGGGCGCGCCTTGGGCTCGGGGGCTACTGTCGGTGTTCTAGGAACGGGGGTCCCCAGACTTGCGTGCCTGCGGCCTGCGGCGTGGCTCAAAAGGGGGTCCAGCATGGCCCATCTTCATCAACACAAACCCAAGACCCTCATGAGGGGCCAAGCCTCGCGAGGCGGACGACGCGAAGCTTCCTCAGGCACGGCCACGTCAGGCTGGCTCATGAGGAGGCGGAGAGATCAAGGCGGGGTACCTCACGAGGTGCCCATGACGCAAGCCATGATGACTCAAGGCGCCAGCTGGGTGCCAGCCCGCGCAACGTCCTCCTTTCCTCTTTGGTGCAAAGGGGGCAAGCGCAGCCGCGGAGTACCGAGGCATCAGGCAAAGGTTGCCATTTCGGTGCAACGAGACCAAGACCAGGAGGACTACGAGACGGAGGTCACCTTGGAGCCCAAGACGGTGTCATCCCCAGAGCTTTGCGCAGGCGAAGACCGCATTTGTCAGGATAGTTGATACTTGCTGCCCCCCTTCAAATTAGCCCGCCATTGTTGGCTCCCTTCCCGCTCAATATTTGGGAAGAGGACCAGGGCCTCTATAAATAGGACCAGCCACCCACACAGCAAAAGGAGGTCAGTAGGTCAGGGAGAGAGAGAGAGAGAAAGGTGGTTGAACTCCTCCCAGCAGTTCATCACCTCAGCCAAGAACAGACCCTCGCGAGGCTGTTCTTCCTTGTATTGTTCATCATCATCAGCCCAAGAGGCAATCCACCACACCACACACTGGAGTAGGGTATTACACCACAACGGTGGCCACAACCAGTATAAACCCTATGTCTCTTGTGTTGTTCTTTCCTTAGTTTAGATCCTAGCACGGCGGAGGGGGGCATGAAGGTAGGAGGCGAAATCTCCGCGCGCACCCTAGTGTTCGAACCTCAAGGGTCTGCGGGAACCCGAAATCCGACATATGCGATGAAGCTCGCACATGCGGAGATATGGCCACCAGAAACCCGGAGGGAAAAATAGTGACGCAACAGGGCCACCGAAGGCTTTACCCCGACGTGAGCCTCACAGTAGATAAGCAAAAATCGCCAGCAGAAGAACGGAGTTGGGGTGGAGATGCAGAGTCTGCAAGTTGTACTAGCGGAGAACAGCAAAGAAGAACTCAGAGAAAGGAGGCACTAGACCGGCGACGATGGCGCTCACAGAGAGCGGATAGAAGGTGCTCCCCTTGCCTTCAGGCTGGTCGGAGCTGGCCTTGAGCACAGTCGCCCCCTTGCTGCCCTGCGCCACCGTCATCAGGCGCGTGAGGGCAAGGTTCTTCTCTGGCAGGTTCGGGGAATCCAGAGCCGGCAAGTACCAGGCCTCGGTCGGGGACTTGCGAGGCGCCATGGTGTGCCGGATGAGAAGGATTGAGACAAATTTGGAGGATTTCGGGAGCAAGAAGGAGGAGAGCGAGAAAGGGGATCTGGGGGGAGGCGAACGAGAACAAAGCAGGTAAGTCTGGCCCGGGTACCTCTTTTGTCAGATGGGCGGTTGCCGAGGCGTCGTGGGGAAGCGCAGGCGCCCACGTCCAGTCAATCGCCACGCGGCGCCCAAGGCCGTAGGCTATTGGGGCTCGCGGCGCTTCGCGCTTGCCCCTTCGCTTCCTTGCTAGGCCAAGCCCGGGCGTGCCTTGGGCCCGGGGGCTACTGTCGGTGTTCTGGGAACGGGGTTCCCCAGACTTGCCTGCCTGCGGCCTGCAGCGTGGCTCAAGTGGGGGCCCAGCATGGCCCATCTTCATCAGCTCAAGCTCAAGACCCTCACGAGGGGCCAAGCCTTGCGGGGCGGACGACAGAAAGCTCCCTCAAAGGCAGCCTCATCAGGTAGGCTCGCGAGGAGGCGGAGAGATCAAGGCAGGGGTACCTCGCGAGGAGCCCGTGACGCAAGCCATGATGATCGAGACCAGGCGAGCGCTAGGCAGGAGCCGGCCTGCGCAGTGTCCTTGTTTCCCCTTTGGGGCAAAGGGGGCAAGCACAGGCCAAGGCATTGAGTAAAGGTTACCATTCCGGTGCAACGAGACCAAGACCAGCAGAGCGGCGGGATGGAGGTCACAGTGGAGCCCAAGACGGCGTCATCACCAGTGCTTTTGGCAGCCGAAGACCACCTTTGGTCAGGGTAACTTGTACTAGATGTTCCCTTCAAAATGGTCAGTTGTTGGCGCCCTTCCTGCTCATTATTTGGGGATAGGCCCAGGGCCTCCATAAATAGTTCTAGCCACCACAGAGTAGGAAAGAAGAGATGGACACACCTAGACATCTAGAGATCTGATAGAGGCCTAGCAGAGTGAGAGAGGCGACTGAACTCACCCAAACAGTTCATCGCACCAGCTCAAGAACACCTCTCACGAGGTTGTTCTTCCCTTGTACTGTTCATCATCAGCCCCCGAGGCAATCCACCACACCACACACTGGAGTAGGGTATTACACCACAACGGTGGCCTGAACCAGTATAAACCTCATGTCCCTTGTGTTGTTAGTTGTTTCCAGCTTAGATCACGCGAGGAGATTGGACGTAGATCGGTAGGGGAGAGATCTCCGCGCGCACCCGAGTGTTCGAACCTCAAGGGTCTGCCGGAACCCGAAATCCGACAGATACATGCTGGATCTTTGTGCCCCGTTGTCGTCATGGGTTGGGCCTGTTAAAAATAAAACCAAGCCTAGGCAGTCTATAGCCCAGTTGAAACTTGCTCGACCTGAAAAAACAACATACCTGCTAGATCCCAGTTATCAGTCTGTACTTGCAGAATTCTCTCATTTATTGAGTACATTGAAGACTTCATGGGTTTCACTGTCTCAGATGTCATAATTATTTTTCCATCATGATAATAAGTGCATGGATTTGCTTGCGTACGGCCATGGACCCGTTGGTTCCATACGGTTAGGCTCTTTATGGACAGTCGTCTTGTGGTGCCACGGACGAATTTCATGCCAATCAAATGGTTTTCAATGAAAGAAGACTAAATTCATTACATTTTACATATTTATTTTCATTATGGAATATTTTACATCTTTTAGCTAATAATAACGGACTAGGACTTTTTTAGTCCATGGGAGGCGCTTCATGATCGAGGTCACGACACTTAACTATTCTGGAAGGCCCAAATCCATCACTCCTCTCTTTTAATAAATTGCAGCTGGGCTTGGCATGCCATAGCCCAGTTCCGATGTGCTGCATCCAACTATCAGCCCATGAAACCGGATGGATCCCCTACGTACTTCAAAGATGTACAAAAATTGGTGAACTGGGAATTCGAATGGCAGGTGCTTATGCTACCCATTAAATAAAAATCAGGTGCCTGAAAATTCGTTTCGTAACAAATGATTCAGCTTTATATCGACGTCGACCCTCGACCTGATGGTTGGAAACAAATGCCAAGTTCATACCGAACGATCATTAAGAACAATACCAACTTGCAGACGACCAGGTAGTATAAGTTCTAATAGTAAACTAACTTATAATCTTTTTAGTCCTATCCCTAGTGTTCGTTTGGTAGAAAATCTTGCAGAGGACCAGCTCCTGCTCCTTCTCTTGCTCCAGGTCCCCGAGGTGGTACTGGTGCATCACCCAGTCCGTCCTCTGCTGGTTGAAGTTCTTGTTGGTGTGCAGCACCAGAACCTTTTTGCTGCCCATTTGTCGGCCGTTGACCATCACCGACAAGGTATTGCCGGTCTTGTGCCACATCGCCTGCATGCCGCACTCCGACTTCATCTTGCGACGCGAACACGTGCCCCTTTTAAACGCCCTGGAGTTCCGTTGGAAGAAATGCTTGCTTAGCCCATTCAGTATGACACCTGCAGTATTGTCGAATATAGGTTTTAGTGTACGTAGTTGGCATTTCCATAACATCTTTGGCATGTTGGAGTCACTTGTTTCACTTTTTATTAACTGTCAAATTTTAATTGCTTCACTAGGTCTGTGTGTAAAATGAAAAATAGAGCTATAACCAAAGGAATATGTTTGTGCAAGTAGACGACCGATCGGTGTCTCACCTGGAAGTTTCTCAGGATGGGTGTAGCATATGATGTGTTCGCTGTCGATGGTTGGTATGAACAAATCGATGAGAGGGTGAGATCTCGAGCTGTCAGCACTCACTTTGGCCTCAAGGTTCTCGATCAGCTCCTGATCCGTATGATCAAACTTGACGCCAGCCGGAGCACCGGTGAATCCTTCTTGGACTTGCATCGGTTAATTCCAGTTATATGTTACTCAATGTATGATCAATAGACTGTTTTAAGTGAATGATGAAATATTTCGACAAATAAGTGGTAATCCAAATCTGAAGTCCAGAATACCCGAACACGCCATTGGGATTCTTGTGTCACCTCACGCGCAGCGTGTTGTCACGTCAATTCAATGTGAGGACATGATGAATAATTTGACTGATGTATACTAGTACTACTTACTAGTCATATTTAGTGTCAAATTTTAACCATATGTTTAACTAATAAAATGTCAACGCATGTCACCAAAAATTATACCATTGGAAGCTATGTTCAAATACGAACCAAATGATATATTTTTTGTGACATGCATTAACATTTAGTTAGTGAAATTTATGGTCAAAATTTGACACAAATTACGAAGGGGACCAATAAACCAGGAGGGAGGTAGTAGTACGAGTAGTGCAATATACGATATAGAGGACAAGTACAAATTTAGAAATTGAGTAAGAAGTTACAAGGCTGTGCGACAGACTTTGTAGGCTACATGAGTAATACAAAATATAATTCCCATTGGACAACACTTTCACCAACAAATACACACTTGAAGCCTAATACTCTCTCTCTCTCTCAACCTGAACTGCCTGAGTAACGCGCATGAACTTCCCTCTGTATGAACCTGACCTTCAGGCTATCTTCGCAACCGTGGCTTCCCCCATGAATTATTCTGTTTAGTCGTGTTCTATATGATGTTACTGTGATCTAGGAACGTTTTTAGCAACTAAATACTGGTTTTAAATAGGAATCTCGCTCGTTGGCGGATTTTGCTCTCGAGTTGTGATGAAATTGCATTTTTTCAGTTTTACTGCCTGAGTTGTTCGACCTGAACTTCTCCCGGTGCTAGGTTGAACTTCCGCCAACATTGTCCAAACGGGGCTTGCGATATACCGTTGGAAAGCTATGGACACCAGTATTATGACCCAAGCTAAAATTTTGACAAATTGTAAGTGGTTTAAGAGCAGTTTTGAAAACCGTTTTTTCCTCATACAAAAAACGTGAATCGTATTTTCGATCGCATTTTTAAACTGTTTATCGGAATGAGGCAAATAATATGGCATTGGAAAGCTGCTGGAAAACCGCTCCTTCCACATGTTGAAATTTTTCTCTAATTCCCTAAGGATAAAGAGTAATTTGGAAAATCATAGAATTTGGCAAACGGAACACCCGAGTTCGTATTTTCGATGCCATTTCTAAATGGCTAATCCAATTGGGGCAAATAATATGGCGTTGGAAAGTTTATGAAAATGCGCTACTTTTTCATGTTGAAAGTTTTTTTCTAATTTTAAACGATTTAAAAGTAATTTAGAAAACGATACAAGTTCCACCGAGTTCGTATTTTCGAGCTAATTTTTTAACCGTACGTCTGAATGCAGCAAATGATATGGCGTTGGAAAGCTGGAACAAATGCGAAACTGTTTTGTATATATTGTTTCTCCCAATTCCTTACGGTTTTAAGTCAATTTTGAAAATGACTAAAAACATATTTTCCCCGTAATTTGTACAAACTTTATCGGAATGAGGCAAATAATATACCGCTGAAAAGCTATGAAAAATGCGAAACTTTTCCATGTTGATGTTTTTATCTGATTCCTAGCCATTTTCATGTAATTTCGAAATTGGCAAGATCATTCGTTCTGCCTTTATCACGAAACAGATTCGTCGAAAATGCACCACGTGAAGAACCTGAACTTCTCGGCGTGTGTACCTGAACTTCACTCTATTTTTCACGTGATTTTTTTGCTCGTAGCTCAACATCCACTACTCGTAGCTCTCCATCCACTCACCGGAATTAAGCAAGTGATATACCGGTGGAAAGCTACTGTAAGCACACAACTTTCCCGTGTTGATCGTTTTTCATACTCGCGATGATTTTAAAAAAAATTCATCTAAAATCCATTCAACGTAGTAGTTGAACTTTGTTCTGTTTTCATGTTGAACTTCTGTGACATATTTTTGTTTGTAATTTTCTAATCCATTCATTAGTGTTGCACAATTGGTATTCCTTTTGTACAAAACTGTCTCACAATAAAATTTTTTTACTTTCTTCGACCGAGGACTCGAATTTATAAAAACAAAATTTTAGTCTTTGCCTTTTTATTTATTTATTTAATACAAAATACACACCATGTAGACGTGAACTTGTGGCAATTATCAATCTGAACTTCTCTCGGTTACGTGAAAATATCTAAGTTTTTTATAAATATTAATCTGATTTTCTTAATATTTTTTATTGAATTCTTATGTGCTCTATTTTTAAAAGTTGAACTTCTTGTTATTTTATTTTTGAACTTCTTGTTTCCAAATCTTTAATAACGAGGGAAATCTGAGTTTTCTATAATTATCGAACTTCTCCATCTTTTTAATATGGACTTCCTGTTTTTTTTCTTAATCATTTTTATGAAATTTGGAAGCGCTTTATTTTTTAAAAGTTGAACTTCTTGTTATTTAATTCTTGAACTTCTTATTTCCATTCTTCAATAATGAGGAAAATCTGAGTTTTTTTATAATCATCGAACTTCTCCATGTTTTTAATATGGACTTCCTGGTTTTATTTCTTAATCTTTTTTTACGAAATTATGAAGCGCACTATTATTCAAAGTTGAACCTCTTGTTTCCATTCTTTAATAACGAGGAAAATCTGAGTTTTCTATAATCATCGAACTTCTATATCAAACCTCTCTAACTTGTTAATTTGAATTTTTTTTGGAGACATGAAAATTCTAGTTTTGTTAGAAACATCAAACTTCTTTGTTATTTTGAATTGAACTTATTTGTTTTATTCTTTAGTAACCAAAAAAATTCGAGTTTTTAATTAAATATCAAACTTCTCCATGTTTTTTAAATTGAACTTCTTGGTTTTATTAATCTATTTTTTAAAATTGAACTTCTTGGTTTAATCTTTAGTATCGGAGAAAAACTGAGTTGTTATACATTGAATTACTCTGTTTTTTAAAATTGAACTTCTTGGTTTAAGTTTAATCTTTAGTATCGGGGAAAATCCAAATTTTTAAAAAACAGGGAAAATCTTTTTAATTTTTTTGTTGTTTTCTTATTTTAATTTGAACTTACTAGTTGTTCTTTAGAACGAAAATCTGAGATTTTTATCAACCTTGAACTTCTCTGTTATTTTAAATTTGAACTTCTTAGTTTTATTCTTTAGTAACGTGGAAAATCGAGTTTTTTGAACCTCTTTGTTTTAAAAATTTGAACTTTTGATTTTATTTTTAATAATGTGAAATATCCAAAAAAAAATATAGACATCGAACTTCACCATATTTTAAATTTGAACTTCTTAGTTTTATTGGTTAGTAACGGGGAAAATGCTTTTTTTATATAAACAATGTTACCATGCCGTTATTTTTTATTTGAACTTCTAGTTTTTATAGAATGGGGAAAATTAGTTTTTTTTTTAAATTTTCCTAGCGATGTGGATATTTCGATGGTGTGTTCCTTTTTTGGGGGAACTTGTTGCAATGAATACTTTTTGGTTTCATTTTTTTACCTTTTCGTGATCCGAACTTTTGTGTTGGCACGCACCTACACACACATACACTCAAATGGTTTTAACACACATCTAACCATCAAGATGTTCTAAAATTTGAACTTTTGAGTTTTATTGTTTTAATAACGAGAAAATTATGATTTTTTATAGGCATTGAACTTCACCATTTTTAAAATTTGAACTTCTTCGTTTTTGGTTAGTAACGGGAAAATTCTATTTTTTTTATAAACATCAAACCACTCTGTTATTTTAATTTGAACTTCTAGATTTTAAAACAGGGAAAATCATTTATATATTATTTTTCAAATGTTTTTTAAATTGATTTTTTAACTTCTTCACCCATTATTATTGTGATGCCCTCGATTCAATAGTACACTAATCATACATGCAAATGTGTACGATCAAGATCAAGGACTCACGGGAAGATATCACAACACAACTCTATATAGAAAATAAAATAATACAAGCTTTATATTACAAGCCAGGGGCCTCGAGGGCTCAAATACATAAGCTCGGATACACAAGAGTCAGCGGAAGCAACAATGTCTGAGTACAGACATGAGTTAAACAAGTTTTGCCTTAAGAAGGCTAGCACAAAAGCAACAATGATCGAAAAGGCCAGGCCTCCTGCCTGGGAGCCTCCTAACTGCTCCAGGTCGTCAGCGGCCGTCACATAGTAGTAGGCACCCTCGGGGTAGTAGTAGTCATCAGTGGTGTCGTCTGGCTCCTGGGATCCGTCATCTGGTCGCAACAATTGGGTATGGGAGAAAAAGAGGTAGCAAAGCAACCGTGAGTACTCATCCAAAGTACTCGCAAGACTACATCAGAACGAAACTAAGTATGCATCTGTATAAAAGGAATGGGTTGTATCTATCGACTAAACTGCAGAATGCCAGAAGGGAAGGGGAAACCCTAGCCTATCGAAGACTAGCATCTTCAAGCATCTTGCAGCATATAGAAGAGTACATATCAACATAATGTAAAGTAGGTAGTGTAATCAACCTCGGCCAGAGATCCTTTCTCGACTCCCTGCGAGAAAGCAATCACAGAGCCATACTATCCATTTCTTATCTCAAGTATCCAGTTCTAGTTGTATTGATCGGGATACAACTCCAAGTGTCCGTTACCGTAGGATAGGCTATCAATAGATGTTTTCTTCCCTGTAGGGGTGCACCAACTTACCCATCATGCTCGATTAACTCCGGCCGGACACACTTTCCAGGGTCATGCCCGGCCTTGGCCAAACAATACACCGCAACCCGACCTAGGCTTAATAGAGAGGTCAGCACGACGGACTAAGCCTATGCCCCCCGGGGTCATGGGCCATCTCCCTGGGAACTCCTGCACGTTGCATACGCGACCGGTGAGCAGACCTAGCTACCTCCTTCAACAACGCAGGAGCTTACGCAGTCCAACCCGGCGCGCGCCGCTCAATCGCTGACGTCTATTAAGCTTCGGCTGATGCATACGACGCAGAACGCACATACAATGCCCATGTGATGGTTAGTGCTATCAGGCCAGAGGCCCCTCGGATCAAATATCCAAATCGTAGTGGATTAGGAGCATGCGGTAATGAGCAGAGACTCACGATCGATCTGACCCCATCGCCCCATCTCGAGTACTTGCGGCAAGGGCTAAGAATGCCCGGCCACGCCTCGTAAGTATCTCGCAGGCATCTTCTAGGTCAACCCGACTCCACATCACTCGCTATTAAGCTCGCGTGGGAACCCCTCAGGGCCGACCCGTCTTCAGTAACAGGGCTCAGTGCAAAGTCATAGTAACCATAGTAACTGTGTGTCTAACACCAAGGGGAAAACCCGAGGAATCACCCCCGGTGAATTCCACTCGATGTTGTCATCAAGGTGAACGTAAGAGGATCCACCCTCGAGGTACACATTTGATGGGTTGCACGACAGAGCCGTAACGGCAGTGGTTAAGGAGGAAATCACCCTCGATGACCTCGACCGTATAGCTACACTACGGAGATCTCATCAGGAGTGATTTAAGAGGTTCCACCCTCGGCACTCGATGATAACTCTGCAGAGTCGTACAACTAGGGGGGTGATGTGCGGTGTCGGGGCCTGGACGTCGATCACGTTGATCGAGTCATCGAACATAAAGCGAGGCAACTGGGACAAGGTGGGGGTCACTGATGGATCTCTAACCAACCTATACTAAGCAGTTTAGGATAAGCAGGTAAAAAAAACAGGCTATGCATCAGAGTAGGATCATACATAAAGCAGT
Source organism: Triticum urartu (assembly GCF_003073215.2). Classification (NCBI taxonomy): domain Eukaryota; kingdom Viridiplantae; phylum Streptophyta; class Magnoliopsida; order Poales; family Poaceae; genus Triticum; species Triticum urartu. The sequence goes on along the minus strand of NC_053028.1, from coordinate 327,206,092 downwards.
AGCAGTTCTAATGCAAGCATGAGAGGGAAAAAATGGGCAATATCGGAATGCTCAAGGGGGGTTTGCTTGCCTGGAAGCTATGTTGAAAAGGAAGAAGTGTCGTCGTCGACGTAGTCAATCACAAGGGCATCAACATCGTTCTCGGGGTCTACCGGAGAGAAGAGGGGGAAGAAAAAATAAATACATAGCAAGCAAGCAAGTGCATAACAGGACAACAGGCAGAGCTAGACATGATCTAACATGGTGCTACACGATACCGGCGAAGGGGGATATCATCTAGGAATGCTTTCCCGAAGTTTGGCATTTTCGAACAGACGAACCGAAGGGGGAAAGTTGTGTGTTCTCTATGCTAGGGATGTGTGGCGGACGAACGGGCTACGTGTTCGGATTCGTCTTGTCGTTCTGAGCAACTTTCATGTACAAAGTATTTTCATCCGAGTTACGGTTTATTTTATCTGATTTTTCAAAGTTTTACGCATTTTTTGAAATTATTATTAATTCAAAATTAATAGATAAAAAGCTATGGGTACCCAGCCCTATGTACACAGAATGTACACAGAGGCTGACATGTGGGTCAGGGGGACCCAGTTGACCAGTCAATGTTTGACTGGTCAACAGGAGGTGGGGCCCCCTTTCATTGACTATTTAGACTTAGCTATTAGTTTAACTAAGTTAACTAACTAATTAGTTAGCTAAATAGGCAGTTAATTAATTAATTAATTAATTATATTTCATATCTTTTTTATTTTACATTTTATTTACACAGTTTTTTAGAGAAGGGGCCGGTGGGGCCCCTTTGGCATTGGCCCAGCATGCCTTAGCGGGCGCTAGGCGGGCGAAATGGGGCGGAGCCCCTGGGTGCGAGCGCAGCCCGCCCGAGCAACGAGGGGGGTGGGGGAAGCAGGCACGGGCGTCCGGGACCAGGCGCCGCACGGGCGCCGATTGGAACATAGCGGCGGGGAGACTGGGTGAGGGAGTAGGGCGCCGGCGGCTGCGGTGAGGCGGCGGCCGCGTCCAGGGGCCGGACGGGGCAGTCATGGGCGGAGGCGTCAGGGGGGCGCTGAAGCAGCCGCAAGCAGTAGCGACCGGGGCTGCAGACGACGCGGGAGCACGGGGGGCGGGAGTCAAGCAGTAGCGCAGCATCTTAGCAAAAGCAGCAATAGGCGGCTGTTGGCAGGAGCATCAGCGGCGAGCACGCGCGCACGCAGGTGAGGCCAGGGCGCGGCCGGGGCATGAGGGTGGCGACGCTCGGACGTGGTTACGCGAACACGGCATGGAGCAGAGGATGGTTCGAGGGGAAACAGACGGGAGGGGGCTCAGCGGCCCTGTAGATGTGCAAAGGCATGCTCGGGGAGGGGCCGGAGTTGCGGTTCCAGCGACGGGGCATCAATGTTGCGGGTGGCGGCATCGGGGGTCCTTCTAGATCCAGGAACAGGAAGAGGACGGCGAGGTCCGGCGGTGAGGTGGCCTCGGCGAGGGGCGCTGGCGTGGTGGCAGGAACGGGGAGGCGTTCAGCGGGGTCGAACGGCATCGACACCACCGGGGTAGAGACGAGGGGTGTCGCGCAGAGGCGAGGGGGATCTCTCGATCCAAATCAAGAGAACGAGAGGGAGAGGTGGATCGGGGGGAGTGTGGTGTAGCGGGCTAGAGTTTGCGGGTGGTGGGGGTTATGCGAGGAGAGATGAGCCGGCCGGGGTGGGCTGGCCGACTGGGCCGGCCAGTTGGCTAGGTGGGCCAGTTCGCTCAGTTGGCCAGGGGGTCTCTTTTCATTTTTTTTATTTAAAACTTTTCTATTGTTTTCTATTAAACTGTAAACAATTTTGTTAGATATGAGACTTGCCTCATAGAACAAGCACATTATTTCTACGAGTCACAAAATGTTCGAGGCCAAAATGAGTTGTCTAATCATTTCTAGATATTGGAAAGGCCAATTTTAAATGTTGGCAGGCCACTAAATAAATTTCCAGGGGCACTTTGGAATCCCAAAAGAGGTTGGTTCCAACATGATAAATAACTAGAGAGTATTTGCCACACTTTGAACATTTTAGTTTTCATGTTTGGCAAATTTGAATTTTTGACTTTAAATTGGATTTGAATTTGAATGGTGATTTGGATCAAGTGAAGATTAGCAACAGTAACATGATGACATGGCACCATTAACAGGTGATTACGGTAGCATGCCATGGGGGTGTTACAAATCTCCTCCACTACAAGAAATATCGTCCCGAGATTGAAGTGCGGAAGTAAAGAGTAACTTCGGGAGAACTGACCCTTATAGGGTTACTATCTGGTGAACAATTCAGGGAATGTGGCGGAAGTATCTCTCGAGTTGAAACTAAAAAAAAATCAAGAGCAAAATAAGATGGTACAATAGAGAGTTTCAAGCGAATGGACAAACGATCGATACATGAACAGAGTGTGAGAAGGGGAGTTCAGAGCATCGGGAATAGATCTTCTCTCGGACGGTGGCTCGTGACAACACACAAAGCCAAGAGCAATGATACTTCGGAATAAAGGATATACAAGAGAGTCAGGTTCCGATCCTGTGGAACTATGCGTTATGGGCCCACCATGTGGATTAAAAGTAGCAAGGGGTCCGATAGCAAGGCATGTCATATAATAGACTGTTAGGTATGTTGCCAACAACGTTGGTACCAAGGGTGAGGGACGAAGAGAACCATTTTCCTGCTCGTTGAACGAGGCGGGCCATTAGGCAAAGTTCTCATCCATCGGTGGCTACCGGAATGTCAACAACAATAGTAACATGGTCTTTACTGACAGAGTTCTACATTGAGGTGTTTACCTAAGCAGGAAATTATCTCTACTGAGATAATTTAGTTTACCGGAAAGGTTAAACAAAAGAATGGAAAGGAAAATAGGGTTAGTATATTAATCAGAACAATGGAAAGGAAAATGTGTTTAAACACATATTTCAGAGGGTATATCCTTCGCAAGGACAAGCAGAGCATGATATCCATGACATGATAGAAGTATAAAACCATTTAGGTAAGGGGAAAAATTTCATGACATTACCCATACAACAGTGTTTGGATAATTGATAAAGAAAATTTAGTATTGTGCTTCAAATGTTCTTATTGAAGATCGGATTACCACAGACAGTCTTCGAGATAGCATTGACATGGTTTTCAAGAAAAGGTTAGACTTTGGATACACAAAGAATCCATCGGAAACAACTTAGAAAATAAGTCATACAATTTCAGTAAGGAAAAGATGAGGGTGTGGCCGACGGGCTCAGCCACAATCCATCGACGTGCCGAATAGGATGTATTTCCAAAATTATGTGAACAAGTTTGTGTTGGGGAAGGCAATAATGTTGTCGATGATAACATAAATCATCATGGGGAAGGGTTGTATTTCTCATCATGAATTTGATTGATTTCCTGGAAAAGCTCAGAATGTTGATGATGATCATGACACATTTGTCGAGAGATTTCATGAAGATGTAATCGATCGGCGATGACATCCAGTCAAAAGAATGATGAAGCGAAAGGTTATTGGAAGCACGGGTGTCGGTGTCAAAACCGGCGGATCTCGGGTAGGGGGTCCCGAACTGTGCGTCTAAGGCGGATGGTAACTTGAGGCGGGGGACACGATGTTTACCCAGGTTCGGGCCCTCTTGATGGAGGTAATACCCTACTTCCTGCTTGATTGATCTTGATGTTATGAGTATTACAAGAGTTGATCTACCATGAGATCGTGGAGGCTAAACCCTAGAATCTAGCCTATGGTATGATTGTTGTTGTCCTATGGACTAAACCCTCCGGTTTATATAGACACCGGAGGGGGCTAGGGTTACACAGAGTCGGTTACAAGGAAGGAGATCTACATATCCGTATTGCCAAGCTTGCCTTCCATGTCAAGGAGAGTCCCATCCGGACACGGGACGAAGTCTTCAATCTTGTATCTTCATAGTCCAACAGTCCGGCCAAAGGATATAGTCCGGTTATCCGGAGACCTCCTAATCCAGGACTCCCTCAGTAGCCCCTGAACCAGCTTCAATGACGATGAGTCCGGCGCGTAGATTTGTCTTCGGCATTGCATGGCGGGTTCTTCCTCCGAATACTCTATAGAAGATTTTGAACACAAGGATAGTGTCCGGCTCTACAAAACAAGTTCCACATACCACCGTAGAGAGAATAATATCTCCACAAATCTAATCTGCTGACACGTTTAGCAACATGACATCATGCCATGGCCCGGTCATTATTCGAACCAGCACTACACATATCGTGAGGTGGTTTTCTTGACACGTCTTGTCAAAGCAGAGATCGTGTCCCCCTTATTACGGGATTCTCATCAATACGGACGTGGGTAACCCAATCGTGCCTGTTGGTATGACTCCTCTATTTTAGGCAAGTCCCAAACGACCACGAGGAGGACGCTTGATATTCACCCTCTTTATAAAGAGGCCAAGGCCTGTCCTTTTTTCCCTCTCGTACTCAATCGAATCCTTCCCCCGCCTCGAGTTCCAACACCCAAGGCTTAGGTCAGGCGCTTCAGACCTTCAACCATGTCTGGATCCAACCTTCAAGGTTGGTGGATGCCTTCCTCTGTCACAGAGGAAGACATCAAGAAGCTAAGAGAGGCCAGGTATTTGACCGGCGAAATCTCGCACAGGCTGCCTGCTCAAGGGCAGGTCATTCCCACTCCCGAACCCGGCGAGAGCGTTTTATTCATCTCTCACTTCCTCCAAGGGCTAGGCCTCGCTCTGGATCCCTTTGTTAGGGGGCTCATGTTCTATTATGGGCTGGATTTCCATGACCTGGCCCCGGATTCCCTCCTTCACATCTCGTCGTTCATCGTTGTGTGTGAGGCCTTCCTCCGCATTACCCCACACTTCGGCCTGTGGCTCAAGACGTTCAATGTGAAGCCGAAGATGATCGAGGGGCGATACACAGAGTGTGGAGGTGCCGCAATAAGCAAAAGCGCTGATGTTCCATGGCCAGAGGGTTCCTTTCCAGAGGTGTCCAGTATATGGCAACGGGAGTGGTTTTATATCACAGCTCCCTGGAGTACCAAGTGGGTAGCCGCCCCAGCCTTTCGCTCGGGCCCCCCACCAGAATTGACTTCATGGATCAACAAGGGGCTGGACTAGGGGCCAGTAAATGATGTGCCGATATTGCGAAGTCGCATCCGAGATCTCTTAGAGAGAGATGTCAGCCTAGCCACGGTAATGCAAGTCATGCTAGTTCATCGAGTCCCGCCTTGCAAACGTCGACCCCTTCGTATGTGGGAGTTCAACCCGGAAGGACCGCGAACTATTCAGCACTTCCTCGGCATGATGCTCGAAGAGATGTACAAATTGTTCTTCAAACCACAAATAAGGTGTCCGGACACCACCGAGGATGCGGGTCTGAGCTGCAAACGTCCAGATACCCAAGTAATCCCGTGGCCGAACGCGTTATTTTTTTATTTATCACAACATCATTCTGAAAGGTCGCTCTTTGACCAGGACTAGGTAACAAAGGCGAAGATGATCAGGTGTTCGGCCCCCCTTCCTGAAGGCTCAGCAGATCCAGTACTAGCCAGAATGCTCGAGCCGGTGCCTTATCAGGCGCCCTTAGGGGAAGATAAAGGGGGAATAAAGAGGCTGAAAGCAGGCCTCACTCATTATTCATCCAAACCAGGGGAATTAGCGCCTCCGCGAAGGAGGATAACCAGGGAGAAGAATCTGAAATTCCCTCTCCCCAAGGAAGGAAGAGGACCACCCCTGCACCCCCCGGAAAGAAAGGTTTCCAAACGGGGGAAGAAATCTTCGCCAGAGGGTCCTGCCTCGGAGGGTACTCTTGCCGCGCAGTGCCCACAAGGGGATCAACCTTCTATCGAGCTGTAAGTAAACAAAAAGTACTTAATAGTATACATTACTTCTGAAGACAATAATTGAAGCATGTATCTTGTAGTTCGGATCGTAGCCCTTCTCGACAAAGTTCGTCTTCGGGGGATCTTCTTCCGGAGATGATGGGGAGCGAAACACCTCCTCATGCCACCCCGCCTCATGAGGTGGGCGACCCTGAAGTGTCATCGCGGAGGGTTTCTCCTGATCTGCCAAGGCTAGAGGGTAATACTTCGGCCACCCGAAGTCCTCAGTATTCGGCTCCTAAAGAGAGCAACAGAAAGAGTTCGGAACCGTCTGGTGTGCGATCGGACGCACTGAACGATCTTCTGGAGCAAGCGGCCATCTTAGAAGCGCATCGTATGCTAATGGGTACGATGATTGGGAGGATTTCATCCGCCGAAAGCGGGTTGCATGAAGCTTTTATGAGTATGCTCAAAGGCTTTGAGGTACGAAAAATAGTGTATGTTTTTGACAGTACTGCACATGTTAGGTGTGCCCTATGCAGATAGTAGCCCCTGAGACTCTGGCTGCCGTCGAGAATGACAGCAAACAGAGGATTATAGTCCCAGGTACTAATCAGGCCGCCTTCATGTGCAGGTGGCTGAAGGTCCGGTGGCTAGTCGGATTGGTGAGTTTGCCGAGCTGAAGCGACACCTTGATGCGGCAGATGCCGACATTGTGCTTGTCCACAAGCGGCTCGACGAGGCACAGGGTATGTGATTTCTCCGGTGATCAACACATAGTAAGAGGAGCATGATGCTAGCATCTTTAATATGTTGTGACTTCAGATGGATCTGCCGCCGTGGAGACCCTTCGGGCGGAACTTGCCTGAGCCAAGGAACAAGCCAGGAATAGTGATGCGGCCGCTCTAAAGGTGGTCGAAGAGCTGAGGGCCGAACAGGCTGCGCATTGCCAAAGCATGGAAAAAAATAGCCAAGATGGCCGTTGAGTTGAATGATGCCGCCGACCGTTACCAGCTTCTTAAAAAAGAAAGTCGGGCGAAGGCAGCGGACCTGGAGAAGGCCATGGTAGCAGCCAAGGAAGCCCGCTCTAAAATCAGAGCGACGAACGAGGAGCTGCGTCAAGCTGGAGATATCGCAGTTGGGAAGCCCTTTTTGTTGCGGACGAAGTTCGGAGATCCGAAGTATGCCCCTCTTGATTAACTATGGAGTTCTGCATACGCATACGTGGATTTGGCAGCCAGTGCTGCTGATGCAGCCGAGTACTTCAAGGATCAAAAAGATCGTGAAGTGGAAAGGCAATTCTGGTCACAGTTCCATGTTCCGGTGCGTCTGCTGCTGTTGAATGAGCGAATGGCCGAGTGGGCCGAGCTCCATAGGTTGTCCGGGCTTGCCGTGAAGTCTGTTGTGGATGATCTGTGGCCGGAAGGGCCAAGGCCGAATAGTTATTTTAGTTTAGTGCAATAGTTCCTTGGTGCTGTGCCACACATCAACGCTATGAAGAGGTCAGCCTGCATAGAGGGTGCGCGTATGGCACTTGCCCGTGTCAAGACATACTAGGCAGAGATGGAGGCCACCGCTATTGCAACCCAAAGTTCGGCCATAGGCTGAGTATCTGCCGAGCACTACTTTGAAGAAGTCCTTGAAGGCGCTCGTTCAATAGAGGCTCAGTGCTCGAAGAATATTATGTTCTAGTGACATGTATTCCTATTGTAAAAACAATGTTCTATTGAATTATAAAGGCTGTGTTTATACTTTTGCCTGAAAGTATTATGATGCCTCCCGTGCGGCCGTTTATGTATATATGTATATAACCTGAAAGTTTGCAGTCGTCGGCTTCAGCCCCCACGCATATAATGCGGGGGTGTTTGCAAAAAACGCGTATTCACACTTGATCCAACGTCTTGGTCCATTAAGGAGGTGGTGGCGCGGCGAACGAGGAGATCGGACTATATTGCTTTAACACTTTCAGTTAGCCATAGGAGTTTGACAGTGGGACTACTATATAGCCCCTGGTACCTCCGCGCTCGTCCGAATACGGTGCGCGTATGTACATGACAGGGAAACGGCCCTTCATTAATGCGGAGGAATCCCGAAGATTCCGCTAAGTCATTGAGTGGTTGACCAGTCTCACGCTTTATCATGACATTCAGTTTTCGGCTTTCTCTACTAAGGTGCTCATCCGGATGAACCAGGGCACAATCACAGTAGTTCTCCCGGTGCTGCCTTAGCCGATAGAGCGGAACATAAGGTAGCAAAACACGGGAGCTGGGCAAACCCAACATTTGAGGAAAGACATGATTCGAACCTGATGCATATAAGGCCAAACTCGCGACGCCGAACACTCCCTAAGGTATTTGGTCTTTATAGCATATTCCGGGCTGAACAATGCCCTTAATAATAAACCCTGAGTGTCCAGGTACGTGCAATATTCTGACGTGGTAAAATGCCAATAACGCCAGCATCCTTCTCGGTTGTATTGAGTATCCGGAGGATGTGAACAACAAGAGACAGTAAAAAAGGTTTACGCAGGGTCTTAATCTGAAAAGAAACCTTTGAGCAGGTCCCTACTGCACGTTTGCGCCTGTGTCTCCGTTGTGCCGTGTCCTGGACGGGTGTAGCACGATTGTCATCTGTAAAAAAGAGAAGAACTTAGGTGAAAGTTGTCGTGCCAAAAAAAATTGGTTATTCTTGATAAACCATTAAAATTCAAGATAAGTCAAGTTGAGCCGAACTAGCCCTGATTACACGCGGGAAGCCCCTGGTACCGTCTATGAGGGTTTAACCATCAAACCAATCTCAGGTATATCTAGTGATGCGGTGGACTCGCCTAACCGTGTCCGCGGTCTTGACGACCTGTCATTTATTCTGGTTGGTGAGGCCATCTACTGCTCGGCTGTTAAAGCCGCCGCACGTTCTTCCGCGCATAGAGAACACTCAATATTTCCACTAACTGTGATGGTGCCACGTGTACCAGGCATCTTAAGCTTAAGAGAAGCGTAATGTGGTACCACATTAAAACGAGCGAAAGTTGTTCTTCCGAGTAGTGCTTGATAGCCGCTTCGGAATGGAGCAATGTCGAAGTCTAACTTCTCACTTCGGTAGTTGTCGGATGAACCGAATACAAACTCTAGTATTAAAGAGCCCGTGCAGCGGGCCTCTGGGCCTGGTATTACTCCCTTGAAGGTAGTATTACTCTGGCTGATTTTTGTTGGGTCTATCCCCATTTTGCAGACTGTGTCCTGATATATCAGATTTAGACCACTGCCGCCATCCATAAGGACTCATGTGAGATGGTATCCGTTTATTATTGGGTCTAACACCAAGGCAGCTAATCCTTCATGCCGGATGCTTGTCGGGTGATCCGTGCGATCAAAAGTGATCGGGAAGGCCAACCAAGGGTTGAACTTTGGGGTGACTGGCTCTACGACGCGTATGTCTCGGAGTGCATGTTTGGTTCTCCTCTTCGTCACGTGGATCATGTTTACTGTTTTAACCTCTGGTGGGATTTTTTTCTGTCCTCCAGTGCTTTGCTGGCGAGGTTCGTCCTCGTCGTCGCTTGGTGTCTCCCTCCCCTTGTGTTCGACGTTTAGCTTACCGGCCTGCTTGAAGACCCAGCATTCTCTGTGGGTGTGGTTTGCAAGTTTATCGGGGGTGCCATGAATCTGACATAGTTTGCCTAGAATCTTGTTTAGGATGGACGGTCCTTCTCTGCTGCCTTTGAAAGGCTTTTTCCGCTGACCTGGTCGAGAGCCCCTGAATCCGGTGTTTACCGCCATATTATCTGGGCTATCTTCTTTATTTCGACGCTTGCTTTTACTGCATCGTGGTTTTCCATTGCCATCCCTGACTTCGGATGTGCTTGGGTCCTTGGTGCTACTACGGGCTAACCAGCTATCTTCGCCCGCGCAAAAGTGGGTCATGAGGCTTGTCAGGGCTGTCATTGTTCTCGGTTTTTCTTGGCTGAGGTGTCTGGCGAGCCATTCGTCTCGGACGCTGTGCTTGAAAGCTGCTAAGGCTTCGGCGTCCAGGCAGTCGATTTGGTTCTTCTTAGTGAGAAACCTATTCCAAAGCTTTCGGGCTGACTCTCTAGGCTGTTGAATTATATGACTTAAATCGTCTGCATCCGGAGGTCGGACATAGGTCCCTTGAATATTAGCCCGAAAAGCATCCTCGAGCTCCTCCCAACTTCCAATTGAGTTTTCAGGGATGCTTTTCAGCCAGTGTCGAGCTGGTCCTTTAAGCTTGAGGGGCAAGTACTTGATGGCGTGGAGATCGTCTCCGTGAGCCATATGGATATGGAGGATAAATTCCTCAATCCAGACCCCAGGGTCTGTGGTCCCATCGTACGCCTCTATGTTCATAGTTTTGAATCCTTCTGGAAATTCGTGGTCCAGCACCTCATCGGTGAAACATAGGGTGTGTGTGGCACCCCTGTATTTGGATGTATCATGGCGTTCGGACGGTTGTAGTATTCGGTTTTGATTTTATGCCGGAGCGCGCTTCCTAGATCCATAGATGGATCTGGTCATACTGCATTTTTGGCGCAAGTCCTCATGTAGATCGTGTGTTGACTTATGTGCGGCCTTGTTAGCCGCTCTATCGCGGCCACAAGGTGGTTGATCCGGCCGGTTGGCCGTTTTATTTTTCGGTTGTGTGGGCTCTACGGCCTCATCGTCGAATTCAGGTAATAGCTTGCGCTTTGGATAGCTCTTTGTGTGGTAACTTCCACCATAGTTTTCTTCGTTGTCGAGCACTTTGTTCCACCTGCTGTTGAGCGTATTTTGTGCGGCCTTAAGCCTTTGCTTATGCTTCTTCAGACTCCTCGTTGTGGCAATAAGCCTTCTGCGGAGGTTCTCTTGTTCCAAGTGCCTTTCCAAGAGGATGTGTGCATCTTCGTCCAGACTATTTTCCTCCGGAGAGGGGGGTTGATGAGGTTTATCCTCGGCGTCACTGTGTTCAGACATCGGATCCGTACTATGTTCACTGTTTGCAGTTTCATCGTGCTCTGCCACTGGGTCAATGTGGTCATCGTTTCCTCTGGAGTCGACTGGAGTGTTATTTTCTCTTGCGCTGTTATCGTTGTTTTTGCCGAGGCAAGATTTTGAGCGGCTCCTATGCCAACGCTTTGCTTGCTTCTCGAGGGAGCTATTCTTCGCTGCATCCTGCCGTTCTACGAAATTGTTTTCTTTGGGTGTATCCACCATGTATATGTCATGTGGTGAAGTGGCTGTCCAGTGCCCTGTGGGCACTGGTTCCTGTTCCTCTCCTGCATCGTCGTCCATGCCGTCGATGTCTTCAGAGTCGAAATCAAGCATGTCGGTTAAAATCGTCGACAGAGGCTACTAAGTGGGTGGTGGGTGGGCAGCAAATTTTTTCGTCGGCTGCATCCCATTCTAGACGGACATAGTTCGGCCAAGGATCTCTTGACAAGGAGAGAGACCTTAATGACTTTAGCACGTCCCCGAAAGGTGAGTGCTGAAAGATATCCGCGAGGTGAACTCCATGATTGGCGCCCAATCGGATTCGATCAGCACAGACGCAGGCGGCTCGGAGTCTGTGGCTGGAGACGAATCCAATGGTTCGGCAACACGGCTCTCATGAGGAGTGAAGTCAGTATCCGGCTCCATCGCCACTGAGAGTGCGGCCTCCATGGCGGGGTCTATCCCCCGATCCTCGGATGGCGCAATTTGCTCTGGATTGAGGGCCGGGGTAGTTGTAGGTGTGATCTCCCGAACACTGTCCTACGACAGAGTTATGTCATGCTCGCCGTGATTCTGTGGCGCACCTGATATGGGCTCGAATCCGTCGAAGATCAAGTCTCCGCGGATGTCAGCAGTGTAGTTTAAGTTTCCGAACCTGACCTGATGACCAGGGGCGTAGCTCTCGATCTGCTCCAGATGGCCAAGCGAGTTGGCCCGCAGTGCGAAGCCGCCGAATACAAAGATCTGTCTGGGGAGGAAAACCTCACCCTGGACCGCATCGTTACCGATGATCGAAGGAGCCATCAAGCATTACGGTTACGGCATAGTGGAACTCTCAATGAAAGCACCAATGTCGGTGTCAAAACCGGCGAATCTCGGGTAGGGGGTCCCGAACTGTGCGTCTAAGGTGGATGGTAACAAGAGGCGGGGGACACGATGTTTACCCAGGTTCGGGCCCTCTTGATGGAGGTAATACCCTACTTCCTGCTTGATTGATCTTGATGATATGAGTATTACAAGAGTTGATCTACCACAAGATCATGGAGGCTAAACCCTAGAAGCTAGCCTATGGTATGATTGTTGTTGTCCTACAGACTAAACCCTCCGGTTTATATAGACACCGGAGGGGGCTAGGGTTACACAGAGTCAGTTACAAGGAAGGATATCTACATATCCGTATTGCCAAGCTTGCCTTCCACGCCAAGGAGAGTCCCATCCGGACACGGGACGAAGTCTTCAATCTTGTATCTTCATAGTCCAACAGTCCAGCCAAAGGATATAGTCCGGCTGTCCGGAGAACCCCTAATCCAGGACTTCCTCAACGGGTATGACACAAACTCGAAATCAAGCTTGTTGTTCAAGGAGAAATGATTTGACGAGGAAGGTTGACGTAGGCTTAGCTCATCGTCAAAAATTGTGCTCCGGGAAGGACCAGGTAGCACAGTTAAAATTTAGCACGATAATGATATAGCTGATCAGGCTAGGAATGACTTGAAGGATTATTAAACTTGTAAGCAACAAAAATTACTTAGAGTTATAGAATCGGAGTGTGGAATCGATTCACTTATCGACGTTCTCGAGTGACTAACAACTCAAAACCTGGGGAATCCTGAAATCGACGAGAAGAAATACCAGATGAAGACTCATAGTAAGCAACATCGTTCTTTGTTATTCTGGAGATACCGGAGGGCAATACTCGAAGGAAGATCAAAATAGAGGTTGCGGAGATGCATTGATCTGTAGAAGACACGTGCTTTAACTTGTCCGAGAAATGGAATCAAAGAAAAACAATCATGGTCGGAACCACGGTTGCAACGGACCAAGCAGCGATACAAGATGAAGTTATAACAAGGGGAATAGTATTATTACAAGAAACTTCATGATAAGTTCCACATCGGGTCCATGGGAATGAACACAGAGTTCAAGGTCGACTCCCACTTCTACAATGCATAACCTTTCATTTTACTTCTCGCTCTTGATGAAGCCGTTGTATTGAAATTTTATCTGACGAAAAGCCAGTAGAGTATAACCCGCATAACTTTCGAGTTCACACCAATTAGGGAAGGCATAGGTTCACCCATCGGGGCATCTTAGGAACATATGTCATAAATTTCAAGAATAAATAACACAAGCTCGGTAGTAGAGCATGCTTGAGAAAGCGGGGGATACAATTTACCAAAAGCATTATGTATCCGAGGAAAGGCTCACAAACCTATTGAATATGAAGGACGTTGTCGGATAAAATCCGAAAAGGGGGGGTGTGTAGGTCCACAAGGGATCTGATGTGAGCATCAGTACTCAACCAGAAGAGGGAAAAAATGCAAAGGCATTAGATTATAGAAACAGCTGAATAATTCGACGTTCAAGTTGAAGGGAACTAGGTGGACAATCAATTACAGCATGATTGGCCGAGATCCAGCCATGTCTAGAATGACGTATGAGCAGGAAGGTCAAATTTCAGGGTTCAGCTGATGATTGCGAGCAATCGCAACATAATGAATCAATAGGCTCAGGAAGACAATGACAAAGGATGTTGATGAATATTGTTGGACATATGGATTTAACCATAATGCAGGCAGACGAGACTTTCGGGAGCACTAGGCTGCAGAGGATCTTTAGGAGATCCAATTGCATTCGAAGAATTTTGTGACACATATGATCAACTGGGGATGAACGAACCCCTGATAAGTGTGAGGAATTATTCATAGGGTTATTCAGGCGGAAAAGAGCTGCATGGAAGTCGGAAAAAGGATTCTCGGAAGTCGGAGAATACTTTCGGGTATCTTGTAATAACAAGAACAACTAGGGATGAAAGTATGAACGGCGAGGGTACACGGTTATCCATAAGGATTCAACGGTGTTAAGGGATTGCAAAAGAAATCAACACAAGTTCTCGGGAGTAGATCAGAGAATATCTTCGAAGTCTTCTGGTGAAGCAGGAAACCATCCGGAATGAAGGGGCTCTCTGGGCAAAGTCGTTACGAGAACCTAATGTAGTTAGTGAATTCATTTAACCTGAATAGAAGAGAGAATGGAGTCCCAGAGTATAGACGGGGAATAAAAGATCCTAATACCACCCAATGGCGACATGGGCCCGTAAGCCACACAGCCAAGTTAGTAAAACAATTTTGGATGACTAGACTCAACTTCGGCCAAGGAGTTGGAAAGGGGGATCCTATAGGCAGTCGGCTCTGATACCAACTTTTGACGCCCTCAATTCAATCATACACTAATCATACACGCAAATGTGTACGATCAAGATTTTCTTGCTCGTAGCTCTTCATCCACTACTCGTAGCTCCCCATCCACTCACTGGAATTGAGCAAGTGATATACCGATGGAAAGTCATTGTAAACACGCCACTTTCCCGTGTTGATCATTTTTTCATACTCGCGACGATTTTAAAAGTTTTTCATCTCAAATTCATTCACTATAGTAGTCAAACTTCCTGCTGTTTTCGCGTTGAACTTCTATGACGTATTTTCCTTTGTAATTTTCTCATCCATTTCGACAGTGTTGCACAAATGATACTCTTTTTGTACAAACCTCTCTCACAATATTTTTTTAACTTTCTCCGATCGAGGACTTGAACTTACACAGATGATATTCCTGTCATTTTGAAGTAAATTAGATAAATGACGAGATCATGATTTCTGTGTTCATTGCTATTGGAAATGCACTGCGTGAAGTAGTTGAACTTGTCGAGTATGTCTGTTTGAACATAACTTTGTTTTTGACATGCTGTTTTTTGCACTGCGTGAAGTAGTTGAACTTTTGGGGCATGTCTTTTTGAACTTCACTCTATTTCACTTTATTGTTTTTTCTTGTATGAAATACACACCATGTAGTACGTGAACTTCTAGTTATTATCATTTCGAACTTCTCTCTGGTTTGAAAGAATTATTTTAAAACCAAAAAAACATATTTTTTACGTATTTTGGACATCTAAATACATGGTTAACCTCTCTCACAATAATTTTTTAAACTTTTCATCGCCGAGCACTTGAACTTCGAGCAACCATTTTTCCGTTTATGAGTTGTTTTTAAAAGTGCAAAAAATGGCGGTGTGTTTTTTATTTTTTCAACAGGTAAATCCTAGGTTTTAATAAACTCCGAACTTCTCTGTTATTTGAATTTGAACTTCACCTTTTTATATTTTTATTGTAAAGAATTGTATTCGATTTTTATACGTAAAAATCAAACATGGAAATACAAGGTGAACCTCTCTCGCAAGAATTTCTGAACTTCTCCGGAAAGAGCACTTGCACTTCTTTCAACAAACCTTTTAAAATGTTATTTTTCTATACTTTTATTCTCACCTGAAATGCATTCCTTGCAGTACTTGAACTTCTCATTGTTTTCACTATGAACTTCTTTCAACAAATAAGAATTTTTTAATACATAAAAACAGTGGCGGAGCTTCATGGAGTGCAACCTGGGCCACCGCCCCCCAGCCCATGAAGAAATCTGTCACTACCCCTAGGTATTTGGGCCATAAGTACAGGAAAATAAGGCCAAGCCTCATAATTTATCCCCCCTAAGCCCATTGCCCCTCCAGAATTTTGGCCCAAGCTCCGCCACTGCATAAAAACGTGTTTTAAATGGTATACATGAAAATTTTAAACCATTCATCAAAATGTGGCACATAATATACCAGTGGAAAGCTTATTAATAGGAGCAAGTTTTTCATGTAGACATGTGTTACAAATGCGGTGCCGTTTGAGAACAGTTTTTAAAATGGCAAAACAACGTTGTTCCTTTTAAAAAAACATGTAAATGAACGACGGACGTCTCGTGAATATAATTCTTGAACCATGCATGGTGGAGCATGTGAACTTCTAGGAACAAACCTTTTAGGCTTTTAGTTTTGTATTCTTTTATTCTCTTCTGAAATGCATTCTGTGTAGTAGTTGAACTTCCCGCCGTTTTCACCTTGAACTTCTGTCACGTTTTTCTGTTCATAATTCCCCACCTATACATCGGAGTTGCACAAATAATATACCTTTGCAAACCTGCTGAAAAGACATAACTTTTTCTAATATGGTTAAGATTTTGTTTCGAACAACATGCACCATTTTGTTTTAACCATTTTTTGGAATAAGAATACTTATACACCTTGAAAGTTGTTGAATATGAGAAACTTTTTAATGTAGAGCATTTTTGTTTTAAATTTATAATGGATTGAGAGAATTATTTTAATTCACAAAACAACACGTTTTTGCACATGTAAATACATGGTGAACCTCTCTCACTAGTATTTTTGAACTTCCCCTGGCCAAGCACTTGAACTTCTCACAAAATTTCTTTTAGAGTTTACCTTTTATTTCTTTTTTTCTCATATGAAACACACACCATGTAGCACGAGAACTTCAGACTGTTATCACTCTAAACTGATCTCCGCTCTTTCAGCCCCAAGTCCTAAAACACTCATCAAAATTGAGCATGTAAATCCTAAGTTTTTTATCTTTGAACTTCTCTGTTTTTTTAGTTTGAACTTCTTAGTTTTATTCTTATTAAAGGAAAAATGATTTTTATTTAAACATCATACAACCTTTTTTAAAATTGAACTTCATACCTTTAATTTCGCTTGGAAACAAAGAAGAATTTGAGTTTGGTGTATACATCAAACTATTCCCTTTTTTAATATGAAATTATTGGTTTTCTTTTTTAAAATGGAATTGCTCCAAAAAATTAAAATGCAAAAAATGATGCTACCATTTAGCGACGGAAAAAAATCTGATTTTTATAGACATCAAACCGCTCCATGTTTTCAATGTTCGAACCTCTTTGTGTATTTTAGGAATGGGAAAATTAGGGGGTTTTGTAATAAATGACGAACTCCTTCGTTTTTTCGAACTGTACTTCTTGGTTTATTTGTTAGTAACGGGAAAATTATGAGTTTTTGTAATAGATATTGAACTGCTCCATTTTTTGAAATCGAACTTCTTGGTTTATTATTTAGTAACGAGGAAAATCTGGATTTTTCATATACATTGAACGATTCTACTTTCTTAAATTGAACTTCTTGGTTTTTTTCAATCTGGACTTCTTTGGTGTTATCATTTGTAATGGAAAATAATGAAGAAATTTAATGAATTTTAACAACTCTATTTTTTTTAAAAAAAATAGCTTCCTACATGATAAAACATACACAAAACTTTTGTATATATAGAACTTCTTATGTGTATTTACATTTTTTTTGCTGGTGGATTAAACGATCTCTTTTTGTCCTATATTTTTTGAACTTTTGCATTTTTTTGTTTGAACTTCTTTCTTTTTATACGCAAAAAAAGAACTACCCATTGCACGAAGACACACATAACCATTTTTTGCATGCATGAACACAAGTGTGCTCTGAACTCAATCATGTATGTCATACAAAAAATCCAGCAAATTAAAATGCACACATAACAATTGAAACACTACTAGCAACATCTTTTTGCATTCTTTAATATTTTTGGATCCCGTAAACCATAATTTTCCCAACTTTATAGTGTTTAAAATTGGACTGAGAGGAATAGGGTTCAGGAGGAAGAAGTAAGCAGGGCACTGAAGTTCATATTGGTTGCGGGAAGAAAGTCAGCACCACAAGTTGGTTTTTTTGGCGACGTCGCCCCCTGTAGTTGGGATACAAGGAACATGCTCCTTCGACACATGCCAAAAATCAAAAGAATCAGTGTTCCTAGCTTACAGAACTTGTTCACATAGTACATGAGATAAAATCATAAAAGAACTAGCACTCATGGAAAAAAATGGACAGTTCACGGGTTGCAGAGGGAGCAGGTCAGCCAAGCCAGAGGAAGCCGCACTCGGGGGCTGGTGGCGGGAGACGGTCGTGACCCGGTGGGTGGCTCGCGTTGCGGGGTGCTCTCGTCAATGGGACCCCTTGCGGCAGCGGCGACACGGATCCTGGGCGTGCCGGACCCCGGGCGGCGGCGGCGGGATCTAGCAGTTGGAGCAGCGCTGCGGCGGCGGGATGCGACGGTTGGTGGAGGTCCGCGGTGGTGGGACGGAGCCACGGCAGCGGGATCCGATGGTTCGAGGGTGGGGGTGGGCCATGCCGGTGGTTGGAGGTCGGGGGGAGAGGGCGGCTCGACGGAGGACAACTGTGGGGGCTCGCCGGCGGGAGGAGAAAAGGTGAAGGCCGGGGTGGCGCTGGATCGGGGCCGAGGGGAGGCGCTGGATCAGGGACAGGGGGAGGCGCTGGATCGGGGGGTTGGGATCGGGGAGGGGAAGTGGTGGGTGTGGGGCGTGGCTTTTTTTTATCTGTGAGTTCGGGAAGTTCGGGAGGGAGCAGTCAGGCCCTTATAGGGCTGTCTGTGATCCAAATAACTATTCTAATATCATAATCATAATATTGTTGTCCTATATATATAGGGTGGGTCTATTACGATAACACCCTTAATAGTCTTTTCCTGATAACAAAGCGTCTTATTCTGATAACACTCGAATCTAGGCTGCCCACGAACCGAATAGAGGAAAAAACTACTTAGCCCCCACCTCCCCCTCCCCATGCCCACCTACCCCCACTGCCCCGATCCCACCCCATCGATGCTGCCCACCTACCCCCACTGCCACACAACCGGTGATAATCATACCCCAAGTTAAAGAAATAAGCTAATTGCTTTCATATTCTAGCAATATGTCATTGTTCAAACATCATGTAACAATGAGAGGAAAACATCTATGACAGGACATACTCATATTCTACCATAACACTTACTACTATTATCATATCAACTCTAAGCAATAACATGTGTTGTTATAAAAATCTTGGAAATGAGAGTAACATATAGCAATCATGAGGTTATACTCATAATATCTATTCTAGCAATCATTAGATGCCAATTGTTCTCATATCAACTCTAACAATAACATGTGTGGTCATAAAAATCTAGAAAATGAGAGGAACATATAGCAATGATGTGGTTATAGAGATATTATCTATTCTAAATTTCTAAAAATCAACAGGCAGTCATATTCATAAGGTAAAGATGAGATGAGATAGAACAATTACATGATGATATATTCCACCAGTATAGGTAGCCAATATGTGCGTCAACCGCATAAATGATGCCATCATGCAATATAGCATCAGACAGAAATGGAGGCTCAACGGGATTGACGATGAGCCATAACCATGTATGGCGACCAGATTCCAGATAGACTAATCCAATGTGGAACCAGGCAATGAGCTTCTAATCCATGTAGTCTTCTGATGGTGTGGGCACTTCACAGATTACAACCTTCAGCAAACAAAGATCAAGCCAAAAGCTCAACGCGTCTTGTGCATAGTAGGCAGGAGTGTCCGGCGAGCCGCGAGGCTCGACGGCGGCGGTATCCAATGATGGAAGGGTGATCTCTCGTTGGGTGTAGATATCCATGAGACGCCACGGACTACCGGATTGGTGGATGAGGATGATCCAGTTGACCTTCATGCCCGCCCAGTAGCGGCCGCGCATGAAGGACAGGTGGACGGGTAGTGGTAGCATGTCGAGGGGCACCACGACAACCTTCATAGGATCGTCAAGTCGGTGTCTGGGCCACATGCGAGGATCGGGCATCAGCAAGCAGGGTGTCTTTAAAAGGGTTGGCCGGTTGCAGATGAGTAGACGTTACAAAGACACTGAGCATGTGGTCAGACGGACGGTGCTGAGCAGGTCCATATGATTACAGATCTGCTCCAAGAGAACATCGAGGAGGGAATTCCAATCATGGCTCTGTGTGTAAGTTAGTTCTGCCATAGGGTTTTTTAGGGCGTTGAGTGATTGGGGTTTTCGGTGCTTGCGAGCCAGTAGGGAAGTGGATTGGGCTGGGCAAGCGAAGAAGATGGCGTGTGTGGCCGAGCAGTGAGTGGGGGGATATGGTACGCGCGAGCTACCAAGGAAGATGGTGCGGGAGGGCGACCAGTGAGCGGGGGGAAATGGTGTGCGGCCAACAATGGGGAAGAGAGGAGGAATAAGAGTGAAAGATGGAGAAGAATGTGCATTAAATATCAATTCTACTAGTGCTACTACCAGGATATACCGTCCTTCGGAGTGTAAATAGTTATGCCGATGACATGTGGGTCTACCTCAAGAGGTGCCATATGTCAGTTAATGGAGGAGAGAGGTGCATAGGCGTATTTGCGGAGGCGTGCTCCACTAGAAAACATGATGGCAGTACTGGGTAAGCTGATTTAGTAACACCAACATGCTGGTTCAGCTTATTAATTAACTGTCCCATCTGTTGCAGCGTGTATTGTCACTTCACTATGAAGACTAGTTGAATAGTTCTCTCTGACCAAGATGGAGAATAATGGATCACTAAGACTTTGTATCTACAGTATCCCTATGCCTCTACACTCATCTTATCCAACAAGATGAAACATTGGTGAAGGCACCGGGCGCCAATAATGTAGGAGTACTAGTACTACCTCCTTTCCGGTTTATAGGGCTCAATTCGAAAATCCCATCAACCAAGGTAGATGGCGAGTGGTGGAATAAATTTTGTAGTTTGCAAAAACACTCAATTCATGCACTCATTTTCCTCAAAAAATTATGTTTATCAGTGCATTAATTGCAATGCATGCAAACATGAAGTCCATGCCTTGGTTAATTTTCTCTTAATACTTGCATGCAATGATTTAATGCACCTTGAAATCCGAACATGTGGTAGGGAACCAACAAACTGAGACTTATAAAATGAGAAATCTAAAATTTTGAGATGAGCCCTATAAACCGAAAAGGAGGGAGTAGTATTTTGTTTCAAACTTTGACCATCTACCCCTCCATCCAGGTGAATAAGTCATCTTTGGTTGTGCAACATGACAAAGAAGGAGGGAAAACAAGAGAACTTAATGTTTATTTGCTAATTAATAGCATTGCATGCAATGAACTAACCACTGCATGTCGTGTTTGGTAGTCTCAAGTCATTGAAAACATGCACGCCCACATCTCTTATTGGTTGATATGTCAAGAAACAAGAAACGAGGTGGGAGTTAATGCACCGCGCCTAAGTGTTTTGGGATTATTTGGTTTTCGTAAAGTGACTTATACACCTAGACATAGGGAGTATTTAATTAATAAAATGTTAATGCATTTCACGATCGTATCACTGGATCCGCATTTGAACATAGTTTTTAATGGTATAGTTTTTTATGGCCTGCATTGACACTTTGTTAGTTAAATTTAAGGTCAAAATTTTACACGAAGTACGAAGGAGACCATTAAACAAGGACGGAGGTTTATATACAGGTCAATAAAAAAGCATCAACCAATGTAGTAGTAAATGATGAATGCCCGAAGAATTTTTTCCAAAAGTACTCAATGGGCTCGTTTTTTCTCAAGAACATTGTGTTTACGAACGTATTAATTGGAATGCATGTGTGAGGAACAAATGACCAGAACTTTTACATGCATTGGTGAGTTATCTCTTAATTCTTGCATGCCACGTTTTAATGAAGCTCGAAATATGAACATGTCAATGGGAGGGAGTAAAAGCCTCATGCATGCATGCATGCAACATGCAACGCTCACATGTACACATGCACGCACACAACACTCACGCATCCATGCGGCACACAGCACACGATGCAACGCGCAAGCTCACGCTCAAGTGCTCAACCTACTCCCTACGTCCGTGAAAGACTGTACATATAGAGATTTACACATTGACTAGGAGGAATCGGAACTTCATGGCATTATTAATGCCCAAAAGTAGCAGACTTATGTGTGCATGTGACCATTGAGAGAAGAAGATTAAATGAATGTTGTTGCATGCTGTAATTAAGGATAGAAATGTAGCCTATAGCTAGAGCACAAGCTGGTGCATTAGTTAATCAATATCGATTAGATTAAAGGCTAAATGCATTGGAAGTGTAGATGTACACTCACTGTTTTTGAGCCGATGTACACTCTTTGTTGGAAGACCGTGGGAGTACACATGCATGCACTCACATACACAGCTAGGGTGGTTCGCCGCACAAGGGTTGGACTCTTGTCATGCCTGCGTAAAGTTTTGTTTAACTGATTTCTTTGCTTTTCCAACTGACAGGTGGGACCCAGAAACTAGGTGTCAATTTAACCAGTCAACAAAGTGCCATGTCGACTATGTGGCCGGTTAGTAGGGTGCAATACGGTGCTCTACAATGAGCTAGTGATCGTATAATCACCGCAAAACTATATAGTGACCGTAAAGAGCATATTGTTATATACGTTGACCGCTAGTGTATTTTCTCGTTTCAAATTAAGCCATATTAACTGGAAAGGACGCAGTATGGACTAGAACTAGTACTGCTTTGATGTGTCCCGTCAACTCGCCGAACGAGGAGAAGCTTGCTTACTACGCCCTCTCCCTTGCCCACACGCGCGGTGGCTTGCAGGACGAGGAGAGGGTTTTGACTACAGCGCCCTCTCCCTCGCCCTCGCCTTTGCGGTGGACGTGCAGCAGTTAAATTGGTGCCAGATTGCCAGAAGCATATTGTACTGTAGTATCATCATTGTTGGACCTTCCGAAGAGGCGAAGAGCCAAGTGCAAGGTTCACACGAGTACAAACTCTTAAACCTCCCAAAACCGTGCTACAATTATAGCGAACGATGCTACTGTATGATGCTGCCACTTCACCTATATCCAAAACCGTGCCACCTTTTTTATCAAAGAGCATGTTGGAGCCCATGCAACAACTCCACTAGTTGCATGTACACATAACACATTTACTAGTAATAAATTCTAAAGGACAAATACCAGTATGCCACACAAGTTCATCTCCACTTCATGTGATAAAGTTGTGCATGACTAGTCTACATATATTCACAGCGCTACCGTTCACAATTAACCGTACTCCACTTACACGCTATAGATGGGCTACATGTCGTCCTCCAGGTTCCAGTCCCAAGTGTTCTTCATGGATGGCATGATCCATAGCGGTGGGCAACGAGAATCATTGTCGCAGCTTTCTAGTCCGGTCCCACACGATGGAGACTCATCCAAGCTGAAGCGGCATAAATCAGGGATAGCGTGTCCCAGCATGTCGTTCATCCGGCGGTGCGCACTAAAGACACAACCATGCTTCATCAATGGCAGGCCTTCTGTGTCGTGCACGGAAGGTGGCATCTGTTTCACAATGGGGTAGATGTACCCAATGAAAAGCGAGTACTCTCCAAGAGTCTTCCTCGGCACCCACGTAGCATCACGGGGGTCGAACTCGGCGCCGTTCATCTGGTACACGTGACATCTCAGATTTGGACACATGTGACATACATAGTCAAGGTCCATGCATAATAATGTTGTGCTCAAATATGGCAGTCAGTAATACTATGCAGCAACTAGTACTACTCCGGTATAGAGAAAGTAAAATAACCGGCTTATTATATACAACCACTATTGACTACATAGATGTGATAGTAAGACATGGAAAAACAAAAATGGTGGGAGCTAGTGGGTTCAAGTCTTCAAGGGCCTAGCTAGCTATACGCGTCCTGCAAGGTAAAAATTACTCCTACTAGTACTAGTAAGTAGTACAACAATGAAATAGAAGGAGAGAGGGTTAAAAACATATAATACTAAATTTTACTACTATATAGTAAACATGTCCCAGTCAAGAAAAGAAAATAACTAACAAGTACTACTACTCTACTACTCTAACACATAGCAATGAGAAAATGGAATACCTGGGTAGATGGTGACGGTCCAATCATGGTACATTGTGTGACCATGTTGCACATCAGTGGTACCATGGGTAACAACTGCTAAGATAGTTGATCCCAATATGCCAAAGTCAGCTAGAAGGTTCCAGGTTAGACCGAACCGCGGATGCAAATGCACATCCAGGATCGGCGGTCTTATTTTGATTAGGGGGTGACTGGTCCCTACAAAATAATGGAGTACTATTAGGGATGCAAATGATGGTTTGTGCATTCCATTTGTAATGTCTTGTACCATAGGATGGCAACCAGATGAAACAAGTCCCCTGGCTTGTCACCGCTAAGATACGGCCTAGATGGCGCACAGCGTCTTCGAACGTGTAGGGGTACAAATCTACCGCGGCCAACATGCACCAGCCTCTGCCATTACTGCCTCTTGCATTGATGGCAATCCTTATGTCGAACACCGCGATGAGATAGTAATCGTCGTAGCCACATCGCTTTGTCGGCGGGTCCCCAATTGCTATCTTCTTCAATCTCATGTAGGCATCATCATACGTATTCAAGCCCAGCCAGTCCGGAAGGCCGATCCCAATGGTGGATAAGGGGTCTACGGGAATGGCCGCACTGTTGTGGATGTTGTGCAAAATGATGGTGGTATCTGGCTGGAGGTATGCAGGCCAATCTTCGTTGGCACCTACCCAGACCTATATATAAGACGGTGGGCACCGGAGAAATTACGGGATGGAAATGGAATAACTAAGTACTACATGATCAAACTCCATGACTGGCCTGCTCATCGGACAAAATCTGACTACCTCTCAACGTCGGCAACTCTAGCGAAGTCAACGTGCAACCATGGCCAGGGAGCGATGAACTATTTGAAGGATTGTCCCATAGAAGAACCTTCTCCTCAAGGAGGCATGGAAGACCAACGAGCATGGCATTTTCCCAAGCCTGTTTAAGCACCGTCTTAAAAAAGTTGGTGCACGAAGCACCGAGTCTTGCGGCAGTGAGGACATCGGAGCGGCGTGCGATTTCTCCCAGAGGATCGTCATCCAAGGTCTCCCAGCCCCGAAGAGGAGGAGAACCGCCTGGCGAATCCATGGGAAGCAGCGGCGAATTGTCTTCTCTTCGGGGGAGGGGAACTGGCAACAAGGAGATAAGGAAATTATGCAGAGCCTCGTCCCTTCGCTAAGGAAATTATGCGGGCACGCATAGTGGTAGTGCCTCATGCCCCACGATGATGAGGCTATTATTTACTATGTACTCGTACTGTAGCATTACTAGTACTACTTTCTCAATTAGTAGTGCGATGTACTATCCTTCTAGTATAGTGCACCAGTTTTGAACTCTTGAATCTCAGGGCCAAGGAGCTACAGTTGCAAGTGGAGGGTGCTACTACTGTTCTCTAGAATCATCGATGTACTATCAATGTAGGGAAAGTACACCAGCGTAGTGGGTACTCTTGGTGCTCTATTCAAGCGTGCAACTGGCCTACTGAGCTGCTCCTCTGACGCACACACTAGCAGCCTGTATATCAGCAACGGTTACCGCGGGGGCAGCACATTTGAGTTATTTGATACAGCGAGACTAGGCTTTTCACTTCCATTTGTGGAGGTGTAATGGATCTCATAGAACTTTGTTAGTAGTTCCTTCTTTATGAATGAGATGAGGCAAAGCTTTTGCCTCCATTTCAAAACCAAAAAAATCACTTCAAGAGGAATTTCTTTTATAGAGCCGAGAATGGAGGGAAGTCCATGGGTGCAATGACACAAGCTATAGATAAGTAGAGTACTAGCACTTTAAGTACAAAGCCATATTGCACAATTCCCAATGCCGCGCCAGGCTTTTCCGGCTCCTCGGGCTCCTCGAGCTGATGAGGAAGCTGCAAGCGAGGTGTGGCTAGGGCGAGCACGCATGCGAGAAACTTTGCATGGTGTGAATTGATATATAGGAGTACTACTCTCCTATGCGAGCCACGAGATGATGGGAGGGAAAACCCGTTCACGTGGCTGGGCTATCCAGTGCACCCAGATTGTGGTGCGACACGTCCGTTCAACTTCAAAAGTCAAACTACCAGTGTACAATATTGGCTCAGAGCGAAATTACTATTTAAAAAAAGGTCGCCGTGCGTTTGGCCGGGATCAAACCCACAAAACGAGTTATACACTCCCGCAACCACTAGTAGTACTCGTTGGAGTGCAACGCAATCTAGAATTTCCTTTTGTCGCTAGCACATTGTTCCTTACAAGAAACCACTAATAATGCCAAGAAACCACTAATATTGCCAAGAAACTACTACCACTTGCAAACGTGGCAGACTTAAGATAAGACTACCTTATCAACCATTGTCCTTGCCCTTACCAACCAGCCTTACCAAGAAACGACTACTCTACAAAGTGTTGTTATAGGCACATTCCAACCCATGTCGCCCCTTAAGTCAATGCCTTCTATTCGACCGACAAGTTAGGCTTTAAGACTTGTGGGACCTACATGCCAGTCTGGACAAAAATCCCTGAGTGACCTCCTACCTTTGGCCCATCCACCTAGTCATCCTCAGCCATGGGACGCAGCTCCTGACACGTCTCCGTCGTATCTACTTTTCCAAACACTTTTGCCCTTGTTTTGGACTCTAACATGTATGATTTGAATGGAACTAACCCGATCTGACGCTTTTTTCAGCAGAATTGCCATGGTGTTGTTTTATGTGCAGAAAACAAATATTCTCGGAATGACCAGAAACTCCACGGAACATCTTAGAAAAAACAATAAAAAATCCTCGCCAAAGATGAAGACCAGGGGGCCCACACACTTCTCACGAGGGTGGGGGGCACCCCCCCTAGGGTGCGCCCCCTACCTCGTGGGCCCCCTGGAAACCCTCCGACGCCAACTCCAACTCTATATATTTGCTTTCGGAGAGAAAAAATCAAGGAGAACAAATCATCGCGTTTTACGATACGGAGCCGCCGCCAAGCCCTAAAACCTCTCGGGAGGGCTGATCTGGAGTCCGTTCGGGGCTCCGGAGAGGGGGATTCATCGTCGTCGTCATCATCAACCATCCTCCATCACCAATTTCATGATGCTCACCGCCGTGCGTGAGTAATTCCATCGTAGGCTTGCTAGACGGTGATGGGTTGGATGAGATTTATCATGTAATCGAGTTAATTTTGTTAGGGTTTGATCCCTAGTATCCATTATGTTCTGAGATTGATGTTGCTATGACTTTGCTATGCTTAATGCTTGTCACTAGGTCCCGAGTGCCATGATTTCAGATCTGAACCTATTATGTTTTCATGAATATATGTGAGTTCTTGATCCTATCTTGCAAGTCTATAGTCACCTACTATGTGTTATGATCCGGCAACCCCGAAGTGACAATAATCGGGACCACTCCCGGTGATGACTATAGTTTGAGGAGTTCATGTATTCACTATGTGCTAATGCTTTGTTTCGGTTCTCTATTAAAAGGAGGCCTTAATATCCCTTAGTTTCCAATAGGACCCCGCTGCCACGGGAGGGTAGGACAGAAGATGGCATGCAAGTTCTTTTCCATAAGCACGTATGACTATATACGGAATACATGCCTACATTACATTGATGAATTGGAGCTAGTTCTGTGTCACCCTATGTTATGACTGTTACATGATGAACCGCGTCCGACATAATTATCCATCACTGATCCAGTGCCTACAAGTTTTCCATATACTGGTTTACGCTTATTTACTTTCCCGCTGCTACTGTTACAATCACTACAAAATACCAAAAACATTACTTTTGCTGTCTTTACTTTTGTTGCTGCTACCGCCACTATCATATTACTTTGCTATTAAACACTTTGCTGCAGATACTAAGTTTCCAGGTGTGGTTGAATTGACAACTCAGCTGCTAATACTTGAGAATATTCTTTGGCTCCCCTTGTGTCGAATCAATAAATTTGGGTTGAATACTCTACCCTCGAAAGCTGTTGCGATCCCCTATACTTGTGGGTTATCAGCTACCGCCGCCGGTAGAAGGCGAGGTCAAAACCGCCGATGGTGCGGTGCCCATCCTGCGGCAGCTCGGATGCCAGCTCCATCCAGCGCTCGCGGCTGCTAGCTAGCCAAGATTGCACACACCCTGCTGGATGCATCAAGTTGCTTGTCTGCAAGGTTTGCTAGCTACGTTGGCATGGCGGTGCGGCGGCTTGCTCGCGCGCGCTGATATGTCTCGAATGTATCTATAATTTTTGATTGTTCCATGCTGTTATATTATCAATCTTGGATGTTTTATAATCATTTTATAGTCATCTTATATCATTTTTTGCTACTAACCTATAGACATAGTGCCAAGTGCGAGTTGTTGTTTTTTGCTTGTTTTTTACATCGCAGAAAATCACTACCAAACAGAGTCCGAATGCAGCGAAACTTTATGGATATTTTTGATGGACCAGAAGACACATAATGCGCCAAGGCAGCGCCTGGGGGTGCTCCGAGGGGAGCACAAGCCACTAGGGTGCGCCTGGAGGCCCAGGCGCGCCCTGGTGGGTTGTGCCCACCTCGGGTGCCGCTCGGACCGCCTCTTTGCTCTATAAATACCCTAATATTCCAGAAACCCTAGGGGAGTCGACGAAAATCAATTCCAGTCGCCGTAGAGTCCAGAACCACCAGATCCAATCTAGACACCATCACAGAGGGGTTCACCACTTCCATTGGTGCCTCTCTGATGATGCGTGAGTAGTTCTTTGTAGACCTTCGGGTCCGTAGTTAGTAGCTAGATGGCTTCCTGATGCGGAGTATCCTACGGACATCACCATGTGAAGAGTCTGTTTGGCAAGTGACACGTGCGACATCTACTTCACATACATAAAGGTGAATCATCTCCTTTACACGTGTTCACTTGACCCCCTCAAGGATGGTATACTGCTTGACATTCCACTTGTGTGCATGCATAGGTATTGTCGGAACTCTACGGACGACGAGGAGTGTGAGCGCAAGTGTACAACTACACCATTCGCGAGGGAAGCGTGGAATCGAAGATGAAAGAAGATGGAGCTGCAGAGTCTATAGCGGTCGGACGATCGACGTGCCACCGGACGTCCGACACTCTACAGCGCCCGGAGGACCAGCGTCCACCGGATGTACGACACACCTACCTGACGCATCCCAGAAGGCCAGAAGAACTACTGCTGACATGTGCTATAGCGGCTGAACGACCGACGCCCATCGGACGTCCGATAAGTCCCAGCGCCCGGGCGTCCGACAACCTCCGAAAATCTGGTGCCGCTACACCCGAGAAGAATCAGCAGATTTCCGACGCACGCCGGGCGTCCGGACCGTCCCGAGCCAACAGACGTCCGACCCCATCTGTCGTTCGGTCACTTCCTGTGTGCAGTCGCGTGCCTTTGGCCTTGTATCCCTTCCCAATTACCATTTTGCCACTTAGACTATAAATACCCCCTACCTCCTCCTAGCTAGGGTTAGCCAAGTGATAGCTCATTTGTATGTGAGATTTGCTCCTACTACTATTCTCTTGAGAGAGAGAGAGACTACTCCATTGGAGGACAAGACCTCCATCTAGGAGAAGATCCCGAGGGATTCGAGACCTCCTCACGGAGAATATCCTTCTAGGATTCAAGCCCCCATCTCCTTTAGATTTGGGATGAACTCTACCATCAAGACCTCCTCATGGAGATGAAATTTACCTTGTACCTTTCCTTTTGTTGTTTATGTACCTTGTGGATCTTGTGTGTTTGATTGTCTAGTGGATGTGTGATTGGACTTGTTCTTGAGTGTTTCCCCTTGTGATTCCTCCCCGTTCTTCCCTGTGTTCTTCGTGTTCTTCGAGGGAATCCACTCCAATCGTGAAAGATTGGCCCAGACCGGGTTAGCTCCGCATCATATGGTATCATGAGCCACGTTGATCACGTATTTGGAATCCCTCCCATCGTTTTCTAGCCTTCTTTTGCTTGATTTCTTCCTAAATTTCAAAAATCCCCACCAAAAATAGACCCAAATTTTTTTGTGATTTGTTGGTTTGATGAAGTTTTGTTGATTTTGATCCATGGATTTGCTTGGTTTCGAGTGGATCAAGCATTTCCCCAAGTTTCTCCATCTTTCATCCATGAAATCTCGTCAATTTTGACCCCAAAATCCCCAATTTCCTCCCAAAATCGCGTCCCGAAACTCGCATCTCGCGTTGACCCAGACCCACCAGACGACCGACACTTTATGGGACGTCCGGAGCCCTAGGAACCACCGGACGACCGGTACTTACCGGAAATCCCACACTCTGATCCCGAGCTGAAACAACACATTTCCGAGCTCTTCCGGACGACCGACGACCGGACATCCGTCCATTACCGGATGTCCGATACATGTAAATTTTGACTTCAGCTGATTTTTGTTTTGCCCATAATTAAGTCATCCGAACTCCAATTTTGACGTTCTTTAGCTCGTTTTGAAGCTCTTGACATCCCCCTTCCCAGAAAAGTACCACCGACATCATTTGACTCCATCAATTTTTTGCAACTTTGGCATCTTTGCCTAGGGCTTCCACCACATCATCCCCGTTACCACCACCGACTTCCGCAACCTAACCCATTGTGATCCATATAGCATTAGTGGTTGTTTGAGTAGTGATTCAAGTCTCCTAAGCTGTTTCAGCTCCTTAGGGATGGTTGCTTCTTCATCAACCACCACCACCATTTCCGCATAACCTTGTCCACCATACACTTCCACCAACCCGACTTAACCCAATTTTGTTTGAGCTTGTTTGAGTTGTGGCTTGTGTATCCTTAGGTGTTTAGGCTACTTAGGGATGACAAATTCAACTTTGACTCGCATAACCCATCACTCCACTTCCGCATTGCCGAGAGCAAAACCACCGCTTTCCGCTACCACCATTTCACATTTGCCTTGAGATTTTGAGTTCACAGTTTTTCTATTTCCTAAGGTGTTTCGCCATGAGGTCGTCATCGTAAATCATGAATTGTAACCTCGACAACATCGTTGTATATTCCCCTTGCAATTGCATTGATAACCCTAGCCCATTTGGCATCACTTGCCTATCGAGACTAGCCATTTGAGTATTGCCGGCAACGTTACTTGTGCACATTAGTGATCATTGATCTACACCTTCCATTGCATACATACCATATCTTATTGGTATCATCTTGGTATCATATCATCCATTGTGTTACAAGACTGTTCCTGCATACACACAATTGCTATCTTGGTTTGTGCATTTCGCATTGTGGCCATATCAAAAAAAAGAATAAGCTTTTAAGCAAAGAGAAAGAGCAAAGAGCTTGTAAGCAAGAGCCATAGCATGGTATCATAGTGCATTACAATATATCATATGGTATCATACTTGATCATCTTCGATCATCATGTGATAAACACCGGGAGCCATACATACATAGCATACTTGGGATAGAAAGTTTATCCATTTTGCAACTTATAGGTTGTGCACATGTGTCGTATCCGCCTATTGAGCAATCGTGCTAGCGTCTCTCTTTAGTTGTGCAACACGAGCGTTTTCCGTGGACTCCACAGGTTGTGCTCACTCCTTGTTTGCACGACCCCATTTATCTATTCGTGTGTTTGTGTGTTTCCATGTGCCACATATTGCTATTGGTCTACTTGTTGCACTTGCGAATTTGTGAATCTTTTTCAACATTATTGACCCTTGCCAACATTTTGCATCAAATTTTTGTGCCACTATCCTCACCAAGCTACTCGCCTATTTTAGTGAGAAGCTTAATGTTCCAACTCTTAATTATTTCGTCTATGATAAAGAATTGTATGCGCTTGTTTGATCTCTGGAAACATGGCAGCATTACTTGTGGCCAAAAGAGTTTGTAATACATTCTGACCATGAATCTTTGAAACATCTAAAGGGCCAACTCAAACTGAACCGTAGACATGTAAATGGAGTGAGTTCATAGAGTGTTTTCCTTATATTGTCAAGTACAAGAAAGGGAAGAATCACACTGTTGCCGACGCATTGTCTAGGCATCACATTTTACTCTCCCAACTTGACGTTAAAATCCTTGGTTTAGAAAGCATCAAAGAATTGTATGCTAACAACTCAAATTTTGCTGAACCATTTTCAAAGTGTAACAAGGGAAAAGGATGGGAGAAGTTTCACTTGCATGATGGATTCCTATTTCGAGCAAACAAATTGTGCATCCTAGATTGTTCTGTTCGTTTGTTGCTCTTGCAGGAGGCTCACATTGATGGTCTCATGGGACATTTTGGAGCCAAGAAAACTGAAAGTGTACTCGTTGATCACTTCTTTTGGCCGCGAATGAGACGTAACATGGAACACTACGTGTTGAGATGCGAGATTTGTCACAAAGCTAAGTCCTGCTTGAATCCTCATGGTTTATATACTCCTCTATCTATTCCGAATACTCTGTTGGAAGATATTTCTATGGATTTTGTTCTTGCTTTACCATGGACTAAGAGGGGGAGTGACTCGGTGTTTGTGGTAGTTGATCGTTTTAGCAAAATGGCACATTTTATCCCATGTCATAAGAGCGATGATGCTTCACACATTGCCGATCTGTTTTCAGGGAAGTTGTGGAGCTACATGGAGTACCACACACGATTGTGTCAGACTGTGACACCAAATTTCTGAGCTACTTTTGGAAGACCTTGTGGGGAAAACTCAACACCAAGCTCCTATTTTCCACGACATGCCACCCATAAACTGATGGACAGATTGAAGATGTCAACCGGGCATTGTCCATGATGCTGTGAGCAGTCTTGAAGAAGAATTTGAAGATGTGGGAAGATTGCCTACCTCATGTGGAGTTCGCGTATAACAAGGCGGTACATTCGACCACTAAATTTTGCCCATTTGAACTTGTTTATGGCTTCAAACCTGTTGCACCCATCGATCTTTTGCCTTTGCCACTTTAGGAACAAACTAGCCTTGATGCTAGTAAGCATGCTGATTTCATCAAGAAACTTCATGCCCAGGCAAAGGTGAACATTGAGAAAATGACTGAACAATATGCGAAGTGGGTAAACAAGACCAGGAAGAAGCTGGTGTTCGAGCAAGGCGATTTGGTATGGGTACACCTTTGTAAGGACCGTCTTCCTGAGCAACGCAAGTGCAAGTTGCAGCCACGCGGCGATGGACCATTCATGGTGCTCGAGCGAATCAACGACAATGCTTACAAGATCGATCTTCTAGAAGAATATGGTGTTAGCCCAACCTTCAATGTCTCTGATCTTTCCCCATACTTTGGGCCTTTAGAGTCGAGGACGACTCCTTCTCAAGAGGGGGAGGATGATGAGGACATCCCAACCATGGGCACCACAACACCAACCATCAATGGTCCAATCACAAGAAGTCGCGCAATGCAAATACATGATTAGGTGAATGCTATCTTAAGTCTATCATTTGACCTTGAAAACATGGTTGTGCCTTCACCTCCTTTGTTGTTGGTTGAAATCAGGTGTGTGATGTCGAAGAAGGCCAAACACATTTTAGTCCATGAAAAACAATGTTTTATGGCGAGGAAACAAAGTTAGGAATTCATGAAGAATGAGTTGTCTGCTGAAGAAACATTGTTCCAATTCGGACAAAACAATGTTTTGCACGAGTTTGGATATCCCAACTTGCGAAAGGTTTCCAGAACTCGAATTTTCTACTGAAGGAAACATTGTTCGACCCCAGTGAACAATGTTTGGTCAAGAACTGCCAACCACCTCCAACGAGAGTTTTCCAAAAGTTACCCCGTTAAGTCTTGAAGCCATTTAGTCAAACAAAGCTGGTTCACTTTCGCACCTAAGATGGTTCCAGAAGCTACTTCTCTTTCACACCTATCCAGGGGGGTTGTCCCGATTATAAATAGGCTAGCTCTTCCCTTCATTGGGGACTTTCGCCATTTCTATCAAAGACCAAAGACATAGACTTCTCCTGAGATTGGAGAGCTCTTGTTATCCTTATTCTCGTGATTCCTTGAGAAATTGCTCCTAATTCGTACTCCATGGCTAGATCGTGTGGTGTGGGTTAGAGTTCGTGGTTTCCCTTGCAGATTGCACCT
Organism: Triticum urartu; assembly: GCF_003073215.2. Classification (NCBI taxonomy): domain Eukaryota; kingdom Viridiplantae; phylum Streptophyta; class Magnoliopsida; order Poales; family Poaceae; genus Triticum; species Triticum urartu. The sequence goes on along the minus strand of NC_053028.1, from coordinate 327,172,409 downwards.
ATCCCGTGCTCCAGGACGTGAGAGTGGTTGTGTGGGGTAGTATTGCGGGTTGTGGATCGGCGAATGCTCAGATTGCAAGATCCAGCGAGCATCCTCCTCGTCTGGTCATAATCTCTTATTTTCCATTTTTCGGCAGCTTGCAGCTAGTTACCCCCATCCATTTATCGATCCTACACTGTGAAGATCGGACATCCCCTTGAACTCCCTCTTATTCGAAGACGGGGTCCCATCATCTGGTATTCAGAGCATGGTTTACACGGTAGGATTTGTATCTTTGTTGCTAGATCTATCCTTTTTAGTTTGGTTTTCCCCGTCATAGAGTCCAAAGCCAAAAAGCCACAAAAAATCCAAGCCTTTGTTGTTGAGATCTAGTTGTTTGCTTTCCTCTTTGTGTTTACACCAAGTTCTATCCAAGGTTGCTGCTACTTTTCTTTGAGTCTTGTTGTTGGATATATTGTGCTGCAAAAAGAGAGAGAGAGAGAGAAAAGAGTGAAAAGAGCAAAAAAAAGAGAGAGAAGAGAAAGGTTGAGCAACTGTGCAATCATATTCAGTTTGGTGAGAAATTTCAGAAGTTGAAGTGGCAAGTGTTGCAGCTCAAACGCGGTGCAAGGATCTACAAATATTTCCATGTTCATTTGGTTTGCATCGATTGGATCTCAGCACTAGCACTCCCTTTTTACCCCACCCAGATCCACCTAGAAACCATCAGCTTCCTTCCTTTCATTCGCCCGTACACTCCTGATTTTCTACTTCCGCACAGTTGCCAAGGAATCATTGGAATTTGTGTAAGCAAGAAGGTGAGCTGAGTGTTTTCGACATATATTTTTTTCCAATTGTTTCCAACAGTTAACATGACAGGATCCAACTCGAGTGTACATGGACATCAACATGTGGAAGATGATCTCCCAAAAACTCGCGCAACACTTGGTGATATGATTGAGGAGAGTATAGTTGCAGCCATGCGAAGGATGTTCGGTGGTCGTCTTCCTATTGCGGGTAATGGGGATCAACACCAACACAGCCCCGTTGCCTCGCTGGCCGCCAACAACCGACAACTTCAAGGAAACAATGATCGCCATGTTAGTCGTGGAAGAGCGGCAGGAGCTACTGCCCACAACGCCCCTGCTGTTGGTGCTGAACGGAGGCGTGGTGACTTTGCTGCCCCCCGTGAGGGTGGGCTGCATGGCGGAGAAGCTCGCGGGCGAGGCCATGCCCCCCGCGGGTTTGCTGCTGATCACCGTCGATGAGCAGCACATGATGGTGATGCCATCTTCCTTGAATATCTCTCCGAGCATGATGACGAAGATGAAGGCGAACTATGAACCCTACTCCCCGCCTCGCCGTGGTGCTGTTTTTGGTCACAATGGTCATCATTATGACCGTCATGATTAAGATGACCATGGCAACCAAGCGAGAGTGGAGCTACATGTGCCATCATTCACAGGAAAAGAATATCCGGATGCATATATTGAATGGAAGAGAAGTGTGACCAAATCTTTCGCATCCATAGTTTTTTAGAAGCCAAGATAGCTGATCTTGCTCTTATGGAGTTCTCTGGTTATTCTCTTACATGGTGGAATCAGCTGCAAGACGATCGGTTGATGTCAGGCAATAATCATATCCGCAGCTGGAATTTGATGAAGGAAGTCATGAGGCGTCGTTTTGTTCCATCATACTATGAGAGGAAATTGTACAAGCGGTTGCAGGGGCTCACTCAAGGTTCCCGCACTGTTGAGGAGTACTATAAGGAGATGGAGGTGCTGCTAATTCGGACAAGAACTGTGAAAGTGATGAGGCAAAGATGGTGAGATTTTTACATGGGCTGAATGATGAAATATCAGATTTTGTGGAGATGTTTCCTTATGATACATTACAAGATGTGGTACATCAAGCTATAAGACTTGAGAAGAAGAATATGCGTAATGGTCAAACTTGTGCTTTCCAAGGCCGCACCACCACACGCTCATGGCAGCGAACACAACGGCCATATGGTTCTCAGTTTGAGGGTGCGCCACCTAGGCACCCACATGCCTCGACGGCTTCCTCACCTGCTATTCGCAATCAAGATGAGAGGCCATCAGCGACAACGGGAGTATCCTCTGCTCCACCTCCATAAAAGAGTTCTACATGCAGCAACGACATTCAATGCCACAAGTGCAAAGGAAGAGGTCATATTTCTTCGGAATGTCCAAGCGAACGAACTATCACTACAAAAAAGACACATCCGTGACATTTGGGGCTGAACGAATTTTTTTCCTGTCATACTTATGACACTTCTATGACGATAATTGTGAAAAAACCCGGTATAATCAAAGATGTGGTGGGTCCTACTTCTATGACAAAAAATCATGACAGAAAATGGGCTTTTCGTCCTGGGCGGGCCGGAGACGCAGCCGCATGACATTCTTTGGGCCGTCCATGACAGAAAAAACCATGGTGCAAGCGAGGGCGAGGAAAATATCAGGGTGTTCCCGGTTAGAGTGGGTGGTCGGGGCCGAGCGATGCGCATTTCTCTCGTACACGCACGCGCGTGGGTGCGAGGCATTGGGCTCTAACTGAACCCGAGTGAGGTGTTGGGCTCTAAGTGAACCCGAGCGATTGCACTGCAGGCTACGCGTTACTGAACCCGAGCGATCGATCGATGGCTATTAACTGAACCCGGTCGAGCGATTCCTTCGCTACTGCTGCTAATTAAGCCGATCGATGCTGCCTCTGGACGAACAGTGAGCATTTCTAGGGGGTTTGGATGAACAGTTCCCGGTGGGGGTGGATGAACAGGACCCCGTGGTGTTGCCTCTGGATGAACATGACCCTGATCGATCGAGCCGGTTGGGGATGAATGAACAGGACCCCGTGGAGGGCTAGATGAACAGGACCACCCCGTGGAGGGTAGGATGAACAGTAGACGATGGAGGGCTAGATGAATAGTAGCCCATGGAGGGGTGGTTGAAGAGGAGCTCGTGCAGAGGGCTGGTTGAACAGTAGCCGGTGGAGTAGCGCGCGGTGGAAGCTGGATGAACAGGAGCCCGTGGATGAACAATCGCAGGTGGAGGCTGGAGGAGGTCGACGGTGGATGAACAGTAGCCCATGGAGGCTGGAGGGGGTCAGCGGTGGAGATGAACAGTATCCCGTCGAGTCCCATTTTGAGGTACGCCACACCCCTCCCAATGAACAGGACCCCCGTTTTGACTGTAGCGCTCCAACACAAGTCTGTTTACTCCGTTTTGCGGTACGCCACACGCCTCCCGATCAATAGGACCCCCATTTCGACCGTAGGAGGTCCGTTTCCTCTGTTTTGTGGTACGCCAGACCCCTCCAGATGAACAGGATCCCATTTCGAACGTGGCTGGTCAAACACAAGGCCGTTTTCTCCGTTCTGCGATACGCCAGGCATCATTTCCATCGGCTGTTCCATCCAAGCCGGTTGGCTCCCACGCGTTCCGTTGCCTCCCGATGAACACGACGCATTCCGTTGCCTCCCCATGAACATGACGAAGACGCAGTTTCTCCGTTCCAACCTAGCCATGTACACGAGCCCTAGTCGTACGTATGCACGAGTAGGCGTTCGAGAACCCGCCCGTATGTACATACGTGGCCGTATTTACTTTCTTGCACCCTGGCCGCCGTACGTACGTGTACATGCTACGTGCGCGCCTCTACTACGACAGGTGCGCGCCTCTGCATCGACCAGTATGTACGTAAACGTTCGCGACCAGAATGACAACGCTACGTACGCTTCGACCAGGTAGGTCCCGACTTTCAGGCACTTCCTTGCGTGCGAAGATGTAGCTGGTGGGTCCCAGCAGTCAGGGGGGCGAATTGTTTTTTTCCCGGATGCACTTCCTTGCGTGCGAAGATGTAGCTGGTGGGTCCAACAATCAGGGGGAAACGGTTTTTCACGAAATATGATGGCCCGTCTGGTGGGTCCCCGCTGTCAGGTGGAGGAATAATTATTTTGCGTGTAATAAGGAGGCACTTTCTTGCTGCGACCGTGGAGCTAGGTGTCAGCCTCTCCACGTACAGTACTCTTCCGATGGAAGTCGTTCCTTGACCACGTTGACCACGCCGCGCCGAGAGCACCAGGGCGGTGGACGACGGCGAGGCCTAGGAAGGGGATGACGCGGAGCCGGGGAAGACGCGGCAGTGGAAACCCGCGCGGAGAGGAGTACGAGGGTTCACTCGTTCAGCTGCGGTGTGAGGCTGCCGTCGCCGCAGGGCCTGGCCAGCGGGGGGAATAGTAGGGGGGCGGTGAGGCCTCCGCGGCAGCACAGCCGACCACGGGAGGCAGGAGCATGCGGCATGACCGGTGCTGCTTTGGGCGGCCGCAGCAAGAAGACCAGAGGTTGAAGAAGCACTACGGCCGTTGGATGGACATTGTATGGTCACTGGAGCTAGAATCGTTCATATTGACTAAGTTGACAAAGCACTCCGTCCCCATCAACTTAGTAGGCCCACAAGTCAGCCACCCACCAAGGTGGGTCCCAACTAGCAGGGGGAGTACTCAATTTTTTGTGCGTAATAAGGCGGCACTTCCGGTGGGTCCGAGCTGACAGTGGGGGGAACGTTTTTTCACAAAATCCAGTGGCCCGTCCGGTGGGTCCCAGCAGTCAGGGGGAAATGTTTTTTGGCCAAATGCGGGGGCCCGTCCGGTGGATCCCTACTGTCGGGTGGAGGAATAATTATTTTCCGCGTAACAAGGAGGCACCTCCTTGCGGCAGCCGTGGACCCAGCTGTCAGCCTCTCCACGTACAGTACTCTTCCGATGGAAGTCGTTCCTTGACCATGTTGACCACGCCACACAGAGAGCAGCAGGGCAGTGGATGACGGCGAGGCCTAGGAAGGGGACGACGCGGAGCTGGGGAAGACGCGGCAGTGGATGCCCACGCATAGAGGAGTATGAGGGTTCACTGGTTCGCTGTGGTGTGAGGTTCCTGTCGCTGTAGAATAACAGGGGATGTGGGTGAGTAGAGGGATGGCCTGGCCAGCGGTGGGAGTAGTAGGGGCGGTGAGGCCTCTGCTGCATCGCAGCCGGCCACAAGAGGCAGGAGCACGAGGCACGACCGGCACTGGTTTGGGCGGCTGGAGCAAGAAGACCAGAGGTTGAAGAAGCACTACGGCCTTTGGATGGACATCATACAGTCACTGGAGCTAGAATCGTGCATATTGACTAAGTGGACAAAGCCCTCCATCCCCGTCAACTAGTAGGGCCACAAGTCAGCCTCCCACTATACTGGGTCCCGGCTAGCAGGTGGGTCCGAGCTGTCAGCGGCGGTAACATTTTTTCGCGAAATACAGAGGCCCTTTCGGTGGGTCCCAGATGTCAGGTGGATGATTCATTATTTTGCGCGTAATAAGGAGGTGTTTCCTTGCTTGCGGCCATTGGCCCAGCTGCCAGCCTCTCCACATACAGTCCACTTCAGATGCATGTCAGTCGTTGACCACGTTGACCAGGCCGCACCGAGAGCACCAGGCAGTGGACGACGGCAAGGCCTAGGAAGGGGACAACACGGAGGCAAGGAAGACTCGGCAGTTGTTTCCCACGCGGAGGGGAGTACGACTGTACGAGGGTTTACTGGTTCGTCTGCCGTTGCCGGAGAATAACAGCGGGTGTGGGTGAGTAGCGGGATGGCTAGGCCAGCAATGGGAGTACGGTGGGGCGGTGAGGCCTGTGCGGCAGCACAACCGACCCCAGGGAGGAGGGAGCAGGCAGTCCCGTCGGCGCTTGTTTGAGCGGCTGGAGCAGGAAGAGCAGAGATTGAAGAAGCACGACGGTCGTTGGATGGACATCCAACAGTCACTGCTTGTGCGTCAACCTTTTTTTAGGAAAGCCTCAAATCTTTGGAAAACAGCATACAACCCATCTGCCATTATTTCTAATAAATTACAACCCATTTGCTAATTCTTAAAGTTTTTTGGAGCCCATATCCATTTTGTTAGCATTACAGCCCATATTGTGGCCACGGTTAAAAATTATACGAAAATTTACATATTTCGGTGCGGTTCGAACTATTTTTGATCCTGAAATTTCGAGTCACATTCAAACTGATTTTAAAAATAAATGTATATCAATATAAAATCCAACAAATTGTCCACGCATAAAAATTAATGCAATTTAAAATCTCGAAATGAAAAAAAAAGAAATTTGAAACTAATTGCCGGTTTGATGTGTTTTAAAAATGTACAACCCATTTCTCATTACTGATAGGCCATTTTCTCGTACAGCCGAATGAAGCTCTCTTCGTCTTGAAAAATTTGCAGCCCAACAGGCCTGACAAAGCGACTTACTTGGCAAATCACAAAAAAAACCGGGCTAGCCATTTTCAGAAAGAAAAAAACTACTGGGCTAGTCTGTGGTAAACATAAAAAAGATGGTTGTCTAGACAGGACAGAGTGCCCCGCACAGCCTAGTTGACACCCTGCTTCCGTCTCAAAAACAAATTAGATAAATGCCACTCCAATTATAGCGATTCATAAAAATGGCACTGCAATTTCCAAACTTTGAAAAATGCCACTACAATTTCCAAACTTTGAAAAATGCCACTGCAATTTTTGCAAACTTTGGAAAACGCCACTGCAATTTGCAAACATTGAAAAACGCCACTCCAGACTTCGAAAAATGCCACTAGAAATGGCATGAAATGGCATTTTTCAAAGTTTGGAAATTGCAGTGGCATTTCTCAGAAACACCAGATTTGGAGTGGCATTTATGAAATTAACCCAAAACAAAAATAAATGGCGAGCTACTAGGTCCCTGGTGTCAGCTGCTCGTTCTGCAATTCTCTCGTTTATTGACTATGTTGACAATGGCATTGGACCCAAATGTTAGAAATCCATTAGGTGGAGCCATTTTTTTATTAGCTTGAAATAAGGAGGCACTTGCTTGCATACTACCATGACCTTGGCGGGTCCCTACTATCATCCTCTCCATGTACAATCATCTCCTGATTGTGTACGTGTCAACTTGGTAGGCCCACAAGTCAGCCTCTAAACCCGTGGAGGACAAATACAACCCATCTAAAAAATAACAGCCCATTCCATACGTTCAAACGGAAAGTTCAACATTCAGAGCAAAGTAATAGGTCTGATCCACATATAGAGTAATGAACTTCCATGTTGACAACCATCATAGCCAAGTTAACTATCTACTCCCACTAATACTCTAGTAGCGTACAAGTACTAACTTACTCTTAGCTAACTAGACGACGCTGACCGCCATCTGCGGGGCACGCTAAACGCTGGCACCAGCGTCCTCCGCCTAGCCTTGGACTTGCTAGAGGTGCAATAGGGCGTGTTGCTCACGTGCGTTTGCCCTTTCCATGCCGGCGTGGTCCACCGAAGCTTCGGCTTCTAAGCGGGAAACCCACTTGACAAGTTGGTCATAAAAATCGGCATCGCGAACGCGTGCGTGCCCGACAGACTCCAGGGCTATTTGCCAGGCGCCTGCCTCCATGTAGTCGGCCCAGTTGTGCGTGCTCTTCTCGCGACTCAGAGCGTCGGTGCGCTACTGCTTCATGTCACGCTGGCGGTGCAAATCGGTGATACGCTGCTCCTCCGCCAAGCGGTCTGATACGTCCATTCTGCATCATGCTTTTATATCGATATTTATCGCATTATGGACTGTTATTTCACTTTATGTCACAATACTTAAGGCTATTCTCTCTTATTTTACAAGGTTTACATAAGGAGGGAGAATGCCAGCAGCTGGAATTCTGGGCTGGAAAAGGAGCAAATATTAGAGACCTATTCTGCGCAACTCCAAAAGTCCTGAAACTCCACGGAACGTCTTAAAATAAATAAATAAAAAGCCTCACCAAAGATGAAGGCCAGGGGGCCCACACCCTTCTCACGAGGGTGGGGGCGCCCCCCCTAGGGCGCTCCCCCTACCTCGTGGGCCCCCTGGTGGTTCTCCGACGCCCATCCTCTCCTATATGAGGTCTTTCGATAAGAAAAAAATAAGCAGGAACTTTTCAGGACGAGACTCCGCCGCCACGAGGCAGAACCTTGGCGGATCCAATCTTGAGCTCCGGCAGAGCTGTTCTGCCGGGGAAACTTCCCTTCGGGAGGGGGAAATCATCACCATCGTCATCACCAACGCTCCTCTCATCGAGAGAGGGCAATCTCCATCAATATCTTCACCAGCACCATCTCATCTCCAAACCCTAGTTCATCTCTTGTATCCAATTCTTGTCTCAAAGTCTGGGATTGGTGCTAGTAGGTTGCTAGTAGTGTTGATTACTCCTTGTAGTTGATGCTAGTTGGTTTATTTGGTGGAAGATCATATGTTCAAATCCTATATGCATATTATTACCCCTCTGATTATGAAAATGAATATGCTTTGTGAGTAATTACGTTCGTTCCTGAGGACAAGGGAGATGTCTTGCTATGAGTAGTCATGTGAATTTGGTATTCGTTTGATATTTTGATAAGATGTATGCTGTCTAGCCTCTAGTGGTGTTATGTGAACGTCGACTACATAACACTTCACCATTATTTGGGCCTAGAGGAAGGCATTGGGAAGTAATAAGTAGATGATGGGTTTCTAGAGTGACAGAAGCTTAAACCCTAGTTTATGCGTTGCTTCGTAAGGGGCTGAATTGGATCCATATGTTTCATGCTACGGTTAGGTTTACCTTAATACTTTTGTTGTAGTTGCGGATGCTTGCAATAGAGGTTAATCATAAGTGGGATGCTTGTTCAAGTAAGAAAATCACCCAAGCACCAGTCCACCCACATATCAAATTATCAAAGTATCGAACGCGAATCATATGAAAGTGATGAAAACTAGCTTGACGATATTCCCATGTGTCCTCGGGAGCGCTTTTCTTATTATAAGAGTTTGTTCCGGCTTGTCCTTTGCTACAAAAGGATTGGGCCACCTTGCTACACTTTATTTACTTTTGTTACTTATTGCTCGTTACAATTTATCCTATCACAAAACTATCTGTTACCACTTATTTCAGTACTTGTAGAGAATACCTTGCTGAAAACCGCTTATCATTTCCTTCTGCTCCTCGTTGGGTTCGACACTCTTACTTATCGAAAGGACTATGATAGATCCCCTATACTTGTGGGTCATCACGGTCGCGCTCCAACAACTCCTGCTCCTCCGCCAGGCGGTCGCGCTCCAACAAGTCCTCGATCTCTGCACTGCCATCTAAAGACCGATAGAATGCCTCCTCCCTCCGTCTGCCTTCCGGTGAAAAACCGAACACTAGTTCCGGTGGTGACCGCCTCCTGTCTCGCCTATCGCAGACTGGCGGGGGCATGGCGGACATGGCGAGAGCGAGGATAAGTGGCAAGCGACATCGGGTCAGTGGGGGCTTATGAGGATAGGGCGAGTTGGGTCACGGTGCCACCATAGAAGGCCGGGAAACAGTACTTATAGGCGGAAGGTAGCTCGACGGTCATCAGAATTCAATGCATAATTAAGTAGGCATGGCTTAGCGCGCCAGCTTGCTGTGGAAAACTAGAGAAACTAAAATTCTGACTGTGCCATCCCGTCCTATCCGTGCTGGGTCGCACGCCTGCATGACGGTCAAACGAGTGCACTCGAATCATCTCCCTCCTTGTCAATAATGATTCCACGGATTAAAAAGGCCCGCAACAATTAAAGCGCACCTTTTTTCGCATCAGTTAGATGCCTTCATTACGGCTGGCTGCATCCAGGCACTCAAAATCGCTCGCAGCCAGTACGCGGAGCAGCATGCAAGGAGTCGCAGCAGTTTGCGAACGTTTTTGCTGGCAGTTTCTTCAGATTCGCATGGCATTTTCTTCACATCAGCTTGTTAGTTTCTTCAGATGTAGGCATTTTTATTCAAAAAACTGCCAGTTTAGATCTTGCGTCGCAACTAAAACTGCCAGCAGCACATTAGTAGGCTAGCTATTGATCGATCAGTAACTTGTAAACACTGAGCGAACAGATATAAGGAACTGTTAATGCATCTCAATGATTCATAGATCATATACAAATATGTAGCTCCAAAAGCAATGATCGGCCACAACTAAAACCAACTAGTATGATTCCCATACATAATATCAACATGTTAATGCATCTCAATGATTCATAGATCATATACAAATATGTAGCTCCAAAAGCAAAGATCTAGAAAAAACATATGTTCTTCCTACTAACATGGATGCTTCTCTTGGCCAACATTCAGTACAGACTGAAAGACTAATTTGTTTGTGAAGTCTACAATTCCTCTTGCAAACGTAAGTGGTTTCACCAACAGCTGGAACCATGAGAATGAACCACACATGATGGAGGAACATCCACTGCAATATGATTTGGTCTTCTCTCGATCACACGGCGAGACTATTTTCGAAATACAAACTTTAACTTAGGCAAAATTATGCCCATTGTATAATCAGACCAAAGCAATGGAGCACTTAGTGTTGGCCAATAAATAGTATAGTACTACTTTTCTGCAGTCCCTGAAGTGACTATCCAATCTTTCTGTGTCTATTTTCAAATGGCACTGCATGCAGTGACTGTACTATTCTCTTGTGCAGTTCAACCAAAATTGCGGTTGCTTTGTGTGTTTGCCAAATAGCAATGGGCAGACATCTCTGTCTGCACAAATATCAAGCAGCTAGTAAACATATACCCCACCTTGTATTTTCGGTTTAAACATGTCTCTTCCGCTTAGCATCTGTCATGTTTTGCACTGGACTATTTGATACAATCATGTTTTACCCTGGACAATTTCATACTGAATTGATTTGCTTGTTCACAGCAGAAATATAGCGCCTATTCTTCATCAGACAAAGGATATCCATGTTCGCAGTGATGGAAGAGGTGAAATCGATACAACCGAAATTGAGCATCCAATCATTGAATCCTGTCCTGCACCTCCAATGTAGGTCCACCCTGCCAATAAATTCACATGCAAACCACTAGTATACTATCTAATGACAGTACAAAAAGAGTAGCAAGATAGTAGCAAACCATGTTCCTTCTTAATGAACCGCTCATAATGCCACCAATTGGATATAAGGGTTGGAAGAAAACATGCTCCTAATGTTGAACCAGTTGGACTTTTTGTGCAGTTCCACTAAAATCGAGCATCCCTGTTTGCATAGATATTGAAAGTGTGATTACTATAAAAGTGGCACTAGTTGAAGCATAGACTCACAAATATAAGCATTCCAATTTCTTAATGGGAAAAGGTAGCAAGACTGTTTCTAACCACCTGTTTGAAGGAATAAATAAGGCAACAACGGCTGATGTCAGGAAGGCATATATAGTTCTTTCTGAAAGAATGATCGATTCCTGACCTTTCCTCTTCTTTTAAGCAAATTTTGTGCAGTTCAACTAAAATAAAATGCCATCACCGCCTTGACAATTCAGTGACACTGTACAAAAGGAAATGACTTAAAATTACATCATGATGTCAGGTATGTAGTTGAAAGGCATTAGAGACAAACTTACAAACCTCCTCCGATAACATAATGAACTTTAATTTTAACAAAGGTGGGACTAGCTTTACCAGGATAATTTGAGTGAACTCTACACCCTCTGTTCCTTAATATAAGATGTTTTCGCGGTTTAGTTTAAAGTACCAAAATGTCTAGTATTTAGAAAAACAGGTAGTAGTTTTCTTGAGCACATACCTGGGAAAGCTTGCCACACTTTATTTATGTCCATACGCTAATGCAACACCATTCGAAATTTTGAATACTACAAATATACAGTAATCCAGTGGCTAGTGCAACAGTAGAGTAGTTATTTTATTACAGGGTACAGTACAATGGTTTTACTGAACAGATTTCAATAAACTCTGGCACTGGAAGATTTCTATAAGAATTAAAAATACAAAATGTAAAGGTAATATGTTTCAGCATTGGTATACTGGCTATGCATGAGCATTAAACCAAATACAAAAGTCTGAAGGTAACTAGCATTATTAACTAACGACAATATAAAAAAATTGCAAACCATGTACCTCCAAGGTAAATATCATTTAGAACTCGGGGGGGCCCTTAAAAATTGCTATCCCAATCTTGATAATCGATCAAACATAAAAACTTGATCGAACGAATCAAGAGAACAGCCGGAGGAGGAGGTGCCCACTCTTGACCTTTCCTCTTGTCTCCATAATTTTTTGTGTAGTTTAACCAAAATAAAATGACATCAGCGCCTTGGCATTTTGGTGACACTGTACAAAAAAATTAACTTATCTCATGAAAGTGAAGTATGTAATCTATAAGCATTAACAGTGCAAAAATCTGAAGGTAGTAACAACTTTCATCGTTGGTATATTGGCTGTGCAACAACATTAGAATGCCTTAGCTGAAAAATCTTTAATACATCCACAATCAACAGCTAACCCTGAAACAATCTAGTGACATTAAATGGCATTGCTTAAATTTATCGGTGGCATTAGACTGAGTGCGACATTAGTTAAATGTGGCATCACTTTAGCAATATCATTGCTTGACTTGACTGCTAGTGTTATACTAATAGCAAAAAAGTGACAATAAGAGCATGGGAGGCCCATTCGGACAGTGGGCGCACCAGTACTATGTACCTCCATGGACGCATAGAGTGGTGAGGGAGGTATGGTTGCCAAGAGCAACAAATATCCAAGCAGCATATGTGGATTACGTCCCATTTTTGTTATGCTTAGCCACCTTTTTTCCTATGTGAGGACAACAAACCGATCGACCTGGTCATTCTCTATTGCGTTGTCATGCCTTTCTACCCTTCTTCAACCAAGAGACACAAGACTCGTTCCTTAGCTACTGATTTTCCCCTTTTCAACCTAGATGCAGGTTCGATGCCTACTCTCTTGGATAGTACAGTCTCCCTTCCTTTCCTTTTCAAGCCAGACATGGATTAGTCTGCATGAAGTAGGGTTTCCTTTAATAGTGCAAATTAAGGTTTTCGTCTGTGTGACCAGCAAAGCAGAGGATAGCAAATTGGGAAGATGGTGGAGTGGAAAAGATCCACATGCAGCGACATGGCAGAAGGGCAATAGAACAAGGGTATGGTTCGAAAAGAGGTAGCATACCTGAGGGTCGGCGGGAAGTGGCTTCGCTCGTGGTCTTCGTCCTCCGCACACACTATGACAGCGAGCTTGGGGACGGAGGCCATCCCGCGCAGGCGCTAGGTCTGAGAGGACGGCCTTGTCGTCAATGTATGACCTCGCTTGCCGATGACGAGTGCATCAATGTTGCACGTCCTTTTCTTCCCCGGCAGATCTGCGACCACCGATGAGGAGGGAGAGAGAGGCCATCTTTTTAGATCTGGAGAGAGGGTGATAGTGTGAGAAGCAAGTGGGCATCCCTTAGCAAGAAAGCTCTGAAGCTCCATCCTCTATATCTTTTTTATACTACTAGTACTAGAGGTGGAGTAGTGGTAGAGTAGTTTATATTTTCTATGCAAACAATACCAGCTAGTTGTGCTTCAAAACTGAACGGCACGCCACTAAAAAATAAATTCAAGAAATAATACGGCACTTTGGGCCAACGCGGCCAGATCGCATTTTGCATGAGAAATTACACACCATGCTTCGTTGACATGTGGTCCCGTTCCAACATGTTAGTGAGACGACGGCGAGTTCTTTTGTACAGTTTCTGAAAGGACGTGTAGGCCGGGGTGCCTCTTCATGTACCGTGGCAAACTGGCAACCGTCCATCGACTCTTCACCTTTCCCTCTCAATTTGGAACTGCTGTCGCACGCTCTTCCTCCCTCCTCCGTTTGCCATCACCCTTCCTTCTGCCATTGTTCGATCGTCTTCTTCATGGAGGGAACAAGCCAGAAACGACCCTATTATACTTGCCTCGATCTGAAAGATGACGTGGTGGGGGAACTCATTGATCGGTGCGACGTTGTGACGCCCCGAGACCGATGTGCCAGGTGTCTTCGAGTTATTCGCTGTTGTTGCCATGCCTTTTGCTTGCGTGTTTCATCTTGTCATGTCATCATGTGCATTGCATCATCATGTTTTCAAAACCTGCATCCGTTCGGGTTTCCCCCAGTTCTTTCCGTTGTCCGTTCTGAGCCTAGACACACTAGCACGCGCCCGCGGCATGTCTGAAATATTATTTTATAAGTGGCCAGAAAATGTTCTCGGAATGGGTTGAAAGTTGGCGTGCGGTCTTATTATAGTGTAGATAGACCGCCTGTCAAGTTTCATCACATTCGGAGTTCGTTTGATAGCCCAACCGTTAAACTATAGCGGCAATATAGCCGGTCTATCGTCGGACGTTTTCTGTCTCCGAAAACAGTCGCCGGGCCTCCCTCTCTTCTCTTCTCTCAGCGCGAGACCGTCTACACAGCCCACTACCTATCGCTAGGTCCAACCTAACCTCTCTCGTCAGCCCGTGGCCCTCCTCGCGCGTGTGTCCGAAAGTTGTCCCGAACCCGACCCGGGCAGTCGTCACCGTTGGATTCGGATCATCCCCAAACATCTACAAAATGTCTCCGTTTTGTTAATTGGACTTCCTAGTCTATTTTTCTCGACCGCTCGATTTATTTTGAGGGACGGATTAGCCCCTACCCAATCCCTATCTGCAATATATAAAGCAGATGAAACCCTAGACCACTAGGCTGTCCCGTCCATTCCATCCATCCCACCGCCACCTCCTAGTTCCATCGGGATCTCACCCAGTTGACCTCCTCTTTTTCACCAACCGGCCAACCACCATCTTCATCAGATCCAATCCAGCAACCTCCCTAGTATTGCGCCGCCGACCAACCACAGCTCCCGATCTCCTCACGCCCGAGGCCCCAGCCAAGCATGCGCCCTCTTCCTCGTTTCCCCAGTGAGCCAACCACCATAGTGTAGCGCCCCACTTCCTCCAGCCTCGTCTCTGGCCTCCCCGTCGCCCCGCCGCCCGACGACCTGCGCCGTGCCGATAGCCACCAGCAGCTCCAGGCCGGCCTCGTCTCCCTTCTCCTTAGTCGTCTCCTCCTGTTTTCTCCTTCCCCGTGCTCACCTCGCTCTCCCGTCGTCTTCTGCCTGCAAGGAACGAGGAGCAGGCGCCCGATGCCATGGCTGATTTCCCTCACCTCTCTCTCATCTTCAGGGACCCCATGATGCCGCCGTAGACCCGGCCATGGAGCCATGGATGCCGCCCTCTGTAGCTCCGTAGCCAAGACCGTGCGCCCTCGCTGTCCGGAGTTCCTGCTGCCGCCGTCGTCGTTCGAGGCCAACGCCTCGCCTCTTCGAACCAGGGACGAACACCACCGCATCCGGCCATGCCGCCGGCAAGCCCTGTCTGCACCTCGCTGGCCATCTCCGATGCCTCCTCGCCGGAGTTCCGTCGCGCCAAGTTCGCCATCGGCCGCGCCAAGGCCCCTGCCTCGCGCCCTCCTCCTCGTCGCCCTTCGTCTCCTGGAGACCACCGACAAGCCGCCGCGCCAAGTCCTCCTGCAGTCGCTCCCTTGTTTCCCTATTCGAACTACTGCTGCTTGCGTCGCATTGACCGCGCCTCCTCCCTTCGTTAGATCCAGCCAGCAGCGCTGCGTGAGGCCTAGCGCGCAAGCCGCTGCTCCACCGGCCAGGCCCAAGGCCCAGCGCGCCAGCCCCCCCCCCCCTTGTTCACCGTCAAACTGGGCCTGGCCCATGGTGAGAGCAGATCCAGCCCGAGCTCCCCTGCACTGTTGGGCCGCCTAAGTTTCGGCCCGCGTGTGTTTTTTTCAGCGTCTGCGAATTTGTTCTTTTATCCAGTTAAACAGTTTTGCAGAAAAACCCTCATACTTCATGCATTTAATAACTTCTCAACCGTGCATCGGATTAAAACAATTTATATATGAAATATGCTTAGTTTTTCATCTAGTTTCATAATATGTCTTTTTCATCCATGTCTAAAATGTTTAAAATGATGTTTGTTTAAATTTGCTTGAATAACTTGTTAAAATGATTTAATTCATAACTAAATAACCGTGCATCATCTTGCATGTTTAATAACTATAAAATATGGTTTAGGGCAGAACAGTACCAAAACCTAAATTATGCACATGAGGAGTTTTCGGACTTGTTGTTTGTTGTTCCGGCCTCATTTAAACTTGCCTAGTTAGATAGTTTCATTATGCTTCATCTCTTGCCATGTTTAAGAACATTTAATATGGTTGGGTACATAAACAAGATCGAAACTAAATAACTTGAATGTGGTGTTTCATCAATATGCAACAGAGTTGCATATTGAGCTCCACTTAATATGTAGGATTGCTTGTGCACTTTGCCATGCCATGCTTCTTTAAACCGGACATGCATCATATTTGGTTATGCATCATGCCATGTTCATGTGGTGGTTGTTTACTATGTTGTTTGCTTCTTTCCGGTGTTGCTTCTTCGGGTTGGTTCCGATAGCGTTGCGTTTGTGAGGATTCGTTCGACTATGTCTGTTTGTCTTCTTCAAGGACTCGTTCTTCTTCCTTGCGGGATTTCAGGCAAGATGACCATACCCTCGAAATCACTTCTATCTTTGCTTGCTAGATGCTCGCTCTTTTGCTATGCCTATGCTGCGATACCTACCACTTGCTTATCATGCCTCCCATGTTGTTAAATCAAGCCTCTAACCCACCTTGTCCTAGCAAACCGTTGTTTGGATATGTTACCGCTTTGCTCAGCCCCTCTTATAGCGTTGTTTGTTGCAGGTGAAGATTGAAGTTTGCTCCTTGTTAGAACATGGAGATCGTTCCTTGTTGGAACATTGTTTACTTGTTGCGATATCACAATATCTCTTATCTAATTAATGCATCTATATACTTGGTAAAGGGTGGAAGGCTCGGCCTTATGCCTCGTGTTTTGTTCCACTCTTGCCGCCCTAGTTTCCGTCATATCGGTGTTATGTTCCCGGATTTTGCGTTCCTTACGCGGTTGGGTTATAATGGGAACCCCTTGATAGTTCGCTTTGAATAAAACTCCTCCAGCAAGGCCCAACCTTGGTTTTACCATTCGCCACCTAGCCTTTTTCCCTTGGGTTAGGCCAGCCCAAGGGTCATCTTTATTTTAACCCCCCGGGCCAGTGCTTGTCTAAGTGTTGGTCCGAAACAGAGCCACTTGCGGCGCCACCACGGGGAAACTTGAGGGCTGGTTTTAGCTGTACGTAGTGTTCATCCGGTGTTGCCCTGAGAACGAGATATGTGCAGCTCCCATCAGGATGTCGGCGCATCGGGCGGTCTTGCTGGACTTGTTTTACCATTGTCGAGGATGTCTTGTAATCGGGATTCCGAGTCTTACCGGGTCTTCCCGCTAGAAGGAATATCCTTCGTTGACCGTGAGAGCTTGTGATGGGCTAAGTTGGGACACCACTGCAGGGATTTGAACTTTCGAAAGCCGTGCCCGTGGTTATGGGCAGATGGGAATTTTTTAATGTCCGGTTGTAGAAAACCTGAAGTTGACCTTAATTAAAATACATCAACCGTGGGTGTTACCGTGATGGTCTCTTTCCGGCGGAGATCGGGAAGTGAACACGGTGTTGGAGTTATGCTTGACGTAGGTTGTTCTAGGATCACTTCTTGATCATATTTTCTCGACCGTGCTTTGCCTTCTCTTCTCACTCTCATTTGCGTATGTTAGCCACCATATATGTTAGTCGCTTGCTGCAGCTACACCTCATACATTTTACCCTTCCTATAAGCTTAAATAGTCTTGATCGCGAGGGTGTGAGATTGCTGAGTCCCTGTGACTCACAGATACTTCCAAAACTAGTTTGCAGGTGCCGTTGAACCGAGCAGGTGACACAACCAAGCTCAAGGAGAAGCTCGATGAAGATCTTGTCCTTTGTGTTGTTCCATTTCCAGTTGATCAGTAGTGGAGCCCAGTCGGGATGATCGGGGATCTGTGTAGCATTTGGGGTAGTCTTCTTTTATTTTGGTTCCGTAGTCGGACCTTTATTGTATCTGGATGATGTATTGCTTTATTCATGTATTGTGTGAAGTGGCGATTGTAAGCCAACTATGTATCTTTCTCCCTTATGTATTACATGGGTTGTTGTGAAGATTACCTCACTTGCGACATTGCTTTCAATGCGGTTATGCCTCTAAGTCGTGCTTCGACACGTGGGAGATATAGCCGCATCGAGGGTGTTTCAGACGTCATCACCTCGGCTAGCATGGCAGGTTCATTCAAGAACATTCTCAACTCAAATAATACCAGGAGAAGTTTAATCTCCCCTATCTTCTTCGTCATGACCCTGCTGCCTGGCGCGGGGACGAGGGAAGCCTCGCCTTGTGCAAGTTGATGCCGCTTGATAATGATACGTATGATGTTAAGATGCCATCGCTTGAGGGCAAGGCTTGGGCAGGCGCAAATGGACATTGGGTTGTTTATATTGGGTACAATTGCGAGTGGGAACTTGTGAATGTGTACACTCGTCAGCGGATTCCACTTCCAAAAATCTCCGAGTGCCCTGAGGTTGAGCACACAGATGATCTACATACGTTCAAATATGATCATGGTGACTGTCGTCTACGGAAGATAGCAATTTCTCGAGTTCCCAGCCGCTCTTGGAATTACAAGAACTATCAAGTTGTTTCTATCTTCGACAAGTTTGTTGCCGTCCTTCGTGGTTCGACTGGATGGATATTGCTCAAAAACCAGTTTCTATACACAGATGTGTACTGTGATGCAATTGAATACGAGGGTCTTGTGTTTGCTGCCACCACTCGTGGCATTGTTTTTGCATGGGATCCTCGTAGTTTCGGTACGTTTGTCTTCCATCATAATTATAATTGTTTCATCCACATGCATGCGAGTTAGCAAGTTTCCCTTCTCTACTAATTAACCTTCTTCTTGTGTTTCCAAGGTCACGTGGACATTCCACTACCTATACTTGAAAATTTTCATAACCAAGGAGGAGATGAGGATGAGGAGGTCCGATATACTCAGTGGCGCCTGGCAACTTCCGATGGATCACCCCTTCTTGTCTATATACAACCCACTACTGATGTTACTACTAATGAAGCAGGTTGTGTCTCGCATGGTCACACTCTCCGGACCTATTCCAACACCCGTTGTATGGTATTCGGGATGGATACTACTGTGCTAGAGCCAACACCTTCTCCCTGGTATAGTATTGATAGTCTTGGAGCAAACTCGCTCTTCCTTGGACAAAACTATCCAATGATGGTGAAAGGCGATCCAACTGCTGTTGGCACAATGTTACTACCATTTATGAGAAGCAGCTGTATCTATACGTCGGACATTGTGGTGGTTCCCTACCCTGGTCGTGATATAGTAGGTCACTTCAGCCTGGATGATCAGTCCTGCGTTGGTCTCGAGATTGACAATAGCTGGCCATTCCCAGAGAATCACTTGTGGTTCAAAGCAAGTTTTTCCAACGCCGAGGATTAGTTGAGTTGAAGTTCATTTCATCGCTTGTTATTTGTTGTGTGATGAAAACTTTAGTATTTATAATGTATCCTCGTTGTCGTTGTGGGTTGATGACCTGTTGTATGTAATAAAATGTTATGCCTGTGATAAACCTACTAAATTTATGAATGGCTTTCGAGTCGCTTCTCTGAGTGGGTGCTGCGACGAGGCAAAAAAATATTTTCCGAATACATAATTGTACGTGCATTGCAACAGGTTATCGGATGAGGCCAATCAACAATAGTACACTATTTGTACTAGCTTCACATGCTGCACTATCTGTACGTCTACGTATGTAATACAACAAGTTTTAAACTTGAGACCAGCCACCCATCCTCACAAAGAAAACTTTTTAACCTAGCACAGACTCCAGGAAATTTGGCCACAGTGTGAGGTGGGCCATATGTTAATGTGTTCGCTATACGTAACCAACACCTCGATGCACCCTCCGCTTATTGGTGGCCTCGCCGTCCATAAGTCCAGACTTGCCGGATGCGGTTTTGGCTCGAGCCGCCTCCGCTTATTGGTGGCCTCGCCGTCCATCTCAACCGGTGGCGACGCCGGTGTACACGTGTGCTGGTGTGTGTTGTGTGCTGGGTGTGCGCGAGTGCGTCCTTCTGTGCATGCCGCCACGCAGTGGTGAATTGTGCGGGAGTGCGTCCTCCACGCGGAAGAAGTATGTCCTCAATGCACCCTCAATTTACTAGCGTGCGGGGTACTACCTTTTGTTTACTTATTTTCACCCACTGCCACATGGGCCAGCACACAAAGATACAAAACACAAGCTGACAAGGCAGCATGTGGACTGGTTGACCGGTGAACTAAACAATATATGGAGCTATACGCTGACACAGTGAGCGTATAATCCGTCGGTATAGAGTGTTCGTGTGAGAGGGGAGGCCCGTGAGAGATAGCAGAGAGAGAGAGAGAGAGAAAGAGCTACTCCCTCTGTTCGATAATGTAGTTCCAACATTTTTTATAAGTAAAACTTTTGAAACTTTGACCAAGTTTAGAAATTACTTATATCTACAATACCAAAGATAAATGATCGTATGAAGTAAGTACATGTTGTGATGAATCTAATGATCTTTCCAGATGTAAATGTTTTTCTCCACATATACCTGGTCAAACTTTTCTGAGGTTTGACTTTTCAAAACATCCATATGCTTATGGACATGAGAGAGTTCCTAACTAGAGAGAGATAGAGAGAGAGAGAGCGTGAAATAGAAAGAGTGAGTGAAAAAGTGTGTGTGCGTGTGTGAAAGAGACATGGACAACACTCGATAAAAGTCGAGAAAAAACGTGTGTGTCTCATGCAAACATATCACACATGCATCTTCGACAATGGAAGCAAGGTAAGGAGATAGTGTGTGGTTGTTTGCAACCGAGAGAGCAAGACCCCTAGCACGTGGCCAAGAGGGGTCTGTCAAACAAGGGAGAGAGGTCGAGAGAGATGTACGGAGAAAATGCAGACATGGGGAGGAGAGAGTGTATGTTTGTCATAGAGAGATCCCCTGGAGATCGTGATGGGACTACATGGGTGGGAGATTGAGTGACAATGTGTGTGCGTGATAGAAGATACCCCGAGAGATATCGAGATAGACGTATGGATGGAAGGAGACAATACGTGTGTTCCTGATGGCTGGTGAGAAATAATCATACTTAGGGGGGGTGCTTGTGCCTATGATGGAGTGAGGGATTACGGTACTTATTAGGGGGTGTGTGTATAGCGCGAGCGAGACATGTGTATATGTGAACCAGGGAGATATAAAGTTTGAGAGAGATTGAGGAGCCCCGATAAGGCTGAGTGGTGCGTCAGATAGCTGAGAGGGGGAAAGAGATATTCCATCCGCTCGATAATGCAGTGCATGTAATTTTTTTAGAAGACAAACTTTGGAAACTTTTATCAGGTTTACACAAGTGTTATTTATATCTTCAATACCAAAGATACATTATATGAAACTACATCTCATGGTGAATCTAATGGTATATGTTTGTCGTTCCAGATGTAATTGTTTTTCTCCATGTACAAGGTCAAACTTTGTGATGTTTGACTTTTCGATGAATCAATATGCTATGGACCAAGGAGAGTGCCTAAGTTGAGAGGGATCAAGTGCGTGTGAAGGAGAATGAGTAAGTGTGCACAAAGAGTATGTGTGTGAAAGAGAAAGTAACAACAAACGATAAATTAGAGAGAGAGAGAGAGAGTGTTTTTTCGTTTCTTAGGCGAACATTTCACGCATGCATCTCCAAGATAGAAAAGTGAGGCGAGGAGATACACGAACATAGCTAGTGTGTGATTGTTTGCAACGGAGAGAGACACCCCTATAGCACATGTCCAATAGAGGTCTGGTCAACAAGGAACAAAGGTCGAGAGGGACACATGGAGAACATGGACGCATGGGGAGGGCGAGAGGGTGTGTTTGTGATAGAGAGACCCCCTCGAGATCGTAAGGGGACTATATGGGTGGGAGATCGAGGGAGGTGCGTGCGCGATAGAAAGATGCCCCAAGAGAAATCGAGATAGACCATGCAGATGTTTGTGATGGAGACTAAGATTAGCTAGTCATATACATATGGGGGGGACTGCATGTGCCTACAATTGAGTGATAGACCATCATACTTGGCTAGCTAGGCATGAGATTGTGTGTGTGTGTGCGGGTGAGATGGAGAGAAAACGCGGGAGAGAGATAGAGTTTTAGATGGGCCTATCGAGTCAATTGAGATATGCACGTGTATGTGTGACCCAGGTAAATGGAGAGTTTGAGAGAGAGGGGGAAGAGCTCCGAGACGACAGAGTAGTGCATGAGAGAGTTACGACCAACGAGCCAAGGAATTTGTGTGGGTACGATGAGTGCACCCAAGATATCTAGCTTGGACTAGAGAATCATACATAGTGTGCGAGAGTGACCTATAGATGGAGTATATATGCATGCGAACTAGAAAGACCCCCCCCATGCACACACACAAAGAGAGAGATGGAGAGAAAGAGAGAGGACCAACAAGGTTTGTGTGTTGGATGCGTGTGACATAATTGAAGATTGTCGGCAAGAGAGAGAGAGAGAGAGCAGGAGTCCGGTAGAGGGGGAGGTCGCGTTTTATGCATCAAAGACTGATATAAACCATGTTTAGATATAAACTTGCATTCAAATATTTAAATTGGAGAACATGTTTACTGCAATCCACACATGAACGGATATATGCGTATATGAAACAAGTTCATTAATTTGACTTTCAACATGTTCATGGAGTACTATAATACTATACAACATGCTATTCGATTGAGGTGTTCAATTTTGGATTTAGTTCACTATTTTGACCTGGTGAACGAGCTATTTCATTGAATCGAGATATTTCATTTTCGGTTTGATTCCCGTTTTTGAGTGGGTCAACTATTTGTCATATAGTAAATCGCTAGCAACGTCCATGTAAAAACACATTACTCCCGATCATCATCTCTCTATCTAAAAACGAAGTGGCAAGCTAATATTTCTAAATTTGATTCGAAACGACTTGGTAAGGTAGACGTGGATGCTCGTTCTCCCAAATTTTGAACGAACCATTAAACATCCTCTGCTCGGTGGAATTCGCCCGAGCAAATAAATGGGAGACGCGAAATTACCGTCCTATGTGGGAGACGCATTAGTTGGCCCGTTGTGCATCGAGGGTAGGTTCGTAACTTCATCCAAGCACGCCTTCTCCTCGGCCGAATGACATGTGCCAAATAATTCATAAACCATGGTAGGAAAAACACGCTCTCCTCGCCCGAAATAGCTCGCGCCCACTATTTCAAAAGACGCTCTCCAAGCCCGAAATCACTCGCGCCCACTATATTTCAAAACACGCCCTCCTTGCCAGAAATCGCTCCCGCCCACTATTTGGGGAGAAGCAAAGTTACTCTACTATCCCCGACCCTCAGTACACAGACCCAAGCCGAGAAGCCTAAAGACAGGGGTAGAACTGTAACTTCCCCTCACATTTCAGACAAATGCTTCCGTAAAACATGGTTCCACTCCCCTCCCAATCCCCCCCATTCATACCTCGTGGGCGCCAAATCACCTTCTCCCCGGAAGCTCCCTTCTCCCGAGCCGCGAAACCTCAGCCCCTCCTCCATGGCGCCCCCACCACACCAATTTCACAGTCGCCCTCCCCTCTAATGCCGGAGACGCTGTCCATTTGCCGTCGTGCACTGGGCTGTGTGCCTCTTACTCCGTGTTGCTGGAGTTGCCTCGATGACGACCGCGTGAACCTTACCGGAGCCGATTCACCCCCGCCGTTGTTCACGACGCCGGAGCGGCTCCAACTTCGGATCCGTCTAGAGTCCCGGCGCTGCTTCCCCGTAGCCGTCGACCGTCACGCATCGCTGTTTCCCTGCCGCCGGTGGCCACCGCAACCAGGCCGGCCTCACTGACTCGGCAGCTGGACCTGCCTACTTCACCATGCCGCCAGATAGGTCGCACCCTCATCTCAAATCACATTATTCAGGCGTCAGTTGTCTGAATTTTTATTCTGGGCCAATCGATTCCCAATGGGAAGCAACACCCCTCGAGGCAGCGGAGCTCCTAGGCTGCCGGTTGGCTGGTGTCTAACATAAGGGTGCAGGGCCGCAAGTTCGCCGCGGAAGCAGCACTTAGATGGCTATCTTAGAGTTGCGTGGGTTCAAGGTACTGTCGCCGCCGGATCTGGATGACGGGGAGTCTTTGTGGATTGGCCCGGGGGCAGTGCAACCACGACAGTGCGATGGAGCGGGGAGCGGGGTTTTGACCGGGGCCACGGACGGCGGAGGCAAGCTACTCTGCCGTTGGTCGCTGGCTCTTCGGGGAAGATTCCTAACAGTGTCAGCCGGGAGGCACAAGACGGCCATCAAGCCATCCGGCATAGATCGGACAATACCAAAATAAAATAAAATCATGTGACCCCAATTTAGTCTCAGTCAACAGACATGTGACCACTCTCGTACCTTGCTATTGATCTCTTAGTCTATTTCTTCAGATCAAAGAGATGTGTCGTTCTTAACATTATGCGTTATATGCATCTTCAGCCACACCGTCTTCCGACTCAACGCAGCTGCTCCAACAAGGGAAGCATACACCAGAAGGGAGCTATAGTCCCCACTCAACAGTTCCCTGCATCGAATGCGCGTGCCCGACATGGACAGCCACAACAACTGCAGGGCCATCGACAAGTCAGCACATGATGCTCACTCCTATGGATGGCGGCCAGATAGGTTGTACCCTCATCTTACTTGTGTGCAACATTTATGGCTTTGTTATTCATCTAAGCATGGAAAATAGATTATCACATTTCACTGTATATTCATGTTGATCTCTTACGGGTCTTGTTCAGGAGTTAACGTTGTTCCATAGTTCAGCTAAGATACTTGTTCTTTAGGTAACGTTGTTCCATAGTTATCATCCATTAGCCAATGCTATCCCACAGGCTGGTGATTATAGTACTATAACACTTCTAGTATTACCTATGTTGTTCTTTAATACTTTCGTGTGTCATCTAGTTAATCTTGAGTACAAACGATACATATTCTATAGCTTCATATGTGTTCTCCTTTTAGTTTTTGAGACCTGTTGCTGCTAGTTAACCCCAGTCCTACTATTTATGTCGTCTCCTACATGCACTCATTACATAAATCTAACTACTAGTTGTCTTCCATGCATGTCAGATATAATTCCACACACTGATATATCCACAAGAACCTCACGGAGCAATGTAAAGGCCAATAAACTTGATGTCAATGATACCCAATATGATGGAACATGTAAAGGCAGTTCTTCAGAAGACTTGCAGAAATATGTTGAATCCTCTTCACCCCACAAGGTCCTTGCTCTAACTTGGCTCGTGATATGGGTACAACATGCATCTAATGTCCTGGAGTGTATCTACTCTGTTGCAATGCCATGTGCTTAGCATGCTGATCATGCATGTAAATATGTCATGTCTTCCTATTTTTTAGTACCTATTCCATTCATGATAACATGTTTTCAAATTCAAGTACTTTTATTCTACTATATCACAATGCCATCTCCTTAATTTGGACATCATGCTTCTGAATATCTTATGCATTGTTATTCATCAGTATGTACTTCATCTGTCTACCATACCATGTTTTTTTACATTGAAGTGATGTTCTAGTGCTCTGTTGCAACGCCATCTTAGTTTCCCAATCATACACATGTATGTTGCCTTAGTTTTTTCTATACGTATTCTGCTAGCATATAGTTTTACATTCAACTAGTGTTTTTTACTGTGTTGTCCTGTCGTATCCCTAGGTCTTACAACATACTCCCTCCATCCGGATTACATGTTGCCGAAATGGATAAAAAAGGATGTATCTAGAACTGAAATACGCCTAGACCCATACATTTTTTCTGAATGGAGGGAATACATGTCAATATGTCATGCCTTTCTATTCTTCAGTACCTATTCCATCTCTCTTCTGTAGCATGTTTTATAATTGAAGCACCATTCTTCTATACAAGGCATGCAAGGGGAAGATGACTATGTTAGAATCTGAAGGGTTACAAACAAGGTCTTTGCAAAAGATCCAAACGCCATGAGATAATAAACCAACTCCAATTTTTATAGATACTGCTCCAGCACAGAGAAACCCAACTCCTAATGATAATAAGCAGATTCCAGTGGCCAAAGAACTAGTCCGCTCCAGTCCAGC
This sequence comes from Triticum urartu, assembly GCF_003073215.2. NCBI lineage: Eukaryota > Viridiplantae > Streptophyta > Magnoliopsida > Poales > Poaceae > Triticum > Triticum urartu. Next base: position 327,146,398 of record NC_053028.1, on the reverse strand, counting down.
AAAAATATGTCAACTCCATTCTAAGAAGCATGTGCGTATCCTTGCATCATGAAATTTTATAGCATGCTGATCTTATTTTCTACATGTTTCTTACCCATCTCTCTTTTAGAAAATAAGCTTAACAAATAGAAGAATTTCTGCACTAGTATCGTCTGTGAGGAAAGATTCTTGCTGGAATTCTCTGTACCCCAATGCAGATGTAAGTACCCATTGTATATCACCATATTTTTACATTAGCATGTATTTTGTTAATCAGCATGAATCCAACCTTTGTCTGATCTAAATTTAGTTGTAGCAAAATGTATGATTAAAGGCGACAATGTTGATTTTTGTAAGGAAAACTACTTGGTAGTTTTGCATCCTGAGCAGCATGAGTGTACTATCTCATATCAGTGGGTTTGATTACTTTGGTTCTGGAGTGGGTTTTCAGTGTTTTTTACTATGTTGTCCTGTCGTATCCCTAGCTCATCATACTCCCTCCATCCGGATTACATGTCGCAGAAATGGAAAAAACTGGATGTATCTAGAACTGAAATACGCCTAGACCCATCAATTTATTTCTGGATGGAGGGAATACATGTCAATATGTCATGCCTTCTATTCTTTAGTACCTATTCCATCTCTGCTGTAGCATGTTTTATAATTGAAGCACCATTCTTCTATATAAGGCATGCAAGGGGAAGACGGCTATGTTAGAATCTGAAGGGTTACAAACCAGGTCTTTGCAAAAGATCCAAATGCCAGGAGATAATAAACAAACTCAATTTTTCATACATACTGCTCTAGCATAGAGAAACCCAACTCCCACTAATAATAAGAAGATTCCAGTGGCAAAAGAACTAGTCCGCTCCAGTCCAGCAAAAGAATGTCAACTCCATTCTAAGAAGCGTGTGCGTATCCTCGCATCATGAAATTTTATAGCATTCTGATCATATTTTCTACATGTTTCTTACCCATCTCTCTTTTAGAAAATAAGGTTAAATGATAGAAGATTTCCTTCATTGGGATTGTATTCTAAAAAATATGTTGCGGGAATTCTCTGTGCTCCAATGCTGATGTAAGTACCTGTTGTATACCACTATATTTTTACATCAGCATGTATTTTGTTAATCGGCATGAATCCAACCTTTGTATGATCTAAAATTAGTTGTAGAAAAATGTTAAAGGTGCCTAGGGAGTCCTGGATTAGGGGGTCTCCGGATAGCCGGACTGTATCCTTTGGCCGGATTGTTGGACTATGAAGATACAAGATTGAAGACTTCGTCCCGTGTCCGGATGGGACTCTACTTGGCGTGGAAGGCAAGCTAGGCAATACGGATATGTATATCTCGTCCTTTGTAACCGACCTTGTGTAACCCTAGCCCCTTCCGGTGTCTATATAAACCAGAGGGTTTTAGTCCGTAGGACAACAGACAATCATACCATAGGCTAGCTTATAGGGTTTAGCCTCTTCGATCTCATGGTAGATCAACTCTTGTACTACTCGTATTGTCAAGAATAATCAAGAAGGACGTAGGGTTTTACCTCCATCAAGAGGGCCCAAACCTGGGTAAAACATCATGTCCCCTACCTCCTGTTACCATCCGCCTTAGACGCACAGCTCGGGACCCCCTACCCGAGATCCGCCGGTTTTGACACCGACATTGGTGCTTTTCTACCCGAGATCCACCGGTTTTTACTCTTCCACATGTACCTTTTCTTCACCATTATATGCATCGATATGACTTAAGTTTTGGCCAAGCTGGGTTGCCTCGCTCTTGTATTTATGCCCTACGTTCCCATTAATTCGGCTAGGGCATAAGGGGAGCACCTCTGCGATTGTTACTGCTGGGTCAGCCGGATGTGTACCTCAGACTGGGTGAAGCCGAAAGCTAGCGTTCTTAAGGGAATATTCGATCGGTGAACAAAAGATGATTTTGATTTATTTAATTTCCATATGTGCTCCCAGATGTTTTTCCTGTGTTTCCTCTCGCGGTCCAGACATGCATTTTAGGGCATGCGTACCCAGGGAAAGGAACCCTTAATGGAACCATTCTCCCTAGAAGATGTTTCTTACTACCCATGTAATATAACATAACTAGTAGGGCACTTGTCTGTTCAAGCACTAATGACCCCTACGCCTGGTCTCCACGCATACCCCGATTCTTATATAACTGAGCGGGTATTCGGATACACTACGGACTATCGGGTCCCGAGGTTGAAGCGAAAAGGTCCGCCATGACATATTACATGTCATTTTAATTATACATGTCATTTTAATTACATAGTCATGTAGACTAACTAAATTCCTCTTCTATACCATCCAACAGGTGGTCTAGCCTACAATCCTGTTGGGAATTCTTTGCGGCTAATTCTACTTGCCCATAGACTAAGCTAACAGGGATCTCTTTCCCGCCGGGCCCCACAGGTCTGACCTCGGCCATGTGATTTGGGTCAGCCTTGGTATACCGCGTCTTCACCATGGCCCAGGCTTCCCTGGCACCTTGACGACAGGCAGATATCTTCCATAATCGGAAGCATCGCCGTGCTCCCTTGAGCTTCTCCACAAGCTCTCCAACGCCTTCTGGCAGGGAGACGGATGGCCACAAGGCCTGGGCAATACCTTGCATCACCTGCCAAACTTGTTCGTGCAGTTGTGAGAGATCGATTAGAAGATCACCCGCAGACGCGGACATCACCTCTGCGGGACGACCCGTCAGCATACCTGCAGACATAACTCTGTTAGCCGGCTTCTTCGCCATCCCATTTATTAAGGGTTCGTTCAAGCACTTACTAAATATGCGCGTCGAAGCCGCTTATTCTCCTTCTCGGAGTCCGCCAGCTAGGCTCGAACATCTTTCAGTGCCACGCTCAGCTTGGTATTGGCGTCTTGGATATTGTTTTTCTCCCGCCTGACCTCAGTCAGCACGCTTTCGCCTTTAGCAGTCGTACGATGTGCTGCTCCTCCGGATTCTCTCCGGATTTATCTGCAACATCTATTATTAGATCTGCAGCCATGCCGCTCGCTATATGGTACTTATCATTTTTGAAAGAAATGTTGCCAGCTGGGGACTTTTGAGGTTACTTCAATGCGGCAGCAGCAGCCCCAAGTTGGGTCTTGCATTCCTCCAGCTCCTGTGACAGTCGACTATTCTTCTATGTAAGAACCTGCACAATAAGATGATCCTTAAATCAGTTCTGCTAACTGTTTCAAGTCTCAGGGGCTACGGATACATATAATCGTCAGATTTTCTTACCTGTACATCCTTTACATACTGGTTCGTGGCTCTGGCTAGACCACTTTGAGCAGCACGGAGGTACGCCTCTCCAGAATTGAAGGCATCAAATGCCTCTGGTGAGAAGCAAGTGTCGCGGAGTACGGCCCGGCGACGCCTATGATTCATGGCGCTCTCCACTTCTGAATGTGTAGCAGATAGCCTATCCGCATCCTCTGTAGGGGGACTATCCGGCGTCCGCCCCATGCCAGCTTCCGCCTCTATGTCCGGTCCTGGAGCCCAACTAGTGGAAGCATGATCGGCAGCATCGCCGGACACATTCCGGCGAGCATTTTTTCTGTCAAAGAAACATGGACGTCATTACATTTCAAGAAAGACAACAACCACGGAGCGGGGTTTCTGTCATACCTTTGTGCCGGCGTCTCCGTCCTAATCGCCTCCCTTTTTGGCCTGCCCGGCCTCGGTGCCTCTTGTTGGCGAGTTGCTGCCGGTTCGGCATGGCGTCCCGAATGCCTTACCTGTAAAAGCACCATATGTATGTGGTAGGTGAAGTGTCTAAAAGGGGATCCTAGTTTTTGGGGTTGGGGTTTTTGGTTTTTCTTACATGCGACGCAGGAAGCAGTCCGGGATAGTTGGCCGTAATGGCCACCATGGCGTCATCACAGCTTAATTGATAGAACTGTCGGTCTATCAGCTCCATGAATATGACCGGATCTTCTTCGAGTCCGGCATCGAGAGCCCGGTCGGGGTCCTCTGGTTGTGGAGATGGGCTGTTGACCTCCCTTATGGCTTTTCGCAGTTCCTGCCACAAAATGGCAAGGTGAGTACCTACAACAAATAATGTGGGAAGAACGGGATTAAGGAGATATAACTCACCCAGCTTGGGGGTTGTACATGGAGAATCCATCCGGTGGCTTAATGCGGATGAATTCCTCTTCCTCTCCCTTGAACAATTTAGATAGAACTTTTGCTAAAGCGGCGGCGTTGTCCGGACCCTTACGCTCGCAACGGGTGGTGTCATCTTCCCCGTTAAAACATCACAAGGGGTGCCCTCGATATTGAAGTGGTTGCACTCCCCACATTATGGCCTCCAGCGCTTTAATCCGGTTCATCAGGTAGAGGACTTCTCCGTTGTCTTCCTCCTGGGGGCTTTGTGGGCGCCAACTTCGGCGTTTCTTCATAGGAGCATTGCTGAACTCAGGAAGACCCCGCCGAAAAGGGTCTGGAAGGGGGACGTCCTCCATATAGAACCATTCCAAAGGCCAGTCTTCGGACGTCTTCTTCAGAGTACCGGACAGGTATCTGGTTTCGGCGATGCGCCATATTTCGGCTCCGCCCACTTGATAAAGTGACCCCTTCTGTGTGCGAGGGACGAGGCAAAATAACCTTTTCCACAGCTCGAAATGAGCCTCGCAGCCCAGAAATAACTCGCAGAGGGCAACATAGCCGGCAATGTGTAAAATGGAAGCAGGGGTGAAATTATGCAGCTGGAGGCCATAAAATTCCAGGAGCCCGCGGAGGAACGGATGAATCGGAAATCTGAGTCCCCTCAACAAATAAGGGACAAGGCATACCCGCTCCCCCGTAGAGGGGCTGGGGAAGCTCTCCGCTTGCTCCCCGCCATTGTAGGTGGCGAGCCCGGCTCGGATGGGCACCATATACGCCGAAGGGAGAAATCCCTTAGTCTGCAGCTCGACTAATCGACTGCGTGGTACTGAACACCTCTCCCAATCACCAGGCTTAGGGCTACGGGGGCGGGAAGAGGAGCTGCGGAGGTCGGCCATGCTGGAGTGGATTTTTCCGAAGCACACTCCGATGGATTCTCACTGGGGGAGGATGGTATGGATTGGATCTAAGAATCCCCATCCCTTTAATTGACAATTTATTTATCTCGCTAGGGGGGCGAATGTAAAAATGCCCTGGCGCCTCGCATTCATTCGACGCATGGAAGAAAGGCCTTATTGGGTGCAGAAGCCAAGAGGTTCAACATTTATGGGACCGGACACTGCTTGACAAACGTTCGAAATTTGGAGAAGAACCCGCCTTGCAATGCCGAAGACAACACTGTGTGCCGGACTCATCGTCATTGAAGCCTAGTTCGGGGGCTACTGAGGGAGTCCTGGATTAAGGGGTCTTCGGACAGCCAGACTGTAACCTTTGGCCGGACTATTGGACTATGAAGATACAATATTGAAGACTTCGTCCCGTGTCCGGATGGGACTCTACTTGGCGTGGAAGGCAAGCTAGGCAATACGGATATGTATATCTCCTCCTTTGTAACCGACCTTGTGTAACCCTAGCCCCCTCCGGTGTCTATACCATAGGCTAGCTTCTAGGGTTTAGCCTCTCTGATCTCGTGGTAGATCAACTGTTGTACTACTCGTATTGTCAAGAATAATCAAGCAGGACATAGGGTTTTACCTCCATTAAGAGGGCCCAAACCTGGGTAAAACATCGTGTCCCCTGTCTCCTATTTCCATCCGCCTTAGACGCACAGTTCAGGACCCCCTACCTGAGAGCCGCCGGTTTTGACATCGACAGCGCCAATGTTCATTTTTGTAAAGAAAAATGCCTGGTAGTTTTTCATACTGAGATACATGACTGTACTATCTCATATCATGCACATTACTGAATTGTAGTGCCACGCTGGTTGCCCATTCATTCATTGTGTCAATGTTGCTTTCGTATTACCTTACCTGGCTGATGATAGTTGTGCCATATTGTGTTAATTTGGTGTTGGTTAGTTGCCCAAACGTTCGTTGTGCCAATGTTGCTTTCCTATTATCTAACTTGGCCAATCATTGCTATGCTAGTGTCTTAATTTGGTGCAGGCTGCTGAAGATAAGAAGACAAACTCTGAAAACAGCAAGGCAACCCCATATTTTCTTTCCAATAAATCTAGGCCAGGTAATATGCCAATAACTCATGATTAATCTGGTTGGTTCCCCTCCTAATTTATGTTATGATGCAGTGGTTGAGAGACTCTCCACTATCAATAATACAAGCCTGCCAAAATCGCCATCTGAATCTGTTCAGTATCCTCTGTCTCGAATGCAACGGAAAAATGTATGTTTGTGAACCAATTAATGGCTAAAGGATTGATGGAAATGGTGGAGGAATCAGAGGTGCTGAGTCGTGCGACACAACAACTGATCAATGTTTTCAGAGACAGTGTAGCAAAGCAGCAAGAACTTGCCCACATGCTTATCGGCGTCATCCATGCTGAGGTTGCAGATTGTGACGTTGTAGATCGTTAGGTTCTGTTCATTTATTTGCATTGGCAGTCTTTGATTGCCCAATGGATGTAATTTCATGTAATATATGCTGGATGTGCAACGTTTTTCCCTATATGCCGTACCTTTGCTTGATCGGTTTTGGTCCTGTGCATAATTGCTCGTCGTAATCGGCTCAAATTATCTAATTTGGCCTAAAGACATGTATGAACTTTAGTGGGCCCATTAAGTTAATGGGTCGTTACCAGGCCGAAAGTTAATAGTCGGCCCTCTTAACTCACGGGTCGTTAACAAGCTGACATCGAAGCGGGCAACAGGTGGGCCCAATTGATTTCACGGGCCGTTAACAGGTCATTACTAAGTTTGGGCTACATATGGCACAACTATACTGTGGGCCTTTAGCAGGCCAAAAGAGACAGCGGGCTTGTACTCGACCATGAAGAGCATGGGCCGCTAAGAGGCCAAAAGTCAGGTCGTATTGTAAATGGCCCAACTGTGTTGTGGGCCTTTAGGAGGCCAAAAGATAAACCGGGCTGGTATTGGACAATGAAGGGCATGGGCCGTTAAAAGGCCAAAACACAGGTCCGACAACAAAGGGCCCAACTCATTTATGGTCCGTTAACAGGCTGAAAGGCAGATAGGGCCGGGAATTGGCCCAACACTTAAATGGGTCACTAAAAGGCCAAAACTCAGGTCCAACTACAAATGGCCCAGCAGATATATGGGCCTTCACCAGGCTAAAAGACACACTGGGCCGGAAATTGGCCCAACACTTAAATGGGTCGCTAAAAGTCCTAAAGATGTATATCGTGAAATTTGGCCCATCCACTGAATGGGCCATTAACAGGCCGAAATCTCATCGGGCCGATATTGAGCCCAAATATATAGCGGGTTGTTAACGGGCTTGAACTAACAATGGGCTGCAATGGTGTCAAATCTTTAACGGGCCGTTGACGGGCCGAATTGGCACATCTCATATGGGCCGTGGGCTTAAATGGACCTAACACAAGTAGGCCTTATATGGGCCAGCCTGCTATTTTTTACTGGGCCGGCCTTTTTCACCGGAATAGGCCACTGTTGGGTCGTGCCATGTGTCGACCTATCATAGGCGCCTCTTGTCCAATGAGTGGGTGAGATCTGTCCCAACGGTGAGGCAACACGTGTTTCCTCCGGCCAATGATGATTTTACACGTGGAAAATCCCCATTGGTCCGGGCTGTTAACGGGTTATCGGATCCAAAATCGGACCCGATAGCTTAACGGCGTTCCGTTACGGTGGATGCCACGTGTCGGTCACCCTTGACAAAAGCACTTCTGTGACGCGCGATTTATCGTCATGGAAGTGGACACTTCCGTGATGATAATTTTGGTAATGTCATGGAACACTTCTATGACAGCACAGGTATGACTATCTTGATTCTATCATAAAATTTTCATGGATGTACATGCATGACAGAAAACGTGACCTACTGTGACAAACACGTATCATCACGGAAGTGTATTTTTTTGTAGTGTATGTTCATCAATGAACGAGGTGAATGGGAGTATGAATGTGACCCTGAAGATGGCAATGATGAAGTGGAAGAGGAGCAAGTTTGGGAAGTAGGAGGAACTATTTTATCTCATGAGGAACTTGCTGGAGAAGCTTTGGTTGTATGTCGTTCACTTAACGTCCAGGTTGTGGAGGAGGAAAAGGGGCAGCGGCATAATCTTTTCCACACCCGTTGCCTTATCAACTCCAAGATATGTCGAGTGATTGTTGATAGTGGAAGCTGAAACAATATTGCAAGTACGGAGATGGTTGATGTCGGTGTCAAAACCGGCGGATCTCGGGTAGAGGGTCCCGAACTGTGCGTCTAAGGCGGATGGTAGCAGGAGGCAGGGGACACGATGTTTTACCCAGGTTCGGGCCCTCTTGATGGAGGTAAAACCCTACGTCCTGCTTGATTTATTCTTGATGATATGGGTATTACAAGAGTTGATCTACCACGAGATCGAAGAGGCTAAACCGTAGAAGCTAGCCTATGGTATGATTGTATGTTGTCCTACGGACTAAAACTCTCCGGTTTATATAGACACCGGAAAGGGCTAGGGTTACACAAGGTCGGTTACAAATGAGGAGATATACATATCCGTATTGCCTAGCTTGCCTTCCACGCCAAGTAGAGTCCCATCCGAACACGAGACGAAGTCTTCAATCCGGTATCTTCATAGTCTAACAGTCCGGCCAGAGGATATAGTCCGGCTGTCCGGTGACCCCCTAATCCAGGACTCCCTCAGTCGAGAAGCTTCAATTGCAAACAAAACATCACCCACACCCACACCGCATGTAATGACTGAATGATTGCGGCGCAATTAAGGTGATTAGCAGCGTGCAAATACCAATTTCAGTAGGGACATATCAGGATGATGTTGAGTGTGATGTGGTTCGGATGCACGCTTGTCACTTGCTTCTTGGGCGACCGTGGTTGCATGACCGTGATGTGCAAATCAGCGGGTGTGCAAATCGCTTATGTTTTGTCCATAGAGGAGAAAAGTTCACTTGGCTGCCCATGACACCCGAGGAAGTCTATCTTGATGAGATGAAAAGAAAAGGAAGTAAAAAGGGAGAGAGTGATCATACAGAACGAGTGAGCCACCAACATAGTGAGGGAGTGTTTCCACAGCCAAAAGCTCCACAGCCAAATATGACCAAGCCCCGGGAAAAATATGATTAGTTATGACGGCTAGGAAAAGGGATATGCAAGAATTGAGAGAACCTAATACTCTATTCTTTGTACTCATGTACAAGGAAACTTTATTGGTTGCTAACGACTTACCCTCAACTCTTCCTAGTGTTGTCTTTGATCTTTTGCAGGAGTATGTGTTTCCCAAGGAGGTATGACCTGGTTTGCCACCAAAGCGGGGCATTGAGCACCAAATCGACTTGGTTCTGAGCGCCACACTACCAAACCGACCACCGTATTGAGCAAACCCAGAGGAGACGAAGGAAATTCAGAGGCAAGTAGAAGATCTTCTTAACAAAGGGTATGTAAGGGAAAGTCTTTCTCCTTGTGATGTTCCCATTCTTTTAGTTCCAAATAAAGACGATACCATGCGCATGTGCATTGATTGTAGATCCATTAACATCATAACATTGAGATATCGCCACCCTATTCCTAGGCTCGATGACATGCTTGATGAACTTTGTGGCTCCACCATATTTTCCAAAATTGATTTGTGAAGTGGTTACCACCAAATAAGAATGAAAGAGGGCGACGATTGGAAAACTTCATTTAAGGCAAAATTTGGCTTGTATGAATGGTTGGTTATGCCTTTTGGATTAACGAATGCACATGTGCTTAGATCCTTTATTGGCAAGTTTGTAGTGGTTTACTTTGATGACATATTGATTTATAGCAATACTTGGGAGGATCATGTTGGACATATAAAATGTGTGCTTGCTGTCCTGCGGGAGGAAAAGATGTATGCTAACGTGGAGAAGTGCACATTTTGCACAAACAAGGTTGTGTTTCTTGGCTTTGTTGGTTCAGCAAAAGGTGTGGAGGTCGATGAAGAGAAGATCAAGGCTATTTGTGAGTGGATGCCTCCAAAAATGTGAGCCAAGTACATAGCTTCCTCAGACTTGCAAGTTTCTACCGCCAGTTCATGAAGAATTTCAGCAGCTGCACCAATGAATGAGTTAACAAAGAAAGACATTCCATTCCACTAGGGTGATGCCCAAGATAAGTCCTTCCAAGAACTGAAGATGAGATTGACATCAACCCCATTGCTTTCACTTCCTGATTTTGGTAAGACATTTGAGATTGAATGTGATGCAAGTGGTGTTGGCATTGGTGGAGTTCTAATGCAAGAAGGTAAACCCATCGCCTATTTTAGTGAGAAGCTTAATGGTCCAACTCTTAATTATTTTGTCTATGATAAAGAATTGTATGCACTTGTTCGATCTCTAGAAACATGGCAGCATTACTTGTGGCTAAAAGAGTTTGTAATACATTCTGACCATGAATCTTTGAAACATCTAAAGGGCTAACTCAAATTGAACCGTAGACATGCAAAATGGAGTGAGTTCATAGAGTCTTTTCCTTATATTATCAAGTACAAGAAAGGGAAGGATAACACTGTTCCCGACGCATTGTCTAGGCATCACATTTTACTCTCCCAACTTGATGTTAAAATCCTTGGTTTAGAATGCATCAAAGAATTGTATGCTACAAGTCATACTTTGTTGAACCATTTTCAAAGTGTAACAAGGGAAAAGGATGGGAGAAGTTTCACTTGCATGATGGATTCCTATTTCGAGCTAACAAATTGTGCATCCCAGATTGTTCTGTTTGTTTGTTGCTCTTGCAGGAGGCTCATGCTGGTGGTCTCATGGGACATTTTGGAGCCAGGAAAACTGAAAGTGTACTCGCTGATCACTTCTTTTGGCCGCGAATGAGACATGACGTGGAACGCTATGTGTTGAGATGCGAGATTTGTCACAAAGCTAAGTCCTGGTTGAATCCTCATGGTTTATATACTCCTCTATCTATTTCGAATACTCCGTGGGAAGATATTTCTATGGATTTTGTTTTTGGTTTACCACAGACTAAGAGGGGGAGTGACTTGGTGTTTGTGGTAGTTGATCATTTTAGCAAAATGGCACATTTTATCCCATGTCATAAGAGCGATGATGCTTCACACATTGCCGATATGTTTTCAGGGAAGTTGTGCGGCTACATGGAGTACCACGCACGATAGTATCAGACTGTGACACCAAATTTCTGAGCTACTTTTGGAAGACCTTGTGGGGAAAACTCGGCACCAAGCTCCTATTTTCCACGACATGCCACCCACAAACTGATGGACACACTGAAGTTGTCAACCAGACATTTTCCATGATTATGTGAGAAGTCCTAAAGAAGAATTTGAAGATGTGGGAAGATTTCCTACCTCATGTGGAGTTCACGTATAACAGGGCGGTACATTCGACCACTAAATTTTGCCCATTTGAACTTGTTTATGGCTTCAAACCTATTGCTCCCATCGATCTTCTACCTTTGCCACTGTAGGAATGAACTATCCTTGATGCCAGTAAGCGTGCTGATTTCATCAAGAAACTTCATGCCCAGGAAAAGGTGAACATTGAGAAAATGACTGAACAATATGCGAAGCAGGTAAACAAGACAAGGAAGAAGCTGGTGTTCGAGCAAGGCGATTTTCTATGGGTACACCTTCGTAAGGACCGTTTTCCTGAGCAAAGAAAGTGCAAGTTGCAGCCACGCGGCGATGGACCATTCATGGTGCTCGAGCGAATCAACAACAATGCTTACAAGATCGATCTTCCAGAAGAATATGGTGTTAGCCCAACCTTCAATGTCTCTGATCTTTCCACATACTTTGGGCCTTTAGAGTCGAGGACGACTCCTTCTCAAGAGGGGGAGGATGATGAGGACATCCCAACCATGGGCCCCACACCACCAACCATCAATGGTCCAATCACAAGAAGTCGCGCAATGCAAATACATGATCAGGTGAACGCTAACTTAAGTCTATCATTTGACATTGAAAATATGGTTGTGCCTTCACCTCCTTTGTTGTTGGTTGAACTCAGGTGTGATGTCGAAGAAGGCCAAACACATTTCAGTTTGTGCAAAACAATGTTTTATGGCGAGGAAACAAAGTTAGGAATTCATGAAGAATGAGTTGTCTGTTGAAGAAACATTGTTCCAATTCTGACGAAACAATGTTTGTCATGAGTTTGGATATCCCAACTTGCAAAAGGTTTCCAGAACTCAAATTTTCAGCTGAAGGAAACATTGTTCGATCCTAGTGAACAATGTTTGGTCAAGAACTGCCAACCACCTCCAATGAGAGTTTTCCAGAAGTTACCCCATTAAGTCTTAAAGCCATTTAGTCAAGCAAAGCTGGTTCAATTTCACACCTAAGCTAGTTCCAGAAGCTAGTTCTCTTTCACACCTATCCAGGGGGGTTGTCCCGATTATAAATAGGCTAGCTCTTCCCTTCATTGGGGACTTTTGCCATTTTTATCAAAGACCAAAGACATAGACTCCTCCTGAGATTGGAGAGCTCTTGTTATCCTTATTCTCGTGATTCCTTGAGAAGTTGCTCCTAATCCGTGCTCCACGACTAGATCATGTTGTGTGGGTTAGAGTTCGTGGTTTCCCTTGCGGATTGCACCTATCCCGTGCTCCACGACTTGAGCGTGGTTGTGTGGGGTAGTATATCGGGTTGTGGATCGGCAAATGCTCGGATTGCAAGCTCCGGTGAGCATCCTCCTCGTCGGGTCATAATCTCTTATTTTCCATTTTCAGCTGCTTGCAGCTAGTTACACACATCCATTTATCAATCCTGTGCCGTGAAGATTGGACCTCCCCTTGAACTCCCTCTTCTTCGAAGACAGGGTCACATCATAGAGTGCATTGAATACTATGAGAAGTTTCATACTTGATGATTGTTTTGAGATATGAAGATGGTGATATTAGAGTCATGCTAGTTGAGTATTTGTGAATTTGAGAAATACTTGTGTTGAGGTTTGCAATTCCCGTAGCATGCACGTATGGTAACCATTGTGTGACAAATTTGAAGCATGAGGTGTTTCTTTGATTGTCCTCCTTATGAGTGGCGGTTGGGGACGAGCGATGGTCTTTTCCTACCAATCTATCCCCTAGGAGCATGCGTGCAGTGCTTGGTTTTGATGACTTGTAGATTTTTGCAATAAGTATGTGAGTTCTTTATGATGAATGTTGAGTCCATGGATTATACGCACTCTCACCCTTCCATCATTACTAGCCTCTTCGGTACCGTGCATTGCCCTTTCTCACCTCGAGAGTTGGTGCAAACTTTGCCGGTGCATCCAAACCCCGTGATATGATACGCTCTATCACACATAAGCCTCCGTATATCTTCCTCAAAACAGCCACCATACCTACCTATTATGGCATTTCCATAGCCCTTCCGAGATATATTGCCATGCAACTTTCCACCGTTCCATTTATTATGACACGCTTCATCATTGTCATATTGCCTTGCATGATCATGTAGTTGACATCGTATTTGTGGCAAAGCCACCGCTCATAATTTTTTATACATGTCACTCTTGAATCATTGCACATCCCGGTACACCGCCAGAGGCATTCATATAGAGTCATATTTTGTTCTAGTATCGAGTTGTAATTTTTGAGTTGTAAATAAATAGAAGTGTGATGATCATCATTATTAGAGCATTGTCCCGTGTGAGGAAATAAAAAATAAAAAAGAAATAAAAAAGAGAGAGAAAGGCCGAATATAAAAAAGAGAAGGCCCAAAAAAATGAGAAAAAGAGAGAAGGGACAATGTTACTATCCTTTTTCCACACTTGTGCTTCAAAGTAGCACCATGATCTTCATGATAGAGAGTCTCTTATTTTGTCACTTTCATATACTAGTGGGAATTTTCATTATAGAACTTAGCTTGTATATTCCAACAGTGGCTTCCTCAAAATGCGCTAGGTCTTCGTGAGCAAGCAAGTTGGATGCGCACCCACTTAGTTTCTTTCATTGAGCTTTCATACATGTATAGCTCTAGTGCATCCGTTGCATGGCAATCCCTACTCCTCGCATTAGAATCAATTGATGGGCATCTCCATAGCCTGTTTATTAGCCGCGTCGATGGACTTTCTTATTTTTTTGTCTTCTCCACACACCCTCCATCATCATATTCTATTCTGTCGGTGTCCTGGGAACGGGGGTCCCCAGACTTGCCTGCCTGCGGCCCATGGCGTGGCTCCACCAGTAGCCCTGTATAGCCCATCTTCACCAGCAAGCACTCAAGACACTCGCGAGGGGCCAAGCCTTGCGAGGCGGACGACGTAATACCTCCTCGGGGATGGCCTCACCAGGCTGGCTCGCGAGGGGCGGAGAGACCAAGGCAAGGGGCGCCTTGCGAGGTCCCCATGACGTAAGCCATGATGACCAAGGCCAGGCAGGCACTAGGTGGGCGCCAGCGCGCGTAGTGTCCTCGTTTCCTCTTTGGTGCTAAATAGACAAGCGTAGGCGAAGAGTCCCGAGGCATCAAGCCAAAGTTTCCATATCGGTGCAACAAGACCAAGACCAGCAGGACGACATGACGGAGGTCACTGTGGAGCCCGTGACGGCGTCACCACCAGGGCCTTTGGCAGGTGAAGACCATCTTTTGTCAGGATAGCTTGTACTAGTTTTCCCCCTTCAAACTGGTTGTTGTGGGATCCCTTCCTGCCTAATATTTGGGGAGAGGACCCGGGGCTCTATAAATAGGACTAGCCACCACCTTAGAAAGGGGGCTCCTCGACCACATGAACTCACCAAACATAAGAGCACCTCTCCTCAGGAGGCTGTTCTTCCCTTGTAACTGTTCATCCTCAGCCCTAGAGGCAATCCACCACACCACACTGGAGTAGGGTATTACACCGCATTGGTGGCCTGAAAAAGTATAAATCTCGTGTCCCTTGTTCTGCGGGTTCGATGCGCTAAGACTTGAGATTGCGGTGAGGGCGAGAGCTGGAGGGGGAGAGATCTTCATGTGCACCCCGGTGTTCGAACCTCAAGGGTTTGCCGGAACCTGAAATCCGACATTTGGCGTGCCGGGTAGGGGTGCGCCGAAGCTCCCCCTCTCCGCTTGCTTCGTCCAGCTTCATGGCGGACGCTACCCCTCCGGTTAGGCCGGCGTGCGCCTGCGGATACGCCGCGGGCGTCTGGGCCTTCACCCACACCTTGCGGCAGGTGCGGTGGCCACGCAAGTTCAAGCCAGAGATGCCACCCTGCTACGATGGCGCGGCAGATCCGATGGCCTTCTTGTAGGCGTATGAGAAGGTTGTCCTCGAAGCCAGAGGCGATGACCAGGTCAAGGCTAACTGGTTCTTCCTGGCCTTGGCCGGCGTGCCACGTGCCTGGCTACTCAGCCCGCCGGGATCTTTGGTGACCTCCTGGGAGGAACTGCGTGGTCTCTTCATCACGCGCTTCGCGGCACCGGCGCCCCTCGCCATTGCGGCCCTCCTCGGCGGCTCACAAGCACCACCCTTGGACCGTCACACCAAGACGTTCTTTCGCCAGATTGGCACTGGCTCCACGCGCCAAGGAGCTCCCCCGGGTTGGGCGGCGCCCAAGGCCGACCTAACCTTTGACGCGGGGGATCACCCCTCCACCAACGTTGGCTCGGGCGTGCTCCCAATGTTGTGCACGCCCACCATCTGCTGCGTAGCTGTCACCAAGACCCTCATCGACGGCGGTGCCGGTCTCAATATGCTCTCCGTGGAGGCTTTCGGCCTTCTCCATGTACCTCTCCAACAGCTCCGACCCAGCAAGCCCTTCTCCAGGGTTGGCGGAGGCTCCACTAGCCCCTTGGGGCAGATCCGCCTCCCGGTGACCTTCGGCACCCATGAAAACTACTGCACCGAGCTGATCGACTTCGAGATCGCCCGCATCGGCCTCCCGTACAACGCCATCCTTGGATACCAGGCTCTGGCCCAGTTCATGGTTGCGACCCATCCAGCATACAACCTCATGAAGATGCCCGGGAGCAAAGACATCCTCACCGTAGTTGGGGATACCAAGGAGGCCCTAGCGGCGCTCAAGTGCGCCCTCAAAATCGCCGCGGAGGCACGACCGGCCAACGAGGCCACCCCAGGGGCTAAGGAGGCCGCACCAACAAAGAAGAAGCAGTTGTTCACTCAAGATCGGGCCGAAACCAAGCAGGTGTCGGTCGAGCAAGATGGGTCCTCAGGAGCCACCTTCACCATAGGCGCCTACCTTGACCCAAATCAAGAGGAGGCACTGGTGAAGTTCTTGCACACAAACAAGGATGTGTTTGCCTGGGAACCCAAGCAGCTAGTGGGGGTCCCAAGAGGGGTGATCGAGCATCACTTAAGGGTGTGCCCCAATGTGCGCCCCGTGAAGAAGGCACGGCGACAATCCACGGAGAAGCAATCCTTCATCGTCCAGGAAACCCGCAAGCTGGAGGCGGCGGGTGTCATTCGCGAGGTTCGGTACCCCGAGTGGCTAGCAAACCCTGTCATCGTACCGAAGAAAGGCGGGAAGGAGCGCATGTGTGTTGACTTCACCAACCTCAACAAGGCTTGTCCCCAAGACCCGTTCCCGCTCCCGCGCATCGATCAGATTGTCGACTCCACCACCGAATGCGACTTGATGTGCTTCCTGGACGCATACTCAGGTTATCACCAGATCAAGATGGCAATGGAGGATGTGGAGTAGACGGCCTTCCTCACCTGTGTGGGGTCAACTACTACACTTGTATGCCGTTCGGGCTGCGCAACGCAGGCGCGACCTTCCAACGGCTGATGCACATCACCCTGGGTCAGCAGCTCGGGAGGAACGCTGAAGCCTATGTGGACGACATTGTGGTAAAATCTCGGGAGGCAAGAACTTTGATTCAGGACCTGGAGGAGACCTTCGCAAGTCTGTGCCAGGTGGACTTGCGGCTCAACCCGGAGAAGTGCATATTTGGTGTCCCTTCCGGCAAGGTGCTAGGCTTCCTCATGTCCCACAGGGGGATCGAGGCCAACCCAGAGAAGGTCAAGGTGATAGAAGACATGAGCCCACCGCAAACTCTTAAGGAGACGCAGAAGCTTACAGGATGCGTGACCTCGCTGGGGCGCTTCATCTCCAAGCTGGGAGAGCGCGCCCTGCCTTTCTTCAAGCTGATAAAGAAGAAGGGCCCGTTCGAGTGGACCCCAGAAGCCGACCAAGCATTTCAAGACCTCAAGAGATACCTGACCAACCCTCCGATGATGGTGGCGCCTCGCCCACTCGAGCCCCTAGTGCCTTACCTTCCCGCCACTCCCTACTCCGCCAGCGCAGCTCTGGTGGTGGTCCGGGAGGAGCGCCAGGCCAGGGGGCTGCCGCGCCATGTTGTGCCACCAGCCAAGGCGATGCTGGACCCGGAGGGCACTACAAGGGCTGAAGAAATGCCAATGGGTGACTAGGCCCAGCAGGACGACGTTCGCGGGCAGGCAGAGGCCACAACAGGTACTCAGGCTCTTGAGGTCCCGTCGTCTCAGGAGACTCCCCAACTGCCGGCAGGCACAAGCTCCGTCAACGTTCTTGCCCGCGTCGAGCACCCGGTGTATTTCATCAACACGATACTGCGGGATGCAAGGGCATGGTACCCCATGCCTCAGAAGCTCTTGCTCATGCTTCTGGTGGCCTC
Source organism: Triticum urartu (assembly GCF_003073215.2). Classification (NCBI taxonomy): domain Eukaryota; kingdom Viridiplantae; phylum Streptophyta; class Magnoliopsida; order Poales; family Poaceae; genus Triticum; species Triticum urartu. The sequence continues at coordinate 327,128,767 of NC_053028.1, read as the reverse complement.
ACGCAAGCTGCGACGCTACTTCCAAGAACACCCAATCAAGGTCGTCTCATCCTACCCACTAGAGAGGGTACTCAGGAGCCCCAACACTGCTGGAAGAGTCGCTGAATGGAACATCGAGCTCCAAGCATTCCAGTTAGAGTTCAGCACAACTAGGGTCATCAAGGGGGCCGCGCTCGCCGACTTTGTGGCAGAATGGACCGACGCCCTGGGGTTTGAAGCAGGCGAGGACCGGTCTCTCTCGCCAGGAAGTGAAGCACGAGATGGCTGGGTCATGTATTTCGATGGCGCGTTCGCACACCAAGGCATGGGGGCTAGAGCAGTGCTCATCTCCCCTACTCAGGACAAGCTCTACTACGCCGTGCAGCTCCGCTTCCAACAGGGCGAGAAGGTCTCCAACAACATCGCGGAGTACGAAGGCCTCATCGCCGGCCTCAGGGCCACGGTGGCCCTAGGTGTTAAGAGCCTCACCATCAAGGGTGACTCGTAGCTCCTCGTCAACTTCTCCAACAAGGTATACGAGCCGAAGGACGAGCACATGAAGGCGTACCTCGCGGAGGTACGCAAAATGGAAAAGCATTTCCTGGGTCTAGAGCTGCAGCACGTACCCCGTGGCACCAACAAGGAGGCCGACGACATCACCAAGAGGGCGTCCAAGCGACAACCCCAGGAGCCTGGCTTCTTTGAGGAGCGTCTCTTCAAGCCGTCGGCAGCACCTCCGCTCCCGAGGCCGGCGCCACCTTAGGAGGAACTCCCCCAACCACCTGCCTCGGGAGCCCCGTCCTGTGGCCCGACCTCGGGAGCGCGCCTACTCCTGGCGCTCGATCCTTAGGAGGGATGCTGGACCAAGGAGCTCAAGGAATACCTAACGCAACGGCCGCTGCCGGAGAGGGAGGAGGACGCGGAGCGCGTGGCCCGGCAGGCTACGACATACTGCATCCAGGACGGTGAGTTATACAGGAAGCGGCCAAATGATGTTACCTTACGATGCATCTCGAGGGAACAGGGGAATGAGTTGTTGGCCGACATATACGGTGGAGACTGTGGGCACCACTCATCATCACGGACCCTCGTCGGCAAGGTGTTCCGCAGTGGGTTCTACTGGCCTACGGCTCTCAACGATGCAACCGAGCTGGTGAAGTCCCGCGAGGCCTGCCAATTCCACGCCAAGGAGATCCATCGGCCAGCTCAGGGCCTCCAGACCATCCAGATCTCGTGGTCGTTCGTAGTCTGGGGGCTAGATATCTTAGGCCCATTCCCTCGAGCGCCTGGGGGCTACCGCTACCTCTCCGTCGCCATCGACAAGTTCACCAAATGGGCGGAGGTAGAAGTCGTCCGCACCATCCCGGCCGGATCTGCGGTCAAGTTCACCAAGGGTGTCGTAAGCCGGTTTGGGATCCCTAATCGCATCATTACTGATAACGGCTCGTAGTTCACTAGCAATCTTTTCAAGGCATATTGTGCTAAACTTGGAACGTAAATCTGCTACGCTTTGGTGGCACACCGCAGGAGCAACTGTCAAGCCGAACGTGCCAACGCGGAGGTCCTCAGGGGCCTCAAGACCAGGACCTTCAAGAAGAAGCTTGAGGCCTGCGGCAAGGGCTGACATGACGAGCTCCAGTCTGTGTTGTGGTCCATCCGCACCACCGCGACCAAGCCAACAAGCAAGACCCCATTCTTCCCCGTCTACGGAGCAGAAGCAGTTCTCCCTCATGAGGTCAAGCATCGCTCCACGCTGGTCCTGGCGTTCGATGACACGCAGCACTACGCCATGCGGGGGATGGACCTTGTCCTGGGGGAGGAACGCGGCCGTGAAGCCTCGCTCCGAGCGGCAAGGTACCAACAGGTGCTGCGACGGTACCACTGTCGCAGCGTCTGCTCCAGGACGCTCGAGGTGGGCAATCTCGTCCTGAGGCGAGTGCTCTCTAGGGAAGGGCCGCACAAGCTCTCGCCCATGTGGGAGGGCCCGTTTAGGATCGCCCGTGTCTCCAGGCCTGGCCCCGCACGCCTAGGGACACAGGACTGGATCCCCATCCAGAACGCCTGGAATATCCAGCACCTCCGGAGGTTCTACCCATGAAGCAAGGCCCAGCGCCTGTGAAGCAAGGCCCCATGCCTGTGAAGATCTCCGCTTGTGACACTCTCACGTAATAATGAGAGGGGATGTACACGCCCTGGAGTCTCAGGAGTGCCGCCCTTGGGCCTCTTGGGCTCCCTCCCACGTCTTAGTGGCAGCACTTAGCTCCGCGCTGGTGAGAAGACTAGACTAGGTGCCGGACGCGGCTTTTCATTTGCTTTCCGTAGTTGGCTTGGCCCCTTTTCTTAATGGAAGTTTGCATTCTAGCTTTTCTTGTCCTCTTGGTTCGATCGCCTTTTCCTCTATTCTTCCTTGGATTTTTGTTTTGGTCCGTGCTCACCCTCGCATGCCTCGTGAGGGGGCTGGACAGGTGCCCTCATGAGCGTTTTTCCTGTTCTTCGCGAGGCACCCTCGCCCAAGCCCGCAAGCTGGCACACATCTCTCAACTCGTGCCCCTCGGGTACCATGATACGAAGCGCTGGGTCATGGCCGGCGGCGCCTGCAACCAGGATTCGGAAGAATAAGAGTTTCCTAATGATTTTTTGCAGTTCCCAGATGCCTTCCGAGCAAAGGAGGCCTTGCCAGGCATAGGGGAATGTGCGCCTCATGAGGCGGAAACTACTTCAGGCACATCAAGCTAAGTTATCTATACACGCCCACATAAAATGTTGGTACCACAACACGACACAGGGACGATAAACGTAACATAGGAACTCGGATATCATGGTTCATTACACAACCCTACAGGGCCCATACTTGTTTCTTCTTAAATGCAGGAATGAAAGAACAAAACAAAAGTGGCGCGTGCCCCCATAGCAGTTCGCGAGGACGGACCCATGGTGCTCCCCCGAGCTCAGCCAGACCCCTCTTCGTGCTTCAATGGAGGGCGGCGATGACATGACCCGCTGCCACCCTCGAAACGTGTGTGGCGGCGTGGCGGCTGGTCATAACCGCTGCTGCTGGAGCTGTCGCTGGAGGAGGAGCCGCCGTAGCTGGACGAGTTGCGGCCAGTGCCGAGGACGAAGCCACCTTCCTCCTTGTCACGACCATCACCAAGGCCGAGCACCTCGTCGCCGTCATTGTCCTTGGGGCAACACCCGACGTGGCGACCATCTTCCCCAAATACACTCACGAAGACGGTCGCGTCGCTGTCATACTTGAAGTGGAGGGCACACCGCCTGCCCAGTCCGCGTGCGCGGGCGAACGTCTACCAGCCGCGGGCCAGGGCCGCATTGCGCACGGCGGAGACTTCCACCATGACCCACGAAGCCCTACTGCAGCAACCGTCCGCCTGTAGCCAGAGACCGCCTGGACCTGCGGACGGCAGTTCACCGACAAAGAACCGTGGGAGCTGAAGCCAGGTGCCAGTCGGGTTCTCCGACCACACGATGAACTCCGGCATCACCTCCACCGAATGGAAGCGCGGCCGAGGAGGCCGCGCAACCACGGCACGCCTCACTTCATCAACAGGACTGCCACGACCAGGGCGACTCCCGCCACTGCCGCGAGGGGCTACAGCGGGGGTCCCGGCGTGCTTGCGCGGGAGACCACGCCCCCTCTTGGGTGGTGGCGAGCCGGGCCCCACCTGGCGGGCCTTCCCCTTCTCCGTGGCCGAGAACCTCCTCACCGGTGCCATGAGTGTCGCTGCTAGCAAGGAAGCGAGGAAGAAGAAGCAGAAGGAGCGAAGGAAGTGATGGGTGATGGGGGCTCCGCTCCCCCTTCCCATTTATAGCCAAGAGGAGGCCAACCGCCGGCATCCATGATCTAAGGTAATGATGACATTTTTTCTGCATGCAGGAGGGACCTGTGCACTTGGGCACTTGCCGAGGTGGTGTGGGGAAGCGGAGACGCCCACGTCCAATCAATCACCATGCGTCAACCGAGGCCACAGGCTGTTAGGTCCCGCGGCACTCCGCACTTGCCCCTTGGCTTCGCCTCGAAAACAAGCCCGAGCGCGCCTTGAGCCAAGGGGCTACTGTCGACGTCCTGGGAACCGGGGTCCCCAGACTTGCCTGCCTGCGGCCCACGGCGTGGCTCCACCAACGGACCTGTACGGTTCATCTTCACCAGCAAGCACTCAAGACCCTCGTGAGGGGCCAAGCATCACGAGGTGGACGACGTAAGACCTCCTCGGGGACGGCCTCACCAAGATGGCTCACGAGGGGCGGAAAGACCAAGGCAAGGGGCGCCTCGCGAGGTCCCTGTGACGTAAGCCATGACGACCAAGGCCAGGCGGGCGCTAGCGCACGAAGTGTCCTTGTTTCCTCTTTGGTGCTAAAGAGACAAGCGCAGGCGTAGATTCACGAGGCATCAAGCAAAGGTTTCCATATCGGTGCAACAAGACCAAGACCAGCAGGACGGCGGGAGGGAGGTCACCGTGGAGCCCAGGACAGCGTCACCACCTGAGCCTATGGCAGGCGAAGACCATCTTTTGTCAGTATAGCTTGTACTAGCTGCCCCCTTCAAACTGGCCGTTGTGGGATCCCTTCCCGCCTAATATTTGGGGAGAGGACCCGGGCCTCTATAAATAGGACTAGCCACCACCTTAGAAAGGGGGATCCTCGACCACATCAACTCGCCAAGCACAAGAGCACCTCTCCTCAGGTGGCTCTTCTTCCCTTGTAACTGTTCATCCTCAGCCCTGGAGGCAATCCACCACACCCCACTAGAGTAGGGTATTACACCGCATTGGTGGCCCGAACCAGTATAAATCTCGCGTCCCTTGTTCTGCGGGTTCGATGCGAGAGCTAGAGGGGGAGAGATTTTTGTGCGCACCCCAGTGTTCGAACCTCAAGGGTTTGCCAGAACCCGAAATCCGACATGTTCCACCTATAGTTCTATGTCCATGGCTTGCGCTCATGTATTGTGTGAAAGTTGGAAAAGTTTGAGAATACTAAATTATGAAACAATTTCTTGGCTTGTCATCGGGGTTGTGCATGATGGGAGCATTTTTTGTGATGAAAATGAAGCATGGCCGAACTATATGATTTTGTAGGGATGAGCTTTCAAAGGGTATGTTATTTTCAGAAGACATAATTGCTTGGTTAGTATGCTTGAAGTATTATAATTTTTATGTCAATATTAAAATTTTGTCTTGAATCTTTCGGATCTGAATATTCATGCCACAAAAAAGAATATTACATTGAAAATTATGTTAGGAACCATTCCACATCAAAAATTCTATTTTTTTCATTTACCTACTCGAGGACAAGCTGGAATTAAGCTCGGGGATGCTGATACGTCTCCAACGTATCTATAATGATTGTTCCATGCTATTATATTATCTTTTTTGGATGTTTGATGGGCATTAATATGCTCTTTTATATTATTTTTGGGACTAACCTATTAACCGGAGGCCCAGTGCCAGTTTCTGTTTTTTGCCTATTTCAGTGTTTCTTAGAAAAGGAATATCAAACGGAATCCAAACAAAACGAAACCTTCGCAAGGATCTTTCTTGGAACAAACGCAATCCAGGAGTCTTGGAGTGGAAGTTAGAGATGCCACGAGGTAGGAGGGCGCGCCCAGGGGGGTAGGCGCGCCCCCACCTCGTGGGCCCCTCGTAGCTCCACCGACGTACTTCTTTCGCCTATATATACTCTTATACCCTAAAAACATCTAGGAGAGCCACGAAACCACTTTTCCACTACCGCAACCTTCTGTACCCATGAGATCCCATCTGGGGCCTTTTCTGGCAATCTGCCGAAGGGGGAATCAATCACGGAAGGCTTCTACATCAACACCATAACCTCTCCGATGATGTGTGAGTAGTTTACCGCAGACCTTCGGGCCCATAGTTATTAGCTAGATTGCTTATTCTCTCTATTTGGTTCTCAATACAAAGTTCTCCTCAATGTTCTTGTAGATCTATTCGATGTAATATTCTTTTGCGGTGTGTTTGCCGAGATCTGATGAATTGTGGATTTATGATCAAGTTTATCTATGAACAATATTTGGTTCTTCTCTGAATTCTTATATGCATGATTTGATATCTTTGCAAGTCTCTTCGAATTATCGGTTTAGTTTGCCCAACTAGATTGATCGTTCTTGCAAAGGGAGAAGTGCTTAGCTTTGGGTTCAATCTTGCGGTGTCCTTTCCCAGTGATAGTAGGGGCAGCAAGGCACGTATTGTATTGTTGCCATCGAGGATAAAAAGATGGGGTTTATATCATATTGCTTGAGTTTATGCCTCTACATCATGTCATCTTGCCTAAAGCATTACTCCGTTCTTATGAACTTAATGCTCTAGATGCATGCTGGATAGCGGTCGATTTGTGGAGTAATAGTAGTAGATGCAGAATCATTTCGGTCTATTTAACACGTACGTGATGCCTATATTTCATAATCATTTCCTAGGTATTCTCATAACTATGCGCTTTTCTATCAATTGCTCGGCAGTAATTTGTTCACCCACCATAATACTTGCTATAATGAGAGAAGCCACTAGTGAAACCTATGGCCCCCGGGTCTGTTTCTTATTATATTGCATCTCTTTTTATGATCGCATCTCATTTACTAGTTTTCAATCTATACAAAAAAATACCAAAAATATTTATCTTATTATCTTTATCAGATCTCACTTTGCAAGTGGCCGTGAAGGGAGTGACAACCCCTTTATCGCGTTGGTTGCAAGGTTCTTGATTGTTTGTGCAGGTACTAGGCGACTCACGTGTAATCTCCTACTAGGTTGATACCTTGGTTCTCAAAACTGAGGGAAATACTTACGCTACTTTGCTGCATCACCCTTTCCTCTTCAAGGGAAAACCAACGCATGCTTAAGAGGTAGCACTATACACGCCCCGGAGTCTCTAGTGTGCCGCCTCTCGGCCTCGGGGGCTCCCACCCATGTCCAAGTGGAAGCACCATGCTCCGTGCTGGCTGTCGACACTTTCCCCCAATGACTATGCTCACATCTAGTGAAAGCACTTAGCTCCACACTGGTGAGAAGACAAGAAGACTAGCTAGGTGTCGGACGCGGCTGTTTCCCTTTGCCCCCTTTATCTGTAACTTATTCGGCTTCTTCCTTTCGGACTGAGAGTTGAAGTTCTTCTATGTTATTTAAAATTGGGGGGAGTTTTTCTCTGGTTTTCTGCCGGTTTTATTGCGTTCTGGTCGCGTGCTTTGTTTTTAAGGCTCGCGCCCCCGACCCCCCCTCTTACGAGAGCCCCGCAGCTCGGGCCTGGTTGGCAAACCATGTTGGGCGTGTCTAGGCAACCTGGATAGGACTCCTCGGGGCAAGAGTGCACACATCACATGATTGCCGCATGCGCATCCTACCACGGTCCACTGGACGCTCCTGGCATGGCCCTCTCGGATGGAACCGTTGGCTCCTCAGGAGGCCCAGAGCCTCGTGAGCTTTTGAGGGCTTGCCTCAAGAGGAAGGCGCATCAGCAACCCCAGAACCTGTTCAAGGCCTGCTAGTATCAAGATAAGTCTCAGTAACAATCCTGCTCAGGGGTTCGCCAGCTCGCCAAAGAACATTTCAGGTCTGGCTTAAAAGACAAAACATAAATTTACATATACGAGGGACTCCCCCTCCAAAATCTCTCGCGCCCTATGAGGCCGTATCCAAGTCTTTGCATGCATGTCGAGAAAACGACACCTATGGGATCCCAGGGAATCCCTTCTTCGGTTGGCGGGGCGTGGGGCTGCGCAAAGAGCAGGTCTACTGATCAACGCGAGGGGATTTTTACCCAGGTTAGGGCCGCAAACAATGAGTAAAACCCTAGTCCTGCTTGTCTGTGTTTATTTGGTATTCTTCCGTTCTTGGACTAGCTACTATGCGTGCCCATTCCAAAAAGTCTGAATCCTTCCACAGTACGCCTCGGGCCTCCTTTTATATGCCAAAGGGGTCGCCACAGTGGCACACAAGAGGTGGAAAGTATCTACAGTTGTAACACCCACGATGCGGCTATATCTCCCACATGTTGGAGCACGACTTAGGGCATAACCGCATTGTAGGCAATGTCGCAAGAGGGGTACATAGTTGCCTTACAATCGCCACTTCACAAAATACATGAATATAGCATTACATCATCTAGATACAATCAAGGTCCGACTACGGAACCAAAATAAAAGAGGACTACCCCTAATGCTACAGATCCCCGATCGCCCCGACTGGGCTCCACTACTGATCAACTGGAAATGAAACAATACCACGAACAAGATCTTCATTGAGCTCCTCCTTGAGCTCGGTTGCGTCACCTGTACGGTATCACCGGCACCTGCAACTGGTTTTGTAAGTAAACTGTGAGTCACGGGGACTCAGCAATCTCACACCCTCGCGATCAAGACTATTTAAGCTTATGGCTTGGAAAATGTATGTGAGGTGGAGCTGCAGCAAGCACTAGCATATATGGTGGCTAACTTACGCAAATGAGAGCGAGAAGAGAAGGCAAAGCACGGTCATGAACTAGAAGTGATCAAGAAGTGATCATGAAACTACTTACATTCAAGCATAACTCCAACACCATGTTCACTTCCCGGACCCCGCTGAGAAGAGACCATCACGGCTACACACGCGGTTGATGCATTTTAATTAAGATAAGTTTCAGGTTTTCTACAACCAGACATTAACAAATTCCCATCTGCCCATAACCGCGGGCACGGCTTTTGAAAGTTCAAAACCCAGCAGGGGTGTCCCAACTTAGCCCATCACAAGCTCTCACGGTCAATGAAGGATATTCCTTCTCCCAGGAAGACCCGATCAGGCTCGGAATCCCGGTTACAAGACATTTCAACAATGGTAAAACAAGACCAGCATGACCACCCACTTGACGACAAATCCCAATAGGAGTTGCACGTATGCCGTTCTCAGGGCACACCGGATAAGCTAAGCATACATGAGCCAACATAACCCAAGTTGCCAAGGGACGGCCCTGCACGGTGCTCTAGTTTGGACCAACAATCAGAGGAGCACTGGCCCGGGGGTTTAAAATAAAGATGACCCTTGAGTCTGCAGAACCCAAGGGAAAAAGGCTTAGGTGGCAAATGGTAAAACCAAGGTCGGGCCTTGCTGGAGGAGTTTTATTCAAAGCAAACTGTCAAGGGGTTCCCATTATAACCCAACCATGTAAGGAACGCAAAATCAAGGAACATAACACTGGTATGACGGAAACTAGGGCGGCAAGAGTGGAACAAAACACCAGGCATAAGGCCTAGCCTTCCACCCTTTACCAAGTATATAGATGCATTAATTAAATAAGAGATATTGTGATATCCCAACAAATATCCATGTTCCAACAAGGAACAAACTCCATCTTCACCTGCAACTAGCAACGCTATAAGAGGGGCTGAGCAAAGCGGTAACATAGCCAAACAACGGTTTGCTAGGACAAGGTGGGTTAGAGGTTTGACATGGCAATGTGGGGGGCATGATATAGCAAGTGGTAGGTATCGCAGCATAGGTATAGCAATAGAGCGAGCAAACTAGCAAGCAAAGATAGAAGTGATTTCGAGGGTATGGTCATCTTGCCTGAGATCCTGCAAGGAAGAAGAACGAATCAATGAAGAAGGCAAACGGATGTAGTCGAACGAATCCTCACAACGCGACGTTATCGGAACTAACCCGAAGAAGCTACACCGGAAAGAAGCAAACAACATAGTAAACAACCATCACATAAACATGGCATGATGCGCAAACAAGTATGATGCATGTCCGGTTTAAATATGCATGGCATGGCAAAGTGCACAAACAATCCTACAAATTAAGTGGAGCTCAATATGCAACTCCGTTGCATATTGACGAAACACCACATGATTTATTTAGTTCGATCTCGTTTATGTACTCAACAATATTAAATGTTGTTAGCATGGCAAGAGGTGAAGCATAATGAAACTATCTATCTAGGAAAGTTTAAATGAGGCCGGAACAACAAAACAACAAGTCCGGAAACACCTCATGTGCATATTTTAGGTTTGGTACTGATCTGCCCTAAACACAATTTTAGAGTTGTTAAACATTCTAGATGAGTGCATCATGTTAAACTAGGCATTTTTCTACCCCATTAACATATAAAGTTTATTAGATTTGGAGTTACGGTTATTAAGTTATGAAATAAAGCATTTTAGCATGGCATAGGAGCAAATTTAACCAATCATCATTTTAAACATTTTAAACATGCATGAAAATTGGATATTATAAATCTAGATGAAAATCTAAGCATTTTTCATATATAAGGTTTTTACATATGATGCATAGATTGTGAATTACAATATGCATGAAGTTTAGGGACCCTTCTACAAAACTGCAAAACCCTGGATAAATGATAAAATCGCGCAAAGGAAAAAAACACCTACGGGACGATTCTAAGGCACTCTGGGCTGGAGGAGCTGCTCACCATGGGCCTTGGCCCGTTCGGTGGAGGAGGGAGGCCTGGCGCTGGCTTTGCGGCCCAGGAGGTTGGCCACGCTGGCGCTTGAACCGGGTTAATGGGGGCGAGCGGGCGAAGCAGAGAAGCTCGATAGGGGCACAACGGGCATGGTGGCACGGTGTGAAGCAAAATGGCAGCGAGCAGGCGATGAAAGCCGCGGGACCCCAGCGCGGCAGGGCTTGAGGCGCAGTGGTGGCGGGCTCGAGCAAAGCGACGGGGACGGGGCACCGGAGAAGGAACGACGACAGCTTGGCGCGGCTCGATGCAGGAGCAAGGCAGCGGCGAAGGACTCGGGGTCCAGGCGCAATGGCATCAGCGGGAGCTCCTTGTCAGAGAGGTGGCCGGCGGGCGAGGGGTACTAGTCCGGTTACTTGCCGGACGGCGACGGTGCAAGGAAACTCTGTACGGTGACGAGGTGTTGTTGCAAGGGGAGGAATGTGTGGCCTCGGGCGCCTGGCTGTCAAAGCAGACGAGCGGGACGACGCTTCAGAGGTGTTCTCCGGGGAGGCAGGGGATAGTCGGAGGTCAAGGACGGACCCAGAACGAGACGGAGGCGGAGGAACGGCGCTGGGTGGCTCCGCGCAGGTGGTCTCCTGTGGGTGGCGCTGGCGAGCTGGAGGCCATGGGCCGGCATCCTGGTTCAGAGACAGAGAGAGAGAGAGATGTGAGAGGAGGGAGCCACAGGGAGAGATGGAGGGAAAGAGAGTAGCGGCAGGGCTCATCTGCTGAGTGCGCCGGCGATGTGGATGGCCGGACGGAGGCGGGGACGCGGGCTCCGGGCAGGCGAAGACCTCCCGCTCGAGGGGCTGCGGTGGCTGCCGCAGGTCAAGGAGGGCCAAGGGGAGCTCCTTGCTCGGGCATCGGGCGACCACGTGGATGGAGGGGAAGGCATCGGTGATGAGAGGACGATGCTCCTACTGGTTTCCGTGACCGGAGTTGGAGACGGGGTGGAGCGGCGCTAGTCTCCGGTGAGGCCGGTCCGACGAGGCACGGCGGGCGAAGGCGGGGTGCACAGGAGGAGCAAGACGCGTGGTCGGGGATCGATGGATTTGAAGATTATGGTGGTGGCTGACTGGTGAATCGGGAGGAGGCTGCGGGATTGGATCGAGTGGAAGCCTCGAGTGCTGGTTGGTCATTGGGGAAAACGAAGGAGGTAGGTGGGTGGGTCGGGAAGGATCCCGAGGAGGATTTGAAGGTGGCGGCGGAGGGACAAGACTCCTAGTTTTTAGGGTTAGGTTGATTTGGTAGGTGGTGGTCTTATATATAAAGCAAGTGGATTTGTGATAGGGGCATTTGGTCCCTCCGATTTTAACTGGACGGTTAGGAAAAATAGGTTAGGGAGATCAAATAATAAAACGGAGATGTTTTTTAGACGTTTGGGGATGATCCGGATCCAACGGTGACGACTGCCCGGGTCGGGTCCGGGACAGCTTTTGGACGCGCGCGTGAGGAGGTCCGCGGGCTAACGAGAGAGCTTAGGTTAGGCCTGGCAGTGGATAGTGGACTGTGAAGAAGGGCTAGGGCTGAGAGGAAAGATGGGGAATGCAGCCCGGCGACTGTTTCCGGAGACCGAAAACGTCCGACGTTAGACCGACTATATTTTTGCTATAGTTATCCGTTGGGTCGTCAAACGAACTCCGAATGCGATGAAATTTGGCAGGCGGCCTACTGACAACAAAACAACACCGCATGCCAACTTTCAACCCATTCCGAGAACATTTTTACGGACACTTATAAAATAATATTTCGAACGTGCCGTGGGCGCGTGCAAGTGTGTCTGGGCTCAGAACGGACAATGGAAAGAACTGGGGGAACCCGGACGGATGCAGGTTTTGAAAACAGATGATGCAATGCACATGATGACATGATGAAATGCAACACGCAAGAAAATGACATGGCAACAATAGCGAATAGCTGGGAGACACCTGGCGCATCGGTCTTGGGGCGTCACAACACTCCACCACTACGAGAGGATCTCGTCCCGAGATCTAGGACCGCACCGGAGGAAAAAAGAAGAGGAAGGGAAGAGGAAGATAAGAGGTACAACTGAGTTGCTTCTTGGAAAAACGAGTGGAAGCATGAACCTTGCGAGGTTGAACAAATTGAAAGAAAGAATAGAACGAAGATGAACAAAGTTGAAAACACTCCGTTAGGAAAGAGGAACAAGTAAGAACATATTCGGATAGCACTCCGGTTGAAAAGGATGCAAGACTTGATAAGATGAAAAGAACTTGAGCAGAGGTCACAAAACTCTGGTTAAACAAAATAGAGAAGGAAAGAATTATGTAATTTGGGAAGCATTCCGACTGTAAATGGAAGGAATTGAACATAAACTTAGGAATATTGGATGATACTTGACGAAATCAACAACACATTGCCTCCAGAACTACTGAAAGAATGGCACAATGGGTAAGAAAGATCTCATACAACACTCTGGTTGAGAAAGGAGGTAAAACTTGATAAGATGAGAGAACTGGAATGAAAACACGACACTCTGGTTGAATGGATAAGCAAAGGAAAGAGCATGATCTTCACAATACGAGATGATGAGTGAAGAGAGCATCATCACAATGCCTCCGGAAGAAATGAAAGAATGCAATGAAAATAACGGAGAAGAAAACAACATGTTCTACTTCAAATGAATTTGAGAGAGCATCCTTAAAAAGAAAGATTTAACAGAGTTGTTGGGAAATCAACAACGAAAAGAACAGGCTTGTTGAGGGCTTATGGAAAACATCTCAAGAACTTGAGGTGAAAACCTGCCATAAATGGAAACAAGATTGGATTTATATGAACAAGGAGACAAGAAACTTATTTCACCGGGAGGATAAATGAAGAACTTGGGTCATTTATAAGCACCATAAATAGGAACAATCCTTAGGGAAAGCTTTAGGTGAAATATCACCCAAGATAACTCCAACAAAGCGATTGATGGATTGAGAAGAGCTCATGCTCGAAGAAATTGGTGGGTTTAACTATCTCATTCTTGACAACATGTGAACCATGAAACATGAACTCAAATTATCAAGAATGACATAACACCACCTCAAAAGATAAGAGAGAACAAATGCACCCTGGATTACAAAATGAAGAAAAACTTGAGCTCCTTTGAAAAGAATCTTGATGAATGCTTCGAGAAGGAATTAAATCCTTGATGAACCAACATGTAGAACCTTCATGAAGAACTCCGGTAACAAAAGGATGATCAGACGAAAGGAAAGAGAAGTTGAAAACACAAGGTGAAGACTTGCAATGATTTAGATGGAGCCTCGTGGCAAGATAAAGCATAAGACCTGGAACTCCGGAAAAACAAAGATGAAACAAATGAAACCGAGAATTTGATGAGCCTCCGAAATAAGGAATTGAATCATTTGGATGAAACAAAGAATAAGAATTACATTATGCACATCCTTCACCAATTTAGATTGATGATGAGCAACGGATTTGGCATGCTACTTATTCTTGTAGAAAGGATTAAGATAGATATATCGCAAACATAAGAAGGTCTTCAACGATCCACCGGTATAATTTGGAAAGCAAGAATGCATTGATATGATAAACGAAGGAAGAAGAATCTTGGAAGAACCACCGTAAGAATTGAACATGAAAATATCTAAAGCACAAATTCACCGGGAAGAATTGGAAAACGAATGAAGATACTTGAAGGAATTTAGATGCAAGTGACCGAAGAGATCCTGGTCTGATTAACAAATACTTGAATGACGCACCGGTAAGATTTCGAGAATGAGATCTGAAAGTTGGTATGAATAATTTTGAGATGATGGGGCTCTTGAGAAACAAACCGAAAAGACTCCTGAATTGCTTTGCATGGGTGAAAAGAATATCTCACAGTCGAAACTAATTATGATAGGATGGCATCAAGCTAGAATCATGAATCTTGAAGAGAATGGAGCAAGATTTAAGAGAAACTCTTCTTCGGTCTTCAAATGTTGAGAATGACAATGAGAAACACCACCGTGAATCGTTGAGATACTCCGGGATGAATATTAGAAAGGTTGAACCGATGATGAAAAGAGTTTGAAGGATCTTGGAGAAAGGCAATTGATTGATGATAACTCATTCTTATGTCAAACTTGGAAAAGAATTTGGGAATAACTCCAGTAGAATTAGAAGAGTCGGGTAAGATCCTGGGAATAGACCTGTGGGTTAGGGCCCACTCAAAAGATACACCATTGAACAATTTAAAAGAGAGAATGCACCGGTTGAATTAAATGGCTAGAATGAGATAACAACCTCGAAATAGGTTGAACTGATCTTGAATGACAAGACGAGCCTTCTGAGATATCTTCAGCACTACGGAACAAATGAATAATGAGGGGTGAATGATAAAGAGGTGCACCGGCATGAGAAAAAACATTTGAAACGAGGAAAAGGATATGATCAACATGAAAGCTTGATTTGAAACCACCGGAGAAGATAAAAAAATGAAGAATGATGAACTTGTAGAGCATTTCCATGAGAACCACCGGGTAAGACATTGATGGAAAAGAATGGAGAGACTTCCCATCAATAAAAAGAATACTTGATTAAGAAATCTGAATCCTTGAAGAAAACAAGGGTGGGAGGGCAGGAAAAACAAAGGCAACTTGGAACGGATGAAACAAACACCGTTGAGAATACTTAGAGTTGGTCTTGCGGGTGTTGAAAATGAACGGGTCGACTTGAAGGGAAGCTCACCGGTTGAGAAGAAATTGAAATGACAAAATCAATGATCGAGAAGGATTAGTATTCACATAGGGACATGAGAACACCGCTTAGGAAAGGTATGGAATCAACACTTGACATTGAAGCAACTCAAATACCACAACTCAAAACAAAACAAAGGCTTGGCTTGCAGAAAAAGCCGGAACAAATATATGATAGAGATTTCGTCCGAAGTTTTCATGATGGGGCCCACACGGGCTCGATCGTTCAGCACCATCATGTACAAGGCAGTGCACATGACATACGAAGCGTCCCCAAGTCAGCATAGCCAAGGACTCTTTAAGACACAACAAGACCACTGTAAAACCAACCGTGGATAGGCGGACCACTAGACGTCGAACCCCAATTTCATATCATGCATCTGTCGGAAAGATATCCTAAGAGCTACTTGAATTCCCACTTATAAACTCCCGAAACTTTCCGGTTATACAATCAGGTGTTGGGGATACAGGGGAAGCATAATATCTCACCCAAAACTAACAAATCCTACATCCAGCTGTATCCATCCTTCAACACATAACCAAGAAACCTTCGAAAATCGTTTACCTCAACCTTCGAAATGCATCCGTTATACGAGTTATGGCAATACTCCCAAACTCCCGCCCCAGTACTGGGTGGCGTCGAGGTTATCTCACCAACAACTGCATAAACGAGATTTTCGATGTCGGCGAAACTCATGTATTCCAGAACTGCAACGATAAAATTGTGACGACAACACCTCGGAGCTCAACTCCCTGGGACATTGCCACAACCCCTAAATGTCAGGAGGCACCAAGAACAATGTTCTCGTCACAAAACCATCGGAAAGATTCCAAGATACCCGCGTGATCCTAAAAAAATTAGTGAAATTTGAGAAGAGAAGAGTCAAAACTCTACGTCAGGATGCCTCACCAGAGCGACGAAGGGACTGAGGAGTAAAAAGAATCCTACTCTCCGATATATATAATCCTATAAGACTCAAAACATTTCTCTAGACTCAACAACGCCAGTGATTCGATCAAGCAGGGGGCTCCTAAGTCGGGGAAGGCTCTGATACCAACTTGTAACTCCCACGATGCGGCTATATCTCCCACGTGTCGGAGCACGACTTAGAGGCATAACCGCATTGTAGGCAATGTCGCAAGAGGGGTAATCTTTACACATCCCATGTAATGAATAAGAAAGAGGTACAGAGTTGGCTTAGAATCGCCACTTCACACAATACATGAATATAGCATTACATAAACCAGATACAATCAAGGTCCGACAACGGAACCAAAATAAAAGAGGACTACCCCTAATGCTATAGATCCCCGATCACCCCGACTAGGCTCCACTACTCATCAACTGGAAACGAAACAACACAACAAACAAGATCTTCATTGAGCTCCACCTTGAGCTCGGTTGCGTCACCTGTACGGTATCACCGACACCTGCAACTGGTTTTGGAAGTAAACTGTGACTCACGGGGACTCAACAATCTCACACCCTCATGATCAAGACTATTTAAGCTTACGGGTAGGAAAATGTATGTGAGGTGGAGCTGCAGCAAGTACTAGCATATATGGTGGATAACTTATGCAAATGAGAGCGAGAAGAGAAGGCAAAGCACGGTCGTGAACTAGAAGTGATCAAGAAGTGATCCTGAAACTACTTACGTTCAATCATAACTCCAACACCGTGTTCACTTCCCGGACCCCGCCGAGAAGAGACCATCACGGCTACACACGCGGTTGATGCATTTTAATTAAGATAAGTTTCGGGTTTTCTACAACCGGACATTAACAAATTCCCATCTGCCCATAACCATGAGCACGGCTTTCGAAAGTTCAAAACCCTGCAGGGGTGTCCCAACTTAGCCCATCACAAGCTCTCACGGTCAATGAAGGATATTCCTTCTCCCAGGAAGACCCGATCAGGCTCGGAATCCCGGTTACTAGACATTTCAACAATGGTAAAACAAGACCAGAAAGACTACCCGCTGTGCCGACAAATCCCGATAGGAGCTGCACATATCTCATTCTCAGGGCACACTAGATAAGCTAAGCATACAGGAGCCAACGTAACCCAAGCTGCCAAGGGACGACCCTGCACGGTGCTCTACTTTGGACCAACACTCAGAGGAGCACTGGCCCGGGGGTTTAAAATAAGGATGACCCTTGAGTCTGCAGAACCCAAGGGAAAAAGGCTTAGGTGGCAAATGGTAAAACCAAGGTTGGGCCTTGCTGGAGGAGTTTTATTCAAAGCGAACTATCAAGGGGTTCCCATTATAACCCAACCGCATAAGGAATGCAAAATCAAGGAACATAACACCAGTATGACGGAAACTAGGGTGGCAAGAGTGGAACAAAACACCAGGCATAAGGCCGAGCCTTCCACCCTTTACCAAGTATATAGATGCATTAATTAAATAAGAGATATTGTGATATCCCAACAAATATCCATGTTCCAACAAGGAACAAACTCCATCTTCACCTGCAACTAGCAACGCTATAAGAGGGGCTGAGCAAAGCGGTAACATAGCCAAACAACGGTTTGCTAGGACAAGGTGGGTTAGAGGTTTGACATGGCAATGTGGGGGGCATGATATAGCAAGTGGTAGGTATCGCATCATAGGCATAGCAATAGAGCGAACAAACTAGCAAGCAAAGATAGAAGTGATTTCGAGGGTATGGTCATCTTGCCTGAGATCCCGCAAGGAAGAAGAACGAGTCCATGAAGAAGGCAAACGGACGTAGTCGAACGAATCCTCACAATGCGACGTTATCGGAACTAACCCGAAAAAGCAACACTGGAAAGAAGCAAACAACATAGTAAACAACCATCACATGATGCACAAATAAGTATGATGCACAAATAAGTATGATGCATGTCCGGTTTAAATATGCATGGCATGGCAAAGTGCACAAACAATCCTACAAATTGAGTGGAGCTCAATATGCAACTCCGTTGCATATTGACAAAACACCACATGAGTTATTTAGTTCGATCTCGTTTATGTACTCAACAATATTAAATGTTGTTAGCATGGCAAGAGGTGAAGCATAATGAAACAATCTATCTAGGCAACTTTAAATGAGGCCGGAACAACAAAACAACAAGTCCGGAAACTCCTCATGTGCATATTTTAGGTTTGGTACTGATCTGCCCTAAACACAATTTTAGAGTTGTTAAACATTCTAGATGAGTGCATCATGTTAAACTAGGCATTTTTCTACCCCATTTACATATAAAGTTTATTAGATTTGGAGTTATGGTTATTAAGTTACGAAATAAAGCATTTTAGCATGGCATAGGAGCAAATTTAACCAATCATCATTTTAAACATTTTAAACATGCATGAAAATTGGATATTATAAATCTAGATGAACATCTGAGCATTTTTCATATGTAAGGTTTTTACATATGATGCATAGATTGTGAATTACAATATGCATGAAGTTTAGGGACCCTTCTACAAAACTGCAAATCCTTGGATAAATGATAAAATCGCGCAAAGGAAAAAAACACCTACGGGCCGATTCTGAGGCACTCTGGGCTGGAGGAGTAGCTCACCATGGGCCTTAGACCGTTTGGTGGAGAAGGGAGGCCTGGCGCTGGCTCTGCGGCCCAGGAGGCTGGCCACGCTGGCGCTTGAACCGGGTCAACGGGGGCGAGCGGGCGAAGCAGAGAAGCTCCACAAGGGCGCAGCGGGCATGGTGGAACGGCGTGAAGCAGAATGGCGGCGAGCAGGCGACGGAAGCCACGGGACTCCGGCGCGGCAGGGCTTGAGGCGCAGTGCTGGCGGGCTCGAGCAAAGCGACGGGGATGTGGCACCGGAGAAGGAATGATGACAGCTTGGCGCGGCTCGATGCAGGAGCAAGGCAGCGATGAAGGACTCGGGGTCCAGGAGCAATGGCATTAGCGGGAGCTCCTTGTCGGAGAGGTGGCCGGTGGGCGAGGGGTCCTAGTTCGGTTACTTGTCGGATGGCGACGGCGCGAGGAAACTCTATACGGTGACGAGGTGTTGTTGCGAGGGGAGGAACGCGTGGCCTCGGGCGCCTGGCTGTCGAAACAGAGGAGCGGGACGACGCTGCTGAGGTGTTCTCCGGGGAGCCAGGGGATGGCCGGAGGTCGGGGATGGACCCAGAACAAGACGAAGGCGGCGGAACGGCGGTGGGTGGCTCGGCGCATGTGGTCTCCTGTGGGTGGCGCCGGCGAGTTGATGGCCATGGGGCAGCGTCCTGGTTTAGAGAGAGAGAGATGTGAGAGGAGGGAGCCGCAGGGAGAGATGGAGGGAAAGAGAGCCGCGACAGGGCTCATCTGCTGAGTGCACCGGCGATGTGGATGGCCGGACGGAGGCGGGGACGCTGGGCTCCGGGCAGGCGAAGCCCTCCCGCTCGAGGGGCTGCGGTGGCTGCTGCAGGTCGAGGAGGACCAAGGGGAGCTCCTTTCTCGGG
The DNA here is from genome assembly GCF_003073215.2 of Triticum urartu. NCBI lineage: Eukaryota > Viridiplantae > Streptophyta > Magnoliopsida > Poales > Poaceae > Triticum > Triticum urartu. The sequence continues at coordinate 327,109,181 of NC_053028.1, read as the reverse complement.
TGTCGGGCGAGCACGGGAATGGAGGGGAAGGCAGCGGCGACGAGAGGACGATGCTCCTGCTAGTTTCCGTGACCGGAGTTGTAGACGAGGTGGAGCGGCGCTAGTCTCCGGTGAGGCCGGTCCGATGAGGCACGACGGGCGAAGGTGGGGTGCACAGGAGGAGCAAGACGCGTGGTCGGGGATCGATGGATTTGAAGATTATGGTGGTGGCTGACTGGTGAATCGGGAGGAGGCTGCGGGATTGGATCGAGGGGAAACCTCGAGTACTGGTTGGTCATTGGGGAAAACGAAGGAGGTAGGTGGGAGGGTCGGGAAGGATCCCGAGGAGGATTTGGAAGGTGGCGGCGGAGGGACAAGACTCCTAGTTTTTAGGGTTAGGTTGATTTGGTAGGTGGTGGTCTTATATATAAAGCAAGTGGATTTGTGATAGGGGCATTTGGCCCCTCCGATTTTAATCAGGCAGTCAGGAAAAATAGGCTAGGGAGATCAAATAATAAAATGGAGATGTTTTGTAGACGTTTAGGGATGATCCGGATCCAACGGTGACGACTGCCCGGGTCGGGTCCAGGACTGCTTTCGGACGCGCGTGCGAGGAGGTCCGCGGGCTGACGAGAGAGCTTAGGTTAGGCCTGGCGGTGGATAGTGGACTATGAAGAAGCGCTAGGGCTGAGAGGAAAGAGGGGGAATGCAGCCCGGCGACTGTTTTCGGAGACCGAGAACGTGCGATGTTAGACAGATTATAATGTCGCTATAGTTATCCGTTGGGTCGTCAAACGAACTCCGAATGCGATGAAATTTGGCAGGCGGCCTACTGACAACAAAACAACACCGCACGCCAACTTTCAACCCATTCTGAGAACATTTTTCTGGCCACTTATAAAATAATATTTCAGACGTGCCACAGGCGCATGCAAGTGTGTCTGGGCTCAGAATGGACAACGGAAAGACCTGGGGGAACCCGGACGGATGCAGGTTTTGAAAACAGATGATGCAATGCACATGATGACATGATGAAATGCAACACGCAAGTAAATGACATGGCAACAACAGGGAATAACTGGGAGACACCTGGCGCATCGGTCTCGGGGCGTCACAACAGTGTACGAGTTTATCGCCTGACACCGTAGGACAAACGCATTTAATGCGCTACCTACATGCCCTCTTGCTTTATCGGGGGTGGCAGCAGAGCTTGTCCCGTTCGTCACCGCCTCGCCTTACTTCGACGCGCGTCCAAGCTGACGAGGCATACAGTGCCATGCCGGCTGGCTGGCTGGCTGGCTGCTGTGCTGGTGCGGTGACAGGATTTTCATGAAGATCTGCATGTCACCACGCAGGTGCTTGACTAGCTGGCCTAGAAGCTGCATGCTTCCACGCAGGCACTTGCCTAGTTAGCGGGCTGGTTGCCGCGTCGGAACGACCGCGGGGCAGCGAAATGTTGGCCGTTGCAGGCCTAGCCGTGGCCCCGCAGATGCCCCCGGCAAGGGCCTTGACTTGGTCTCGCGGGCGTCCTCGGCAAGGATCCTGCCGGGGGTCCTCGGCCGTCCCCGGCAAGGATCTTGCCGGGGTTCTTCATATTTTGGTTCTTATCTAGGCTCGCATGCCTTTGGTCTTCACAAAAGATCTGCATGCCACCATGCGGGCGCCCCTGAGTCTTGGTCTCGATGTTGTTGATGGTGTCAGAGCTCTCAGGCTGAAAGGTGGCGGCCTCGCTGGTGTGGGGCAAGTCGCCCCGGCAAGGCTCTTGCCGGGGCTATGTAGGCCACCCTAGCAATGGTGTTGCCGGGGGAAACCCATCTTGCCCCTTCGCTCTTCATGCCTTTGGCTTTAGTGCTGCCTTGTCAGCCTCGTACCTTTGCTTCTTCTGCCTCGCCAAGCATGACCGCAAGTGTGGGTACGACCGGCCGTGCACAAGTAAAAGGGGTGCAGAAAGGCCCCTACTTTTGTACACCAACAGGAGCCCCGGGGCCCGGGCCACACATAAGCGCGAAGCGTTATTGGGCCAGGCCCAGAACGGTGCGCGGGTATGTGTGGCAGATTTTTATCCTCCTCAGCCGCCAATTGTGCTTCCCCATGACCCGCATTGAGTGCATGACGTGGGGGTCGTGCGTGGAACGGTCGTAGCACGCTTGTGTGACCCCGTGGTGAATAGTAAAGAGGCTGCGCGCATCTTCCCCATAAAAAGAGGAAGCCGCAGGGGCGCGGCTCATTTGCAAAGTGGACTCGGGTCGTGGCCTTCATGGCGCCCGCGCGCCACGATCACGAGGTGGAAAACGGTCATCCTACTTGTCTTCTTAATTCCGGCCTGCCCACCATGTGTCCCGCATGCCTCGGGGAGGGTAGGTGGCTGATACGAAAGGGGCGGTCTTTAATGCCAAGGCAGCAAGCCGGGCGTTGCTGATTGGAGCAGCGGGTCCGTCCTGATTCCCTGTGCCTCTGGCGGCCGGATTGGTCGAGTGGGGCTGCCGCACTTAGGTTGGGGGGGCTGAGCCCCAGCCCTGCCCCTCTATAAAAGGGGGAGAGGGACAGCCTCCTTCTGCATTCATCTCCTTCCTGCTTGGCCCCTTTCTTCCACTCGCCATGGTGAGAGGGCGCGCCGGCTCCAATGGCGGCGACGAGGGCTTCTTCTCGACAGCATGTCCCCGTCCTCCGGAGCTCATGGTGGCGAAGCCTGCTATGAGAGGAAGAGGGAGGGGCGAGGCCGAGGCCGCTATGGTGCTCGTGGGAGAGGAGGACGGGGCGACGCACCGGCCGTGCTTCCACCAGCGGCTCCCCCCTTAATGGAGGGCCATGTCGGAGACCAGCCCCACGAGTTCTTCATCAGGCTGTACAAGCCAGTGTGCGGTCACCTCCACCTCCCCACCCCATTCGCTCGGGAAATGAAGCTCGACAAGCCACAGGCCTTGAGGCTGCACATGAAGGGCTGCAGGAACGGCGACATGCGGGTCGACATCGACTTCCCCGCCCCTCACGTCATGTATCTCTGCTGTGGGTGGAAGACTTTTTCCCATGCCCATAGCCTGTCAGAGGGGCACATTCTCTAGTTCAAATTAATGGAGAACAACCTGCTCTCCGTCAAGGTCTTCGGGCACTTGGGAACCCGCCTAGGGTGCTGCGCGGAGAGCTCCACCGACAATGAAACTTCCTTCTCGGGCGATAGTGATGAGGAGGACAGCGACAACGACCACGAGGGTAGCAGGCGGGAGGACGTCGATTCCGACTCCAGCTGACCATCGGCGGCAACACTGTGATCTGCATCGCCCTCCTCCCTTGGCCACGCGCCTTGCCGAGGGTCATCCCCACCATGCTCTCCATCGGCGCGTTTGCCGTCGCCCCTTCTTTGCCTTCACCTGCCGCACCCGGGAGGAAAGGGGCAAGAACGGAGATCGCGAGGCACTTATCTTTCTTTTAGCTTGTAGGCACTTGCCAAATCTTAATTTCTGGATAACGTAATCTCTCGAGCTCATACATGTGTCCTCCCGGTAGCTCCCGTTAGCTAATACCTATGAACCATTGGAAAGTCATCACAATCCTCCCGGTAGCTAATACCTGTGAATCATTGTAAACTCATCAATCATGCGGCTGTGGATCGACCAAAGAACCATTCGAAACTCATCAATCCAGCGCCTTCCGCACTTGTGTAGCTTGTCAAAAGTTCTGGTCTTGAGGCCTCGCAACACTTTTAAATTCGCCCTCTCAGCTTGGTCGTTACTTCTGTGATGAGCAACAGAAGCAAAAGAAACCTTGTCGCCGAGGTCTTGGATATACTACATGAAGGTGTGGCTCTTGAACTGCGCACCATTGTCGGTGATGATTCTATTTGGCACACCAAAACGGTAGACTAGTCCCTTAAAGAACTTGACCGCCGATTGTGCTATCACCTTTTTCACCGGTTCCACTTCCGGCCACTTTGTGAACTTGTCGATCGCGACGTACAAGTACTCAAAGCCCCCGATAGGACGGGGAAAGGGGCCCAGTATGTCGAGCCCCCAGGCCGAAAATGGCTAGGAAAGAGGGATTGTTTGAAGGGCTTGGGCTGGCTGATGAAGCTTCTTTGAACGGAACCGACACGCTTCACACTTGGTTACTAGTGCAGTTGCATCCTGGAGAGCGGTGGGCCAGAAGAAACCTTGCCGGAACGCTTTTCCGGCAAGGGCTCTTGACCCTATGTGTGAGCCACACATGCCTCCATGTATCTCTGCCAACAGCTTCAGTCCGTCCTCCTGAGGAATGCACTTCCATTTCACGTCGTTCAGTCTCCTTCTGTATAGGGTATCATCCACAAACTAGTACATGCTGGACCGACGGGCTACTTTCTCTGCTTCTTCCTATTCCTCGAGGAGTTCCCATGTTTGGAAGAAACGGACGGTGCGCTGCGCCCATGCCGGAGCCTGGTGCTCGACGGCAAGGACTAAAGGCTTATCTTCGAGCATAGGGGTAGCTGCCTCTATGGCCAGGGCTTGGGGCCGTGCCGGAGGTTGCTGCTCCCCAACAAGCTTGGGGTACCCGGCAACTTCCTTGTCGGCGGCTCCTGGGAGCTCAGTAGGAAAGTACTTGCCGGGGCTCGCCTTTCTTCGCTTGTTCTGTCCCGCTGGGGGCTCAATGGATGGCTAGGTTAATTGTAGCACAAAGGTACCTGGTTCCACAGGCAACTTGAGGGCAGCATGTTTTGAAAAGTCCTCGACAATGGTGTTCTCTGCTCGGGGAACATGTTCTGCTTGTAGACTGTCAAAATGCTCCTCCAGCTTCCTCACTTCATCCACATATGCCTCCATCAGCGGGCTCTGGTAATCCTTGTTAACTTGCTTGACGACAAGCTACGAATCACACCTAATGATGAGCTTCCTGATTCCAAGGTCTGCCGCGATCCTGAGACCAGCAAGCAATCCCTCGTACTCCGCAGTGTTGTTCATTGATTTTTTTCCCGGGGAAAGTGCATCTGGACTACGCACTTGAGGCGCTCTCTGGTGGGTGCGATGAGCAGCATGCCGGCACCAGCACCTTGCAGCGAGAAAGCTCCATCAAAGTACATAATCCAATCACGGCTCGCATCCTTGCTGGGAAGGGTGGCTTCTTGAATCTCTTCATCGGGCGTTGAGGTCCATTCTGCTATGAACTTTGCCAAGGCTCGGCTCTCGATCGTTGAAGTACTTTCAAACTTGAGGCCAAAGCTCGGCAGTTCCAACGCCCACTCCACAGTCCTCCCGGTAGCATCCGGGTAGTGCAAGATTCGTTGCAAAGGGAGGCGGGTGACGATGGTGATCTCATGCGCTTGGAAATAGTGACGCAGCTTTCTCGAGGCCATGAGGAGGCCAAAAAGTAGCTTTTGTACACCAAAATATCTTAATCTAGCCCCGGCAAGAGGGAACTGACAAAATAAACCGGGTGTTGCATCACTTTCTTCTTTTGTTTGACTCCGCCCACTTGCGCAGACTCTGTCTCGCCAGGACCAGGCTTTGCCGGGGGGTTCCGCCCTGCTGGCAGCAGGCCCTGCCGGGGAGAGCTCCGGCCCATCATCCGATGGCTCCGCCGCCACCACTACTTCTTCCTCAAATTCTCTCTGCGCCACCAGTGCTGCACTGACCACTTGATTCGTTGCCGCCACATATAGAAGCAATGGCTCTTGCGTTTTTGGCGCGACTAGTATTGGCGTAGAGGAGAGGTACCTCTTTAAATATTGCAGCGCTGCCTCTACCTCCGGAGTCCATTCCATGGGACCCACCTTTTTCAAAACTTTGAAAAATGGGAGGGCGTGCTCAGCAGATTTGGAGATGAACCTACTTAGAGCAGCAATGCTGCCGGCGAGCCTACGGACGTCTTTGACCCGTCTTGGTGCCTCAATCTGCTCAATCACTTTAATCTTGTCAGGATTTGCTTCGATTCCACGTTGAGACACAAAGAACCCAAGAAGTTTGCCAGATGGGACGGCGAACACACACTTCTCTGGGTTGAGCCTGAGGTTGATCTTGCGCAGATTTGCAAATGTTTCTTCTAGATCCTGCACGAGCATGTCCTTGTCCTTGATTTTGACCACTATATCATCATATAAGCTTCCATATTTCTATGCAGCTGGGGCTCAAAACCAATTTGGACCGCTCAGGCAAATGTCGAACCAGCGCTTTTCAACCCGAAAGGCATCCGCACAAAACAGTACGTACCACATGGGGTGATGAACATAGTCTTTTCTTCGTCTTCCTTCATCATGAAGATCTGGTGGTATCCTGAGTAGGCGTCGAGGAACGACAGCAGGTCACACCGGGCAGTGGAGTCCACTATCTGGTCAATGCGTGGCAGAGGGAAAGGATCCTTTGGATAGACTTTATTGATATCTGTATAGTCGATACACAGCCTGCATTTCCCATTTACCTTACGCACTACCACTGGGTTGGCCAACCACGCGGGGTGGAGAACTCCTCTGACCAAGCCTGCCGCCTCCAACTTCCTGATCTCCTCGATGATGAACTCTTGTCGCTCCAAAGCTTTCTTCCTGACCTTCTACTTGACGGGCCGTGCTTGGGGACACACAGCAAGGTGGTGCTCAATCACCTCCCTGGGAACGCCGGGGATTTCGGATGCTTGCCATGCAAACACGTCGACATTCGCCCATAGGAAGGTGACGAGCGCGCTTTCCTATTTGCTATCAAGGGCGGAACTTATGGTAAAAGCTCCACCCAAGCCATCCTCCTTGATGGGGACCTTCTTGGTTTCTGGTGGGCAGCCTTGGACCTCTTGCTCCCGTTGGCGGAGCTCTCTGGCACGTCCCCAATGGGAACGCGGCGCTCCGAAAAGGCGCGTTTGCTGGAGGGTTGTGCAGGAGTCCTTGCTGGGGTCAGAAGTCTTGCTGGAAGGGGCCATGCTGGCAGGGGCAGAGACCTTGCCAGTTTTCTTCCCTACCGGGGTCTCAGCGGCGGGAACAAGTGCCTTGGCGGCAGCTGCTACAACTGCCTCCCGGTAAAGCTGGTCGGCGCAGATGAGCGCGTCTTTCCTATCAGAGGGGACGGTGATGATGCTCATGGGCCCGGGCATCTTCAACGTTTTGTAGGCGTAATGTGATGCCGCCATAAACTTGGCCAGCACTAGGCGGCCGAGGATCCCATTATAGGGCTAGGGGATCTTGGCAACATCAAAAACAACCATCTTCGTCCTATGATTCAGCTTTCCCCCAAATGTAACGGGAAATGTGACCTTACCCTTCGGCTGACTCCTCCCCGGGTTGACCCCTTGAAACGTGCCCGTCTCCTCAAGATCTCAATCGGGGATTTGCAGCCTCTCGATCACGGCGGGCGAGATCAAGTTCAAACCGGCCCCACCATCAACTAGCACTTTCGTCACCTTGAGGTTGCGTATTGTTGGTGAAACCAACAACGTCAAACACCCGACCGTAGTTGTGCGATCAGGGTGATCCTTGGTGTCAAAAATGATAGGAGTGCTGGACCACTTCAGTGGCCTCTGGGCATCGAATGATGGCTCCGCTGCAGTGACTTCATGCGCCCACTGCTTCAGTCGGCGGTGAGAGGTGTGCAGCGAGGCGCCACCATCGTGGCACATGGCCTCCATTGCTTTCTGGAACTCGTGCACGCCGGACTCGTCATCCCCATAATGATCATCATGTCCCTCCTTCTTGTCGCGGCCCCGGGTGGGCCTCTCTTGTTGATTATCTTTGTCGCGGCGACCTCCTCGACCACCACGCTTCTTGCCGGACGCCTCAACAACATCCTGGCCCTTCTCCTTATCGCGCCTCTCATAATCAGCTTTATGCTTCTCTGCAAGTAGCTCAACCTGCAGGCAATTCTGGAGGTCTTGTCCCTTGGTGCGATGGATCTTGCAGTACTGCTTGTTGGAGCCTCCTGGCTTGTCGGCAGCCGCCAAGGCCCGGCAGGCGACGCACCTAGCAACTTCCTTGCTGGGGTCGTCAGCCTTGGCCTTCTTGGCGGCGACGAGGTCACCGGATCCCTCGACGGCAAGCACGGTCTTTCCCTTATGCTTCCTCGTGCGGCGTCGGCCCTTCTTTGCCGGGGCGACGGCATCATCGTTGTGGAGTCTGTTTCCCTGCCAGCATCTTCGCCGGGGTACTTCCTCCTTGTAGGATCGAAAGTATGTATAGAGGGGGGGTGATTAGACTACTTGACCAAATAAAAACTTATCCTTTTCCCAATTTTAGTTCTTGGCAGATTTTAGCTACTTTGGACAAGTCAAGCAATCTTAACACAATTCAAGCAAGCATGAAAAGAGTATATGAGCAGCGGAAAGTAAAGCATGAAACTTGCAAGAATGTAAAGGGAAGGGTTTGGAGGATTCAAACGCAATAGGAGACACATATGTTTTTGTCGTGGTTCCGATAGGTGGTGCTATCGTACATCCACGTTGATGGAGACTTCAACCCACAAATGGTAATGGCTGCGCGAGTCCACGGAGGGCTCCACCCACGAAGGGTCCACGAAGAAGCAACCTTGTCTATCCCACCATGGCCGTCGCCCACGAAGGACTTGCCTCACTAGCGATAGATCTTCACGAAGTAGGCGATCTCCTTGCCCTTACAAACTCCTTGGTTCAACTCCACAATCTTGTCGGAGGCTCCCAAGTGACACCTAGCCAATCTAGGAGACACCACTCTCCAAGAAGTAACAAATGGTGTGTTGATGATGAACTCCTTGCTCTTGTGCTTCAAATGATAATCTCCCCAACACTCAACTCTCTCTCACAGGATATGGATTTGGTGGAAAGAAGATTTGAGTGGAAAGCAACTTGGGGAAGGCTAGAGATCAAGATTCATATGGTAAGACTGGAATATCTTGGCCTTAACACAAGTGTAGGTAGTTCTCTCTCAGAAAACATAAGTTGGAAGTGTAGGTTTGTTCTGATGGCTCTCTCCATGAATGAAGAGGTGGTGGAGGGGTATATATAGCCTCCACACAAATTCTAACCGTTACACACAACTTGCCAATCTTGGTGGGACCGAATAGTTAAACTCGGTCGGACCGATTCAGCAAAGCTAGTGACCGTTAGGGTTTTCGGTGGAACCGACATGCAACTCGGTAGGATCGATATGGTTAGGGTTAGGGCATAACATAATCTCAGTGAGACCGATTACACAAACTCGGTGAGACCGATTTTGGTAATAAGCTAACCACAGAGTTGGTCAGGTAAACTCGGTGGTACCGATCGCTCATTTCGGTGAGACCGAAACGTTACGAAGGGGAAACAGAGAGTTTACATTGCAATCTCGATGGGACTGATCGCTCATCTCGGTGGGACCAAAATGTTACGAAGGGAAGCAGAGAGATTACAATCCCATCTCGGTGAGACCGAGATCCCTATCGGTGAGACCGATTTTCCTAGGGTTTGTGGCAGCGGCTATGACATTTGAACTCGCTGGCGCCGGATAGAAAGAATCGGTGGGGCTGAGTTTGACTTTTGGTTTAGGTCATATGTGGATGTGAGAAAGTAGTTGAGGGTTTTGGAGCATATTACTAAGCATTTTGAGCAAGAGCCTCATTAAGCAACACCGCATCCCTCCTTGATAGTATTGGCTTTTCCTATAGACTCAATGTGATCTTGGATCACTATACTAGAAAATGTAGAGTCTTGAGCTTTGATCTTGAGCCAATCCTTTTGTCCTTAGCATTTTGAGGAGTCCACTTTTCTCATCCATGCCATGCCAATCATTGAGCTTTCCTGAGATATTAATCTTGAAATAGCATTAGCTCAATGAGCTATATGTTGTTAGGAATTACCAAAACCACCTAGTGATAGTTGCACTTTCAATCTCCCCCTTTTTGGTAATTGATGACAACATATAGATCAAAGCTTCGACAAATGATAATAAGAGTGAAAAACATTGTCGCTTTGAGAAGTATGTGAAAAGCAAGAGCTCCCACTAAATTTGTGCATAGTTTAAGATTTGCTTTGGACTGCAAATGCACAATGAGTTAGGAACATGGGTTACTCTTCCACGTCACATACATCTTGGTGGAGCGCTCAAAATGATAATAATGAAATATGTGCACTCATCACCAAGCAAAGTGAATGATCATATATGGGGATATAAAAGGATAATGTCATCCAACAAGAATTAAGGTAGCATATGATCAAACACATGATCATCCAAGTATCGCACAAAATCATAAAGTATCTGAAACAAGCAAATAAACAAAGTTTAACCACCAAACAAAAAGAGAGAACAAAAAGCAACACTCTCCCTCGAAGCCTATGATCTATACATTTTCTACCCCTTTGGCAACAAGTTACCAAAAAGTTCATAAAAATGCATAGTGCTAGATCGACTCTCAGGCTTGGTCTTCAGGTGGTGGTGTAGATAACACGCCAAGGACGAAGGAATCAGTTGATGTAGATGGAGCTGGTGGAGTGGGTGGTGAAGCTGGTGGCACTGAAGCTGTAGCTGGTGCAGATGAAGTTGCTCTGGTGTCTGTGATAGGCATTGCAGCAGATGTTTGTCCTCTAGGCACTCTAGCAAAAGCATCAGTGGTAGACTTGCCCTTCTTCTCCTACACTTCATCCTGAAGTTTCTCAACAACTGACTGGATCTCAGTGACCTTCACATCTAAGTCATAGAACTTCTGCTCCATGATCCTCTCCAAGCTCTCCTGATTTTGAGTCAGGGTACCCAATCCCTTCTCAATCCTCAGAGTGGAGGAAATCAAGTAGCCAAGCTGATCTTGCTTGCTCTTCAGAAGATACTGAGATGCCTCTTTAGTGGTTGGCATCTTTGAAGCCTTTTCAGCCCTTGCCAGAGCCGCTCGCCTGGCTCCGATTGCCAGAGTGTCGTGGATGCTCACGGGCCATGCCTCCACCACCATCCGCGGCTTCCCCATCACCCACCCACACTGGTACAGGCGGTCCGACTCCAGATGATCTGATCGCTTTGATCCCCTTCTTCTTGGGGGCCATGGTGATGATGAAGTCGATGCGCTAACTTTTAGACAAGATTTCCATAGCCTCAGGATTGCCCCTACTTGGCGCGCCAAAGATGTCGGGGAAACGACACCTATGGGATCCCAGGGAATCCCTTCTTCTGTTGGCAAGGCATGGGGCTGCGCAAAGAGCAGGTCTACGGATCAATGCGAGGGGATTTTTACCCAGGTTCGGGCCACAAACGATGCATAAAACCCTAGTCCTGCTTGTCTGTGTTTATTTGGTGTTATTCCGTTCTTGGACTAGCGACTATGCATGCCCAGACCAAAAAGTCCGAATCCTTCCACAGTATGCCTCGGACCTCCTTTTATATGTCAAAGGGGTCGCCACAGTGGAACACAGGAGGTGCAAAGTATCTACAGTGTACAAGTTTATCGCTTGACACCGTAGGACAAACGCATTTAATGCACTACCTATGTGCCCTCTTGCTTTATTGGGGGTGGCAGCACAGCTCGTCCCGTTCGTCACCGCCTCGCCTTGCTTCGACGCACGTCCAATCTGACGAGGCATGCAGTGCCATGTTGGCTGGCTGGCTGGTGTGCTGGTGCAGTTACAGGATCTTCACGAAGATCTGCATGTCACCACGCAGGTTCTTGACTAGCTGGCCTAGAAGCTGCAAGCTGCCACGCAGGCACTTGCCTAGTTGGCGGGCTGGTTGCCGCATCGGAACGGTCGTGGGGCAGCAAAATGTTGGCGGGTGCGGGCCCAGTCGTGGCCCCGCAGATGCCCCCGGTAAGGGCCTTGCCGGGGTCTCACGGGCGTCCCCGGCAAGGATCTTGCCAGGGGTCTTCAACCGTCCCCGGCAAGGATCTTGTCAGGGGTCTTCGTCTTCTGGTTCTTATATAGGCTCGCATGCCTTTTGTCGGGGATATACCCTGCGACGTAAACCGGCCGGAAGTATAACCCGGCCGGACTAGGCATTTCATTGGTAAACCGCCAGAGGATTGGCGATTTACGTGCCTGGCGGTTCACTGGTATGACGATTCACGAGCCTGAAGACTCATTGGTGACCCGGCTGGACTTGGCGGTTTACTTGAGACCCGGTTTACACTTGGCGATTCACTGGCGACCTGCCCTGACCTGGTGGTTTACAAGCAACCCGCCGGAACATTATGACACACTTGTGACCCGGCGGACGGGTCAGATGAATGACAAGGCTCAAGGCCCAGAAGGCCGGTTTATGTTAATGGTGGGCCGGTTTAAGAGGAAAGGCATGAGAAACATTTATCTTACAAGGAGTTAAGACCTGGACTTGTATCCGGTTTGTATTAGAGATAGACTAGTCCTAATCCTAATAGGACTCTACATGTAACCCTCCCCTCCAACATATATATAAGGAGGGGCAGGGCTCCCCAAAAGGGACAAGATTGACAAGTTCTACAAGTTGGACAAGTTAGGTTTAGACAATAGCTCTCGAGATAGAGCACTCTTGTAACCGTGATAATCATCATCAATATCAATGAAGCAGGACGTAGGCTTTTACCTCCACCGTGAGGGGCCGAACCTGGGTAAAACCTCGCGTCTCTCGTCCCGCTCAACCCCTCTCAAGCTACCACATAGATGCGTTGGCCTCGCGACTAAGTCCTGACACTAAGGACATCTGCCGTGACAATTCCACGAGAGTTGGCGCTCACCGTGGGGCTTGCGCACGGTGGTGTTGAGTTCTTTGAGGGATCTTCTCTAGGGATCGAGATGTTTGCAATTTTTTTTTGGATAAAGAAGAACCAGTTCTTTTCATCAGCTTTGAGTTCGCTGGTCCGGCTTTTACAATCCATGAGATGCAAGACAGAGAATTATTAGGATTATGTCGAAATCCCTGAAGGAACAAGTGTTTTTTCTTTCAACCGCCGTGGGAGTCCACCCAAACAAAACCCGGAGAAGGATCCGGGTCACACATCGGTCGCAGTGCGTCGAGCCGCAGCCACCATATCTCTGCATCTGCCCGATTTCACCGATGAAAACCGCAGCAAGCCGGCCGCGCGCCGAGCCGGCCGCGTTTTATTAGGGGGGCTCAGCTGCAACGCCAACACAAAGAGAAGAGGCAGGAAAGAAAACTACTACTACATCATGACTCGGTCTACTCCGCTGGTTGCGTGACTCCGCGACCGAGTCGTCGGTCTCTGTCAAGCCAGCGAGCCGAGTTGCCGCCGGTTCATGCGCCTCCGCGCCACGTTGACTGCGCTCCTCCGCCTCGCTGCCGTGCATGCATGATTCTGAGCGGGAATCGCCAGGATCCATGACGCAGGCGCCCTCTGCTCCGATTTGCTTTGCTCTGAGTCGCCTTGAACTGGCTTCTGCTTCAGTATGCCACAGTCGCGCTCCGCCTTACCTGTGGTTGAGCCACTCGTGCCCGCATCCGCGGTCGCCCGACCGCGTGGCCCGCGTACCTGGCCGCCATGGCTAAACCACTAAGCTGCCGAGCCGCCGTCGTTCTACTCCACAAGTCGCCGCCCGATGCTGCGCTGAGTCACCCCGTCACTACCGAGGCCTCCGTCGTTTCTGCAGCCACGGCCTCCTGAGCCGCTGGTGGACGGCGCCTCTCTGACCTGCCACCAGCTCTGCTGTGCTTCATGAGCACCTCCGCCGTAGCAACCGAGCCTGTCTTGAACCGCGTTCCGCCGGTCCCCATAGATTCCGCTCCGAGTTGCACTCGCCTCCATGGCCTTAAATTGTTTTTGTCTTCGACTCCGAGCTGGCTTCTGCCTCCAATTTGCCGTCTCGCCGCTGCTAGCGCATCTCGCATCAAGCCGCCGCGCGTTGAGTGTCTCTGCTGCTGCCAGCCGCCCGACCGTCGAGTGACCTTTTGCCTGTAAGCCGCCGATGTGGTCTGCTTCCGCCTCGGGCATCGGGTGGCCTCACACCAAGTCACCTGAATATTTGTGTCACATCTGCTCTTGACACAAGGCACATGAAACACCTGAATCAATGGATCAAGCTCGTACTCGGTTCCGTGATATCATTCGAAGGATGCATACACATTGTCGTCTTGTAAATTCAGCAGTCAAAGGGCATCTTACATCGAGTCACTCCAGCTTGACTTTGCATCTTTGAAACTATCACGTGACTTCCATGGCCCTGTGAAGCTAGGAGTGTTGAATCGCCAGTCTGTTCATATGTTGGAAGGAGATCTCAAGCCGTTTTTGTCCAAGTACAGTGCATTGGAGTGTTTCTGCCTGGGCCGTTGTCACCCAGTGCTTAAATCTGAAGCCATACCCACTCGGTGAATCCATGAAGCCAACAGAAGCTGCGTGTGGAAGTGACTATACTTTGGTTTTGAGAACCTGGCCAACTGATGAGCAAGATGGAGTGTTAGTGGGAAAGACAAGCAGCGAAGGGGCAAAGAAAATTTAAAATGACTGACAGCTTTTGAAGAAAAATCTGCCGAGAGGAAAACAGTCCTGTAAATTGGCCAGTATACAGGTTCCCGCAGCAAGGTTACAAAAATTATCTCTCATAAGGATAACAATATTGAACAGTAAACACTCCTAAATGAAGAGATGGCTGATCATCCGAATACTATGTTTATGCTAGATGGGCTGCAACATTACCAACGTGATCTGCGGACAGTCCGTCTATTATCATCGAGATGAATCAGGTGATATCCATCTAGATCTGTGCTATTGACACATATTGTTTTTATCAAGATGATCTGCGGACAGTCCGTTTATCTTTGCCTTGGTTTGTATATTTTTATATGTAGGGTAATTATTCACTTTAAAGTGGTATCATACCACGGATGCACGTGTGGTTGTGCCGCGCAGTTTCACGGACACGCGTATCGCGGTCCAGTTTACATCAACATGCCGACTGACTCGCCCGTCCGCGCCGCCTTACAAACGCCATGGACGACTCGCCCGTCCGCTCTCGCGGCCGGTTCACGCGTCCGTGCCGGTCTACAACATGGAGGACAATTTGCTCGTCCGCGCCGGTTTACAACACCGGGCCGGCTCATCTGCTTAGCTCCCGCGGCCGACTCACCTGTGAGTAATTTCAGCTTCACCCGGTGATCATCAACGCCGCAGTGATAATCTCTGACCTGACGTATCAGGTGAAATCCATCCGGTATATTTTTATATTACATATTGCTTTCTTTTAAAAAAGAGGAGCCATTACTTTGTCTTACAAGTTCTTCAATGTAGGACAAATTAAATCAAAAAGCTCTGAAGCTCTCAAATCCGGTTTAAGAATTTCCGGTTCAAAAAGGAATTAACTTCTCGCAAGTTCGAGTTTAAGAGGCCGTTAGAAAATTTCCGGGTCATCAGAAAGTATTCTGGTTTACAATCCGGTTCAACGGAAAGATGTCTTCCACGAAGCTTTGAATCTCTCAATATCCGGTTTAACATCCGGTTCAAGAAGGATTTATCTCTTGCAAAAAGTTAAAGGGTGCCAAAGAGGACCTACTGCCATGATGCGCGGTTCAAACATGGGTATCATGCCTTATTGGCTTATCATATTCTTGATCACTTGGGGGCTTTGGTCGTATCCGAACCATAGTCACACCTCTTGATCGGCGCAATGCCACAATATCACTTGGGGGCTTGGTCGCGTCCGAACCATAGCAACGCCATTTGGTAGGCAGAAAGCCACAACATCACTTGGGAACTTGTGGTCACGTCTGAACCATAGTCACGCCTCTTGATCGGCCTAGTGCCACAGCATCACTTGGGGGCTTTGGTCGAACCCGAACCATCGCTACACCTCTTGATCGGCGTAATGCCAATGCATCACTTGGGGACTTGTGGTCACGTCTGAACCATAGTCACGCCTCTTGATCGGCCTAAGGCCACAGAATCACTTGGGGGCTTGGTCGAACCCGAACCATTGCCACGCCTTTTGATCGGCATAATGCCATTGTTTCATTTGGGGACCTGGCTGACTTGAACCATAGCTACGCCTATCGGGGGCTTGGTCGTGTCCGACCATGGTAACGCCATTTGATTGGCTCAATAGCCTCTTTTTGCA
The DNA here is from genome assembly GCF_003073215.2 of Triticum urartu. NCBI lineage: Eukaryota > Viridiplantae > Streptophyta > Magnoliopsida > Poales > Poaceae > Triticum > Triticum urartu. The sequence goes on along the minus strand of NC_053028.1, from coordinate 327,093,290 downwards.
AATGGTTTTATCATTCCCTTTGCTTGAAATTTGCTTTGATAAATATTTCCTTTTACTTCTGTTGCGTTTTTAAACCGACATTGTTAATCTGGTTCGACTGTCAATTACAAATTGGCGGAACACGGTCAAATGTTAATCCGGAGACTATCTGCCCGGTTTGATTTTATGTTACCATCTTATTATGGAGTAAACCGGTGTTCGTTAACCCGGCTTGACCTTCAACTACAATTTGTCAGTACATGACCAATTATAATCCGGCGATTATTAACACAGTCCGGTTCGACTACAAGTCGCCAGTATTATATATGGATAATCCGGTGTCTATCATAACCCTGTGTGGTTTTATCATAAACCGGCACAATATGGAAAAAGTTGTCAGTACTCGAGATTGGGGTTATCACCTTTACTACAAAAAGTTGGTAAACCAACAATGTGATTCAATGTCACAGGTATGATATATTTCATATTTGATTATTCTTAAGTGCAGCCTTGGTTATAAACCCGGGTTATATGTTGGGCATTATGACCCGTCCGGCGGTAAACCGCCAGGACACTTTAAACTTGTTGTATGCAGAAACTGGTTTGTTAAACCGGCCTAACTTTGGACTATAAGTCGCCAGTATATATATATTTGGATTGCGCCATTGGAATCATGCGCTTATAAATCATTGGGTTATATTATCCAAATAGCCAAACTTGGCTGAATTTTCACTATGATATTGAATGAATAAGGTTTTCATACTGGATTATATTATCTTGAATAGCCAACATCGCTGGATTTTTATGGTTATTAATAACCGGTATTATTGAGTTTTCAAAGTCGCTTTAGCACAATGGCTATTATTTTATCAAAGCATACGATTTATTCTACAATGGAAGGAATAGTCCCAAGTCGCTGCAGGCTTACAACCCAGCACTTGGGGGCTACATTATTCAAATTGAGATTACATGCAAGTCTCATGTCGCTGCAAGCATGCACCATGACACTTGGGGGCTAATGCAAAGTCATTTTTACTAGTCTTATTGAAGACCCGACTCATCATATTATCATGAGCCGGCCCTTGGTGGCTACCAATTGCTCCTTTCAACAATTCAAGGTACACAAGTTTTCGTCCATAATATTGAAGGATCCATTGCTCAGTTGGTAAAGCACAAAACTCTTAACCTTGTGGACGTGGGTTCAAGCCCTACGATGGAAGCTACATTATAAGATATTATTTTCATTGAAGTATATATCAAGTCCCAGTTCAGTATTATCTTACTAAGCCGGCCCTTGGGGGCTACACTTCACTGCTAAAATCTACATAATTATATTTACAAAGTTCCTGCTCATTATTGCATCATGACCCGGCACTTGGGGGTTACACTGATTAAAGTTTTTATAAGCAATTACAAGTCCCAGGTTGCTGCAAGCATGACAACCCGGCACTTGGGGGCTACATATATGGAGTATTCAGTTTATATGATTGAGATGAACAAACCGGATTTCTTCAAGGTTCAAACACTTATTGGAGCAAGTCTTAAGTTATCATTATGTTCTCCTCTTAAGACTTGGGGGCTACATGTATTATGCATATATAAGGAGGAACATCTTCATTTTATCAGTTTTGAGCAAATCAGGAAGATCAATTACATGACCCGGTGTCGACAACAATTATGACCCGGTGCCATCAATATTTATAAATCGTCCAGTTTGGTAATATTAAACCGGCAAGTTTTACATCTTCAAACCGGCTGAATATCAGATAAGTATTTCAAGACCCATATTTCTTAAACCGGCGCTTTGGAAGCCGACTCAAGTGGATTATTCTTCACAATGTTTCTCTGTGAGAAACCAATGTCAACAAATTGAGTATGAAGCTGGCTTGTTAACCCAGATTTTATAGAAGGAGGAAATGACAAGGACTTAAGGATCATCAGGTACCGGTTTACAAGAATTCTTAACCCGGAGCATAACCTGTCAAATTTGTTCTTGTGTTTATTTTGCAGCATAAGTTTACCATGGATAAATCCAAGCTAAACTTGGGGGCTAATGTCGGGGATATACCCCGCAGCATAAACCGGCCGGAAGTATAACCCGGCCGGACTAGGCGTTTCATTGGTAAACCACCAGAGGATTGGCGATTTACGTATCTGGCGGTTCACTGGTATGACGATTCACGAGCCTGAAGACTCATTGGTGACCCGGCTGGACTTGGCGGTTTACTTGAGACCCGGTTTACACTTGGCGATTCACTGGCGACCTGCCCTGACCTGGTGGTTTACAAGCAACCCGCCGGACATTATGACACACTTGTGACCCGGCGGACGGGTCAGATGAATGACAAGGCCCAAGGCCCAGAAGGCCGGTTTATGTCAATGGTGGGCCGGTTTAAGAGGAAAGGCATGAGGAACATTTATCTTACAAGGAGTTAAGACCTGGACTTGTATCCGGTTTGTATTAGAGATAGACTAGTCCTAATCCTAATAGGACTCTACATGTAACCCGCCCCTCCAACATATATAAGGAGGGGCAGGGCTCCCCAAAAGGGACAAGATTGACAAGTTCTACAAGTTGGACAAGTTAGGTTTAGACAATAGCTCTCGAGATAGAGCACTCTTGTAACCATGATCATCATCATCAATATCAATGAAGCAGGACGTAGGCTTTTACCTCCACCGTGAGGGGCCAAACCTGGATAAAACCTCGCGTCTCTCGTCCTGCTCAACCCCTCTCAAGCTACCACATAGATGTGTTGGCCTCGCGACTAAGTCCTGACACTAAGGACATCTGCCGTGACAATTCCACGACACCTTTGGTCTTCACAAAAGATCTGCATGCCACCACGCGGGCGCCCCTGAGTCTTGGTCTCGACGTTGTCGATGTTGTCAGAGCTCTCAAGCTCAAAGGTGGCGGCCGCGCTGGTGTGGGGCAAGTCGCCCTGGCAAGACTCTTGCCAGGGCTATGTAGGCCACCCCGGCAAGGGAGTTGCCGGGGGATGCCCATCTTGCCCCTTCGCTCTTCATGCCTCTAGCTTGAGTGTTGCCTTGGCAGCCTCGTACCTTTGCTTCTTCTGCCTCGCGAAGCATGGCCGCAGGTGTGGCTACGACCGCCCATGCACAAGTAAAAGGGGTACAGAAAGGGCCCTACTTTTGTACACCAACAATGCAGGTTCACGCTAAGGAATGCGGCCTCAACTGGACGTGCTGCCCGAGCATCGCCTTGGTCGCTCTCATACGCGGTACTTGCATTTTCACTGGCGTCGTCTTCATCATCATCATCCATGCCATCTTCATCCGCCATGACCACCACTGCGTCGTCCTCGGTGGTGAATGCCCTGACCAAAGCTTACACATGATTGTCCACCTAGTGCGACAGGTTGTCCCGAATAGCCCCGGGCACTAGGGCTATGGCAGCGTCAAAGTCAAAGTGGGGGCGAGGTTCTGAAGATCATTGAAGACGCATGAGAATGCGCGCCCAAGGAGGCCCCGGCTCCTCTCCTCGACAAGCTCATGGGCCCTCGCATCCTAATCCTCCAGGTGCGTCATGACTTCTGTAAAGAAGCGAAGGTGGTTGGCATAATCTTCCACGCGGGGATGAGGGACACTCTCCTCACAGATGATGCTCAGGGCTCGGTTGGCCCTCACCTTGAGGGCCTGAAGCATGGGGCATGCTCGCGCTGCGGCGTCTGCCGGCAACATGCCTCCTCCCTGTTCTGCTTCACGAGGGACGCGGCCTCATCAATCTGCTGCTAGAGCGAGAGCAAGTCGGCACGTGCCGAGGCCGGGTCAACCTGGATAGCGGTCTGAGCCGCCGCAGCGGCCCTCTAGTGCTGCTCCATCTCGTTCAGCCTTGTCCTGAGGGCGGCGGTCCTGCCCTCAGCATCAGCCTCCAGGAACTTCAGCTTCAGGTTATACTCTTCAGAAATATCTGCACAAGCCTTCGCCACCCTCCGGTCAACCTCCTCCTGGATCTTGGCCTCGCACACGGTGATACCATCCTCAGCCATGGCTACCTAGCGCTCCCTTGTCTCCAGTCGCTCGAGCTCGAGGCTGCGCTCCAGGGCCTCCAACATTAGCGCCTCCTCGCGCTTCTGGATCTCCTCCTCTTCGGAAGGTGCTCCCCTCATTGATGCCAAGACGGCCTTGCGCGCCTTGATCCGCTGCTCAAGGGTAGTGTGCGAGGCCAAGAGCTCTCGTTTGCGGTCCTCGGTAGCCTGGCGGTGATGGTCAGGTGCCCTGGCCTCTTCCAGGGCCCGGGCGCAGGCCTCGCATGATGTCGCAAGGGACTTCTCGGCCTTCGCATTGGTGTGTTCGTGCTGAAGACGCCCAAGGTTGACGGCCACCTTCAGCTGATGCCACTCATCCACCAGCCAAAGGTCCTCCGCCTTGAGGCAGGCATCGACGTCGGCAAGTTCTTCTCCGAGCCATCTCAATGCGCCCATTGCCTCCCGGAAGAGCTCATGGCATACAGTGCTGCGCCCGCGCGTGAATTCCATCTCACAACCAAGCATGTCCTTCACGCTGGGGATTGCTGCGGAAGCCGGAGGCGGCCTGCCTTCCCCTAGCGGGGACCAAGGGGCTAGCACCTTCCTCACCACCCTCCGGGCCCTTGCAGGGGCACAAGGTGGCGCGACCTTGTCGCTCGAAGACGAAGCCAAGGCTGGTGCCGCCCAACCACCGGTGACGACTAGTGGAGGAGCCCTCGGCACGCCTACCGGCCCCAGGGCAGACCACGGAGGAGCGATGACATGAACGAAGGATCAAGGCCCCCTTCCAGCACGTCCGGCCCCAGGGCCGGCCCTGCACCACGTGCAGCGGACCGGAGGGGAGAGCTCAGGGCCAGGAGAGAAACAAGGACCGGAGGCGGCCGCTTCGCAGGAGATCTCGCCACTGAAGACGAAGGGATCCTGAAGAGCCACTTTCAGGAAAGGATGCAACAGACAGGAAAACATGAAGAAGAGGTACTTACTTGTCTATGGCAATGTACTTCCTCTGCTTCAGCGGCCGGTTGGCGTCACCATTGCAGCAGGGAGCCCTTTTCTCTTGCGGAGCGCCTCGAAGTTTAGACAAAGCTGGCCGAAGCCCCAGGCATGATCGTCGGTGTCAGGGGCATTCAGCGGAACTACAGAGGCGGCGACCTTGGGAGCCTTGGCCTGCGGCAGTTCCCCAGCATCGGGGGCATTCGGTGGGGCCCTAAGACGGCGACCTCAGGAGCCTCGGTCTGCAGCGGCTCTCCGGCCTCCGCCTCAAGACCGCTTCCCTGAGCTCTAGGGGCAGCGACCACGGGAGCCTCAGATCGCGCCAAGTCTTCGATCACTCCCTCAGGATGGCTCCCCCGCTCCTCGGGGGCTGCCACCTCAGGGGCACCATGCTGGGACGCACCACCAACAGCCGCATCGACAGCGCCGGGCTGTGCCCGCCCCCCAACATCCTCCATCAGGGCATGCGCCATAGGGACAGCACGCAAGGAGACCACAAGAACCATGTTCTCGCGGGGCCCCTCAAGCTCCGTCGGGCGCATCCCCTGTCGGTGTCAAAACTGGCGGATCTTGGGTAGGGGGTCCCAAATTGTGAGTCTAAGGTCGATGGTAACAGGAAACAAGGGACACAATGTTTACCCAGGTTCGGGCCCTCTCTATGGAGGTAATACCCTACTTCCTGATTGATTGATCTTGATGAATATGAGTATTACAAGAGTTGATCTACCACGAGATCGTAATGGCTAAACCCTAAAAGTATAGCCTGTCCGACTATGATTATGAGGATATATGTCTATGGACCTACCCCTCTGGTTTACATAGACACAGAGGGATCTGATACGTCTCCGTCGTATGTATAATTTCTGATTGTTCCCTGCCAATATTATTCAACTTTCATATACTTTTGGCAACTTTTTATACTATTTTTGGGACTAACATATTGATCAAGTGCGCAGTGCCAGTTCCTGTTTGTTGCTTGTTTTTTGTTTGGCAGAATATCCATATCAAACAGAGTCCAAACGGGATAAAAACGGACGGAGATTTTTTTGGAATATATGTGATTTTTGGGAAGAAAAATCCACACGAGACGATGCCCGAGGGGGGCACGAGGCAGGGGGCGCACCCTGACCCTCGTGGCCACCCCGTAAGGCGGTTGAAGCCCTTCTTTCATTGTAAGAAAGCTAATATCCGGATAGAGACCGTGTTAAAATTTCAGCCGAATCGAAGTTACGGATCTTCGGGAATATAAGAAACGGTGAAAGGGAAGAATCTGAGAACGCAGAAACAGAGAGAGACAGAGAGACAGATCCAATCTCGGAGGGGCTCTCGCCCCTCCCGTGCCATGGAGGCCATTGACCAGAGGGGAAACCCTTCTCCCATCGAGGGGGAAGGTCAAGGAAGAAGAAGAAGAAGGGGGGCTCTCTCCCCCTTGCTTCCGGTGGCACCGGAGTGCCACCGGGGGTCATCATCATCACCGCATTCTTCACCAACAACTTCACCACCATCATCACCAACTCTTCCCCCCTCTATGCAGTGGTGTAACCTCTCTCTTACCCGCTGTAATCTCTACTTAAACATGGTGCTCAACGCTATATATTATTTCCCAATGATGTGTGGCTATCCTATGATGTTTGAGTAGATCTGTTTTGTCCTATGGGTTATTTGATGATCAAGATTGGTTTGAGTTGCATGTTTTATTATTGGTGCTGTCCTATGGTGCTCTCCATGTTGCGCAAGCATGAGGGATCCCCGCTGTAGGGTGTTGCAATACGTTCATGATTCTCTTATAGTGGGTTGCATGAGTGACTGAAACACAAACCCGAGTAAGGGGGTTGTTGCATATGGGATAAAGAGGACTTGATATATTAATGCTATGGTTGGGTTTTACCTTAATGATCTTTAGTAGTTGCGGATGCTTGCTAGAGTTCCAATCATAAGTGCATATGATCTAAGTAGAGAAAGTATGTTAGCTTATGCCTCTCCCTCAAATAAAATTGCAATAATGATTACCGGTCTAGTTATCGATTGCCTAGGGACAAATAACTTTCTCATAACAAAAAGCTCTCTACTAAAACTAATTTAGTTGTGTCTTTATCTAAATAGCACCTAACTTTTATTTACATGCTCTTTATTACCTTGCAAACCTATCCAACAACACCTACAAAGTACTTCTAGTTTCATACTTGTTCTAGGTAAAGCGAACGTCAAGCGTGCGTAGAGTTGTATCGGTGGTCGCTAGAACTTGAGGGAATATTTGTTCTGCCTTTAGCTCCTCATCGGGTTTGACACTCTTACTTATCGAAAACTGTTGCGATCCCCTATACTTGTGGGTTATCAGGATCTAGGGTTACATAAGGTCGGTTACAGAGAAAGGAATCTTCATATTCGGACGCCAAGCTTGCCTTCCATTTCAAGGAGCGTCCCATCCAGACACGGCTAGATTATTTGGTGTTTGTATCTTCACAGCCCATCAGTCCAGCCCATGTCAATAGGTCGGACACCCGAGGACCCCTTAGTTCGGGACTCCCTCAGTAGCACCTGAACCAGGCTTCAATGACGAGGTGTCCGGCGCGCAGATTGTCTTCGGCATTGCAAGGCGGGTCCCCCTTTCCGAATACTGCAAGATAGCCTTCGGACGTGACGAACGTGTCCGGATCTGCAACACAAGTACCACGCACAACCGCGGACAATATAATATATCACGAATCCAGTCTGCCGACAACTTTTTGTAATTTGACATCACGCTTACCCGGTCATTATTTCGAACCGTTTCTTGTCCTGTCGTTCCATGTTTCGAGGCGCGGTTTTTATTGACACGTCTTCTCGAAACAAAGATCGTGTCCCCTTATTGTGGGATTCTAATCAATGCGGGCGTGGGTAACCCAACCGTTCCATTGGAATGATCCCTTCGGAATAGGCAGGTTTTCAGGCTTAGGAGGAGGCATTCGATATCCGTTGCCTTTATAAAGGGGCCAATGGCCATCTTATTTTGTGTCGACCCTTTCCTCAGCCCTTCCAACTTCGAGTTCTAGCACCTGAGGTTCGACTTCATTGCTTCAAGCTGCCCAATCATGCCCGAACACAGCCCACAGGGCCGATGGGTGGCTTCCTCTATTATAGAGGAGGACATTGCGAAGCTTCGTGCGGCCAGATACCTGACCGCGGAGATCCCCCATAGGCTTCCTGATCGAGGACAGGTTACTCCTACTCCCAGATCCGGCGAGAGGGTCATATTCATCTCCCACTTCCTGCGAGAGCTAGGATTCGCTCTTCATCCCTTCATCCGGGGCTCATGTTTTACTACGGACTAGATTTTCACGATCTAGCCGCAGATTCTTTCCTTCACATCTCTACGTTCATTATCACGTGCATCCGTATTCCCCAACACTCCGGCTTATGGCTCAAGACCTTTAGTGTGAAGCCGAAGGTAATCGACGGGGAACAAGTGGAGTGCGGAGGTGCTACAGTGAGCAAGATTACCAATGCTCCCTGGACAAAAGGCTCTTTCATCGAAACTCCCAACCTATGGCAACGGGAGTGGTTTTACGTCACTGAACCCCGCGGTACCAAGTGGGCGGCTATACCTGTGTTTCGATCTGGCTCTCCATTACAGCTTGCATCATGGATTAATAAGGGGTTGGACTGGGGATCAATTGACGAAGAGCAGACTCTACAGAGCCGCATCCGGAGCCTCCTTAAGAAGGACGTTGGTCTTATCAACGTGGTCAAAGTGATGCTGGTCCGTCGGGTTCTGCCGTGCCAGTGACGGACTCTCCGTATGTGGGAATTTAATCCGGAAGGACCACGGACCCTCCAAGACTTCTTTGGTACTACACACAAAGGAATGTGGAAGTTGTTTTTTGGGAAGCGAAAACAGTGGTCGGACACCACCGAGGACATTGGCCTTGACCGCAACCATCCAGATACCTCGATAAGCGCTCGACTCCCGAACAATTTCTAGCTATGCATGCCATAATGAGATACTGATCACACTATCTTCTTCTAGGGTTGGGTAAAGAAAGCAGAGCGAATTAGGTGTTCGGCCCCACTTCCCGAAGACTCAGCGGATCCCGTATTAACAAGGATGCTGGCCCTGGCACCGTACCAGATACCTGTGAAGGAGGACAAGATGGAGAGCAGGAGGACTGAAGGTGGCCTCCATCCCGAAGGTATATTAGACACTGTGTCCGGGGAGATCAAAATCCCATCGCCTGGAGACAAAGGTAAAGGAGAAGCCAACGTCCCTTCTCCTCATGGTAAGAAAAGGGCCGCCTCCGAAGGTCAGGAGGAAAAGACTCCTAAGCGAGGCAAAATTCCCCTATCGGGCGGCTCGGGCTTGGAGGACGACATCATCGCTCAGTCCCACGGCGAGGAAAAGCCTTTAGCCAAATCGTAAGTGAACAATGGTATTTTAAACATGTCCTGTTCCTCTCCTGTGACCAAGGTAACATCTAGAATATATGTTTTTCCAGCTCGGTACACGGTCTTCTTCAACAACCTTCTTCCTCGGGGGATCTCCTCCCGGAGATGATGGAGAGCAAGATGCCTCCACCGGTCTCCTCGCCCAATAGGGCAGACGACATCGAGGTGTCTTCCCGGAGTGTCTCTCCTGATCAACAAGTGGTGTAGGGGATGATGAAGACACTACCCGAAGGTGATACTTCGATAGCCCAGGGCCCGGGGGCCCACCATAAAGGCCCCGGGCTGTCCGGCTTACAGCTGGAGACAACTCCAGGGACGGATAAGAGGATCCCTTCAAAGGGAGGCCGTACTTCTTCAAGACCTTCCGGAGATCCAGAAGCGCCGGATATATTGACAAACATGCTGCGACAGGCGTCCGTCTCAGAGGACCATCATACCTTGATGGGTACGGTGGTTGAAAAGGTTCTGTCTGTGAAAAGCGGATTGAATGAGGCCTTCACGAGCCTGTTAAGAGGCTTCAAGGCTTGTACTGTAATGTTTTCGATTGTGTTTTATTCACAAAATTCTCCTGTGTATAGATAGTAGCCCCTGAGACTGCTTGGCTTCCCAAGGGAGGCGATCAGAGGATCGAAAAGATATGCCCAGGAAATAAACTGACTAATTGGAACAGAGGCTGTTACCTCCCTGGCTACTGCCCGAACCACAGAAGTTGCAGATCTGCAGTGGAAGATTGATGAGGTGGATGACGACATCATGCTTATCAACAGGTAGCTTGACGAGGCGCCAAGGTATGTTTCTCGGGCAGTCAGTATATGTATGTGTGATAACATGAGCACGAAGCTAGAATTGTATACTGAGACACGCATAACTGCAGATGGTGTTGCCGTGGTGGAGGTCCTTCGGGATGAACTTGCCCTTGCCAAGGAGCAAGCCCAGGTGAGTAATTTGGCTGCCAATAAGGCAGCTGACGAGTTGAAGACCGAACAGTCTGCTCGGCACCAGTGTGAGGAGAGAATTTCTATCATGGCGCGCGAGCTAGAGAAAACCACTGTCCAGTGCGAATTCCTCGAGAGGGATAACAAATCGAAAGCGACCAATCTCGACAAGGCCTTACAATAGGCGAGAGAAGCACGGTCTGAGTCTAGAGCGGCTCGGGAAGAGATCCGGCAAGCTGGGGCGATAGTGGCTGGTAAGCCTTTCTTATTACCCACTAAATTCGGTGATCCAAAGTATTCCCCGCTTAATCAAATGTGGAGCTCTCCAGACGCATTCTTGGACATGCCGAAGAGTGCCTCCGATGCGGCGCAATTTTACCAAGTGCAGGAAGGGTGTGCAACGGAGAAACTTTTTTGGTCACAATTCGGCATGCCAAAGTGTCCGCTGTTACTAAACGAACAAATGGCCCAGTGTGCCGAGCTCCACAAGATATGCAGTTCTGCCATGAAGGACGTCATAGTCCGGCTGTGGCCTACTGAGCCAATTCCGAATGATTATTTTGGCTTGGTGCAGTGACTTGCGGATGCGGTGTCGCGTATCGACGCCATTAAGCGTTCAACGTGCATTGAAGGTGCAGGGTGCCCTATGCCCGCATCAAGACATACTGGGCGAAGATGAAGGCCACCGATGTTGCGTCGAAGAGTCCACCCAAGGGCAAGGACCATCACGCACCAGAGCATTATTTCGAGGACGTCTTAGAGGGTGCCCGCTTGATAGAGGGTCAGTGCTCGAAATGCATGATATTTGCATGAAATGTTTGAAATTGTAAAAGACGATATTATGATAGTATTATGATATTCGCTTAAAATCTTTGGTTCCACCTGTGCGGCCGTTTTTGTATAATCTGAAAGTTTTCCAGTCGTCGGCTTCAGCCCCCTCGTAGAAAATACAGGGGTCTTCGGAAAAGCACTTGATCACTCTTAACCCAACGTCTTGGTCCATGAAGGAGGTGTCGATGCGGCGAACTAGGCAATGGAACTATAGGGCGTTAACACTTTCACTTAGCCATAGGAGTTTTATGATGGGTCTACAATATAGACCCTGGTATGTACGCGGTTACCCCAATATGGTGTGTTACATGTATGACCTGAAGAAAGGTCCTTCGTGTAATACGTAGGGAATCACGAAAGATTCCGATAAGTCATCGAGTGGTTGACCAGCTCTCGCCGCATCATGACAGTCAGTTTTCGGCTTTCTCTACTGAGGTGTTTGACCGGATGAACCGGAAACACAATCGCAGTAGTTCTCCCTTTACTACCCTAGCCGATAGAGCGGAACGTAAGGTAGTAAGAACAGGAGCCGGGCAACCCAACTACTGATCCAAGACATGATTCAGAGCTGATGCATATAAGGCCAAACTCGCGACACCGAAGTATGCTATAAAGCTGTTCAGACTTGTGGGCAACTCTTTTTGTTCCCATCCCGAGCCCCTGGCAAGTTATGTCGGGGTGTGTGTGTGAAATAATCACAGGAGCAAAATTCAGTTCTGTAGAGGAAAGTGAATACTGGATACGGATTATGTTCACTGGAACCTGAGTGATATGCCAATCATAGTTTTGTATATAATAACGCCACAACCCCGGCTATTTGACATGCCAGGGGTCGACGGCTGAGGAAGAAGGCACTTTAGAGGCTCGCAAAATAGAGAGTGCAGTCTACAAAAAGTTGTTTTGGACCTCCTATCACACATCTGCGCCGCCTTTCCTCGATGAAGGGGATCCTTGAAAGGAGTAGCCTTTGGGTGAATGTGCAAACCTGAACTCCGATAGAGTCGGTGAGATGACCAGCCTGTGAGTCACCTGTGGTAAAGGATAATGAAAAATAAAGAGCAGTTAGAAAAGAAAGAAAAAATAAGGAGGTTATGGGAGTATTTGTAAGCCCATCTGTAATGTGCTTCCGCCGATGCCCATGGTATTTTAAGTGCATAGTTATGTATGCACGGTACAAATTTCGCAGGTGTATGAGGCGGGTGGCGGAAGCCGAACTGCTAATCCCGCTCCAAAATTGGTCGGTCCTGCTGAGTGGAGACCGGCGGCTTAATGGCTGACAAGGGATGCGGTTTAATAAGACTGCTTTGTACTTTGGCTGAAGTAGCCGTAGTATGATCCTCAGTCCGGAGGAAGTGCTTCTCATGCTCCCCTGTAGAGGTGTGTGTCACGTATACCATGTTCACTATTTCTACTTTGGGGGGAAATTGATTCTGACCCTCGGTATTTGGTTGGTGAGTCTCTTCATCATCGCTATCAACGGGCGGCCTCTTCCCCTTGTGTTCGGCGTTGACCTTGCCGGCCTGCTTGAAGATCCAACAGCTTCTATTGGTGTGATTCCCTGGTTTATCGGGGTTGCCATGAATCTGGCAGGGCCGATCCAATATCTTGTATAAATTGGATGGTCTGTCTCTATTTGCCTTGAATGCCTTTTTCCGTTGACCAGGTTTGGGGCCACTGAATCTGGCATTGACCGCTGTGTCACGTGTTCTATCATTATCATTGCGACATTTGTGTTTGCTGTGTCATGGTTTGCCATTGCCGTCTTGGACTTCGGAAGTGCCTGGATCGCTGGCGACGTTGCTTCTACGAGTGAGCTAGCTATCTTCTCCCACGCAAAAGTGGGTCATCAGAGCGGTAAGGGCTGACATGGATTTTGGTTTTTCTTGACCGATGTGGTGGGCGAGCCACTCGTCCCGGACGCTGTGTTTGAAGGCTGCTAGGACTTCCGCATCCGGATAGTCGATAATTTGGTTCTTTTTAACTAAGAACCTAGTCCAGAGCTTCCTGGCTGACTCTCCAGGCTGTTGGACGATGTGACTTAAGTCATCGGCATCTGGTGGCCGGACATATGTACGTTGGAAGTTGTCGCGAAAGGCGTCTTCCAAATCCTCCCAACTGCCAATAGAGTTTTCGGGAAGACTGTTTAACCTGTGTCGAGCTAGCCCTTTTGAGTTTTAGTGGGAGGTATTTGATGGCATGAAGGTCATCTCCGTGGGCCATGTGGATATGGAGAAGGAAATCCTCGATCCATACCGCGGGATCAGTTGTTCCATCATATGTTTCCATATTCACGGGTTTAAACCCTTCTGGGAATTCGTGCTCCATTACTTCGTCTGTGAAGCAAAGAGGGTGTGCGGCACCTCTATGTTGGGCCACATTGCGACGTAGCTCCGATAGAGTCCGTCTGCGGTTTTCGGCCCAGGTGTGCCTTGGCTTGTCACGTCCGAATAGACAGTCGTCGTCATGTGTCGGGGCACGTCCTCGCGATCCGTTATCATTCTGGTATGTCCTGCTCTATTGTCCATGTCCTGCCGAAGGTCATATGTGTGACCATGAGCTGTGTTGTCTCTGCCTTTACTGTGAGGTGGGGCAGGCTGGTGTTCGGCTTGATTTGCCGCTTTGTCCTGACCACGTGGTGGTCGGTTGACCGCATTGTGTAGAGACGGTATAGGCTCCGGAGCCTCGTCATCGAACTGAGGTCGCAATTTGCGCTTCGGGTAAATTTTGGCTGGGCGCTTGAGGCCGTATTCTTCAGCTGCTAGGACATTAGTCCATCTATCATTGACCAGATCTTGGTCAGCTTGAAGCTGCTGCTACTTCTTTTTTAGGCTCCTTGCAGTGGCTATTAGCCGGCGCTTAAAGCGCTCCTGCTCCTGAGGTTCCCCAGGCACGATAAAATCCTTGCTGCCAAGGCTCACCTCATCCTCAGAGAGTGGAAGATAATTACTGTCCTCTGAGTCGTCGTTTATGGTCTGTTCGTCAGGGCTAACCTGCTCGTTTTCCCGATCGTCCTGTTCGACAGTTCGTTCGTCGGGATCATCTCTGTCTTCGGCACCGTCCCGAGTGTTACGTCTCCCGTGCCGGTGTTGCTGTCTTTGCCGCGGCGTGATTTAGAGCGGCGCCGCTGACACCGGCGCTTTGGTTCTATCTTAGGAGGTTCATCCTCAACTGGATTCTCTTTGTCATCGCCACTATTTTCTTTTGGTGTATTCACCATGTATACATCATATGAGGAGGTGGCCGTCCATCGTCCGGTGAACGGCAGGTTTTGGGCCTCCTCTTCTCCTGCATCTTTGTTCATACCGTCGATGTCTTTGGAGCCATAATCGAGCATGTCGGTTAGGTCCTCGACAGTGGCTATGAAGTGGGCGGTGGGTGGGAAACGAAATCACCATCATCAGCCTCCAGTTCGAACCGGATATAATTTGGCTGAGAGGTCCCACACCAGGGATAGAATTTTAGTGAGTTTAGCACGTCGCCCAAAGGCGAGTGTCGGAAGATGTCCGTGTCGGATCACGGGTTCCGGCAAAACACTTAAGGTTCGAACACTGGGGTGCGTGCGAAGATCTCCCCCCTATCGATCCACGTCCTAACTCGGCCTAGATCTCGCGAAATAACTCAGCGAACTCGCAACACAAATAACACGAGATTTATACTGGTTCAGGCCACCGTTGTGGTGTAATACCGTACTCCAGTGTGGTGGTGGTGGATTGCCTCTTGGGCTGAGGATGAATAGTACAAAGGGAAGAACAACCTCCTCAGGTTGAGGTGTTCTTGTGCTTGGGGCACTTGTGTGACTGAGGATGATCTTGGATTCTCCCCGCCTATGGTGGTGGCTAGTCCTATTTATAGAGGCCCAGGTCCTCTCCCCAAATATTGAGCGGGAAGGGAGCCAACAACGGCCAATTTGAAAGGGGACAGCTAGTACAAGCTATCCTGACAAAAGGTGGTCTTCGCCTGCCAAAAGCTCTGGTTGTGACGCCGCCCTGGGCTCCATGGTGACCTTCGTCTTGCCGTCCTTCTGATCTTGGTCTTGTTGCACCAATATGGAAACTTTTGCTTGATGCCTCGGTACTCCGCGCCTCTGCTTGCCCCCTTAGCAGCAAAGAGGAAACAAGGACGTTGCACGCGCTGGCGCCCGCCTAGTCTCGATCGTCATGGCTTACGTCACGAGAACCTCGCGAGGTTTGCCCGACCTTGAACTCTGCGCCCCTCACAAGCCAGTCCGAGGAGGCTGCTCCTGACGAGGTCTTGTGTCGTCCACCTCGCGAGGGTCTTGATTCCGTGTTGATGAAGATGGGCCGTACAGGCCTGCCAGCAAAGCCACGCCGTGGGCCGTAGGCAGGCATGTCTGGGGACTCCCGTTCCCAGGACGCCGATAGTAGCCCCCGTGCCCAAGGTGCGCTCGGTCCTGGATTGGAGGCGAAGCCAAGGGTCAAGTGTGGAGCGACGCGGGCCCCAATAGCCTGTAGCCTCGGTCGACGCGTGGCGGTGGATTGGACGTGGGCGTCTCTGCTTCCCCATGCTGCCTCGGCAACTGCCCGACGTGACAAGTCCCTGTGACATGCAAGGAAGACCATCATTACCTGTGATCGTGGGGGGTGCCGGTTGGCCTTCTCCTAGTATAAATGGGAGGGGGCGGAGCCCTCGTCGCCCATCTTTCCTCTTCCTCTTTCACTTCTTCTCCTTCCTTGCTCCTCTCCTGCCACCAATGGCACCGTCAAGGAGGTTCACCGCATCGGAGAAGGGGAAGGCCCCTCACGAGGGGTCCGGCTCTCCGATGCCCAAGCGTGGACGCGGCCGTCC
This sequence comes from Triticum urartu, assembly GCF_003073215.2. Lineage (NCBI taxonomy): Eukaryota > Viridiplantae > Streptophyta > Magnoliopsida > Poales > Poaceae > Triticum > Triticum urartu. The sequence goes on along the minus strand of NC_053028.1, from coordinate 327,077,335 downwards.
CCGCAAGCACACCGCAACCCCCGCAGCGGCTCCACGCGACCGTGGTGGTGTCGCTTCGCGGGGCAGGGATCGCTCCGGATGTGGTGGTCCCGTCGATGAGGGGAGGCGCGCCGTGGTCGCGTGGCCTCCCTGGCCACGCTTCCACTCAGCGGAGATGCTACTGGAGTTCATCGTCTGGTCAGAGAACCCGGCCGGCAACTGGCTTCCGCTCCCGCGCTTCCTTGCCGACGAGCTGCCGGCCTCAACTCCTGGTGGGCTTTGGCTGCAGGCGGATGGCTTCTGCAGCAGGGCTTCCTGGGTTGCGGTCGAGGTCTCCGTCGCGGGAAATGTAGCTCTGGCCCGCGGTTGGTAGACGTTCGCCTGCGCGCACGGTCTGGGTAGGCGGTGCACCCTTCACTTCAAGCATGACGGCGACGCCACCCTCTATGTGAGGGTGTTCGAGGAAGATGGTCGCCGCGTCGGGTGCTGCCCCGAGGTGAACGACAGTGAGGAGGTGCTCGGCCTTGGCGATGGCCGCGACGAGGATGGGGGCAAACTCGCCCTTGGCGCCGACCGTGTCTTGTCCGGCTACGGCAGCTCTTCTCCCAGCGACCGCTCCAGCGGCGGCGGCTATGACCAGCCGTCGTGCCCGCTTCGAAGACGGTGGCGGGTCGTCCCGTCACCGCGCCTCCGTGAAGCGCGAGGAGGGGTCTGGCTGAGCTTAGGCAGGCGCTGGGGCCAGCGCCCGTGGACCGTTGTAGGCGCCGCTTATTTTGTTCTTCCTTTCCTTCCTACATTAAAAAGAAACCAGAATGGGCCACCGGAGGGGCGTGTATCGAACTATGGTCCCAATCGCTATGTTATGTTTGTCGTTCCTGTGCCGTGTCGTAACATTATCGTTTTATGTAGGGATAACTTAGCTCGACTTGTTTTGAGTGACATCCTCCTCATGAGGCGCTCACTTCCTACTGCTTGTCGAGGCCTCCTTGACCTCATATGCGCTTAGGAACTGCAAAAAATTCGTAAGAGGTTTGTCGCTCACCCAGGGTTTGGTTGTAGGCGCCGCTGGCCTTGATTCAGTGCTTCGCGTCGCGATGCCCATGGGGCACAGACCAGGAGAGGTGCGCCAGCTTGTGGGCTCGGACGAGGTTGCCTCGCGAAAATAAAGGAGGGAGCTCACGAAGGTACCTATCCAGCCCCCTCGCAAGGGACGCGAGGGAGAGTTTAGGTTAACCAAAGAGGCGAAGGCAGAAATAGAGGCAGAAAGCGATGAAACGGAACCAGCAATAGACACCAGAAAGCAAACTTCGATTAAAAGAGGGGCGAGCTAACTTTGGAAAGCAAACACTACTAGGAAAAGGCCTGTTAGTGGCGCATCTATTTTGGCCATTAATGGCGCATTATAGGTGAGCCACTATCGTCACACCACTAGTAACAAGTACTAATGGTGCACCCCTGGTGCGCCATTAGTATACCAGATAATAGTGGCGCACCACATAGTGCGCCATTACTATGTCCAACGGTGCGCCATTACTATCTGACTTAGTAATGGCGCACCACATATCTGGTGCACCATTACTAACAAATTTTTTTCAAAAAAAAATTCAGAAAATATTTTTTCAATTTTTTTTTGTTTTTTTCTTAATCTCGGGTCACTATGGCTTAATCTTGGGTCAATATGCTTAATCTCAAGTCAAATCGCACTCCGTGGTCAAACTTCCCAAAAGGTCACCCATCCTCACACTACTCCAGCCCGAACACACTTAATTTCGTAGTTCTATACAACCCCAGCACCAGCTCACTTACCAGGCACTTGTTGATATATCTATCATATCAATCCTATTAAACCTTATTGATGTCTATGAATTTGTTCATGTTCATGAGTGTGATGAAATTTTGAAAAAATAATTCAAACTTCCCGGTCATATTACGTATCATATTTTGAACATTTTTTCCAAAAAAATTCGACGCCAATTTTTTTTCTGTTACTAGTGGCGCACCTAGCAAATGGTGCGCCATTACTAAGTTTGATTTTTTTTCATTTCCCCCCTCTAGATCTTAAAAGCCCCGTATCTTTCGTTCTGTTAGCTTTTTGGGGATTCTAAAAATTTCACCTCGTTGAAATCAGATGTAACTTTTTGAGTAGATGGTTTTTCATATAAAACAATTTTTAATCTGAGTTCGTATGCAAAAGTTATGCCCATTTTACTAAATTCCACAGAGATTTTGCAAATAAAGTTGAAATTCATATTTGTAAATTTTCCCAACAACTAGACCACATGTCACATGGGAAACTTCTTTTCTTTTATCTTTTTGACATTTCCATCATTTTCTTTTATTTTTTCTAAAACTGAAAAGGCGGTCCACAAGGGGGGTGCAAAGAAAGTTAGTAATGGCGCACCTTCACAAAGTGCGCCATTACTATGTGTATGACTTGGTCAAACCTTGGTCAAAGTTAGTAATGGCGCACTTTGTGTAGGTGCACCATTACTAAGTTTGACATAGTAATGGCGCACCTATGCAAAGTGCGTCATTACTAAGTTTGACCAAGGTTTGACCCAGTCATACACATAGTAATGGCACACTTTGTACAGGTGCGCCATTACTATATCAACTAGTAATGGCACACTATCCGCTGGTGCGCCACTGCTAACATTTTTTTTTTATTTTTTTCAAAACTAGTAATGGCGCACCACACACCAGGTGCGCCATTAGTAATATATCAATAATGGCGTACCTGTATCTGGTGCGCCACTACTATATAGCAGTGGCACACCACATACAGGGTACGCCATTAATGTCCATATTAGCTATAGCCCTTTTTGTAGTAGTGAAATGAAAAGCCGCGTCCGGCACCTAGTCTAGTCTTCGACGTCTTCTCACCAGCGCGGAGCTAAGTGCTGCCACTCGGCGTGGGAGGGAGCCCCCGAGGCCCAAGGGCGGCTCTCCTGAGGCTCTGGGCGTGTACAGCCCTACTCATTATTACGTGAGAGTGTCACGGGCGGCAATTCTTCATAGGCACGGGGCCTTGCTTCACAGGCACTGGGCCTTCTTCACAGGCACTGGGCCTTTCTTCACAGGCACCGGGTCTTCTTCACAGGCACTGGGCATTTCTTCACAGGCACCGGGCCTTCTTCGCAAGCACTGGGCCTTTCTTCATGGTAGAACTTCTGGAGGTGTTGGATGTTCCAGGCGTTCTGGACAGGTACCCCGTCCCGTGTCTCCAGGCGCGTGGCGCCGGGCCTAGAGACGTGGACGACCTTGAATGGGCCCTCCCACATAGGTGAGAGCTTATGCAGCCCCTCCCTGGAGAGCACCCGCCTCAGGACGAGGTCACCCACCTCGAGAGTCCTGGAGTGGATGCTGCGGCAGTGGTACCGCCGCAACACCTACTGGTACCTTGCCGCCCGTAGTGCAGCTTCACGGCGTCGCTCCTTCCCCAGCACGAGGTCCAACCCCCACATGGCGTCCTGCTATGTCTCATCAAACGCTAGGACCCATGCGAAGCAATGCTCGAGCTCGTGAGGGAGGACTGCTTCAGCTCCATAGACGAGGAAGAATGGGGTTTCGCCCGTTGGCTTGGCGGCGGTGGTGCTGGTCGACCACAGCACATACTGGAGCTCGTCGTGCCAGCCCCTGCCGTAGGCCTCGAGCTTTTTCTTGAGGCCCTTCAGGACCTCCGCATTGGCGCGTTCAGCCTGGCCTTTGCTCCTGGGGTGTGCTACTGAGGTGTAGCAGATCTGCGTTCCAAGGTTAGCACAATATGACATTAAGAGATTACTAGTGAACTGCGAGCCGTTATCGGTGATGATGTGGTTGGGGACCCCAAAGCGGCTCAGGAGGCCCTTGATGAACTTGACTACAGAGCCATCTGGGATGGAACAAACGGCTTCAACCTACGGCCACTTGGTGAACTTGTCGATGGCGATGTAGAGGTATCGGTAGCCCCCAGGCGCCCGAGGGAACGGGCCCAGAATATCCAGCCCCCAGACCGCAAACGGCCATGAGAGTGCGATGGTCTGGAGACCCTGATCTGGCTTATGGATCTGCTTGGCGTGGAATTGGCAGGCCTCGCAGGACTTCACCAGCTCGGCTGCGTCGTTGAGTGCCGTAGGCCAGTAGAATCCACTTCGGAATGCCTTGCCGACGAGGGTTCGCAACGACGGGTGGTGCCCACAGTCTCCGCCGTGTATGTCAGCTATCAGATCTTTCCCCTGTTCCCTATAGATGCAATGTAGTGTAAAGTCATTTGGTCGCTTTTTGTATAACTCACCGTCCTGGATGCAGTATGCCGTGGCCTGACGGGCCACGCGCTCCGCGTCCTCCTCCTTCTCTGGCAGCACTCGTTGTATCAGGTATTCCTTGAATTCCTTGGTCCAGCATCCCTCGTGGGGCTCAAGCGCCAGGAGTAGGCGTGCTCCCAAGGTCGGGCCGCAGGCCGGAGCTCCTGAGGCTAGCGGTTGTGGGAGTTCCTCCTGAGGCTGAGTTGCTCTCGAAAGCGGCGGCGTTGCAAATGGCTTGAAGATCCGCTCCTCGAAGACACCAGGCTCCTGGGGCTGTCGCTTGGATGCCTTCCGGCGATGTCGTCTACTTCCTTGTTGTTGCCTCGGGGCACGTGCTGCAATTCCAGGCCCAGAAATTGCTTCTCCATCTTGCTCACCTCCGTGAGGTATGCCTCCATGTTCTCGTCCTTCGGCTCGTACACCTTGTTGGAGAAGTTGACGAGGAGCTGTGAGTCGCCCCTGATGGTGAGACGCTTCACCCCTAGCGTCGCTGAAGCCTTCAGGCCGGCTATGAGGCCCTCGTATTCTGCGATGTTGTTGGAGACCTTCTCGCCCTTCTGGAAGCAGAGTTGTACGGCATAGTAGAGCTTGTCCTCAGTGGGCGAGATGAGTACAGCTCCAGCCCCCGTGCCCTGACGCGCGAAGGCGCCATCAAAATACATGACCCAGCCATTAGGCACCTCGCTTCCCGGTGAGAGGGACCGGTCCTCGCCTTCTTCAAATGCTGGGACATCCGTCCACTCTGCCACAAAATCAACGAGCGCGGCCCCCTTGATGACCCTGGTGGTACTGAACTCCAACTAGAATTCTTGCAACTCGATGTTCCATTCAGCGACTCTTCCGGCAGAGTTGGGGCTCCTGAGGACTCTCTCCAATCGGTAAGCTGAGACGACCTTGCTGGGGTGGCCCTGGAAGTAGTGCCGCAGCTTTCGCGAGGCGACTAGGAGTGCGAGTAGGGGCTTCTGAGGCATGGGGTATCGCGCTCTTGCGTCCCTCAACACCGTGCTGACGAAGTATACCGGGTGCTTGACGAGGTTTGCGTCCCCTAGGAGCTGAGGAGCCTCCTAAGGGGGTAGAGCCCCCGATGCTTGGTCGCTTGCCAAAGTATTCGCGGGTTCGGGGGCGTTGTCCTGCCGAGCCTGACCCTCTGCCACTGCCGCTTCGGCCCTTGCGGTGCCCTTCTGGTACTTTGTCGTCTCTACTGGAGGCGTGGCACAGCATGATGCGCCCTTGGCTTGGTGTTCTTCCCGAACCGCCACCAGGGCCATGCTGGCTGAGTATGGAGTGGCAGCCGGGTAGAGCACTAGTGGCTCGCGAGGTCGTGGCGCCACCATTCCTGGTGGGCTGGTCAGGTATCTCTTGAGGTCTTAGAAAGCTTGGTCGGCCTCCGGGGTCCACTCGAATGGGCCCTTCTTTTTCATCAGCTTGAAGAAGGGCAGGGCGCACTGTCCCAGCTTGGAGATGAAGCACCCCAATGCAGTTCCAGCCAGCTACTGCATTTCCTTGAGGGTCTATGGTGAACTCATGTCTTCAATGGCCTTCACCTTTTCTGGGTTGGCCTCGATCCCCCTGTGGGACACCAGAAAACCTAGCAGCTTGCCGGAAGGGACGCCAAACACGCATTTCTCCGGATTAGGCCGCAAGTCCACCTGGCGAAGGCTTTCAAAGGTCTCCTCTAGGTCTCAGACCAAGGTCTCCGCCTCCCGAGACTTCACCACGATGTCGTCGATGTAGGCTTCAGCGTTTCTCCCGAGCTGCTGCCCTAAGGCAACGTGCATGAGTTGCTGGAAGGTTGCGCCCGCGTTGTGCAGACCGAATGGCATGCAAGTGTAGCAGTACACCCGACACGGGGTCAGGAAGGTCATCTTCTCCACATCTTCTACCTCCATCTTGATCTAGTGATATCTTGAGAACGCATCCAGGAAGCATAGCAAATCGCACTCGGCGGTGGAGTCGACAATCTGGACGATGCGCGGAAGCAAGAACGGATCTTGCGGGCATGCCTTGTTGAGGTTGGTGAGGTCGACGCACATCCGCTCCTTCCCGCCTTTATTGGGTACGATGATGGGGTTCGCCAGCCACTTGGGGTAACGAACCTCACGAATGACACCAACGGCCTCCAACTTGCGGGTTTCTTGGACAATGAAAGCTTGCTTCTTCGTGGACTGCCGCCTTGCCTTCTGCTTCACAGGGCGTACGTTGGGGCACATGTTCAGGTGGTGCTCTATTATGTCTCTTGGGATCCCTACCAGCTGGTCGGGCTCCCAGGCGAACACTTCCTTGTTTGCATGCAAGGACTTCACTAGCGCCTCCTCCTGAGCGGGCTCGAGGTTGGCGCCTATGGTGAAGGTTGCCCCTGAGGACCCGTCCTCCTTGACCAACACTTTCTTGGTTTCTGCCTTGGCCTAAGTGAAGAACTGCTTCTTCTTGGTTGGTACGGCTCCCTTGGCCTTGGAAGTATCCGCGTCGGTGGGTCGTGCTGCCGCGGCGGCCTTGAGGGTGAGCTTGAGCACCGCCAGGGCCTCCTTGGTGTCCCCCTTGATGGTGAGGACGCCCTGGCTCCCCGACATCTTCATGAGATTGTAAGCAGGATGGGTTGCTACCATGAACTAGGCCAAAGCTGGGTACCCGAGGATGGCATTGTATGGAAGGCCAATGCGGGCGATGCCAAAGTCGATGAGCTCGGTGCGGTAGTTGTCGCGCGTGCCAAAGGTCACAGGGAGGCGGATCTAACCTAGGGAGCGGGCAGGGCCCCTGCCAACTCCCGAGAAAGCCTTGCTGGGGCGGAGTCGCTCGAATGGTACGTGAAGGAGGCTGAAGGCCTCAACAGAGAGCACATTGAGGCCGGCGCTGCCGTCGACGAGTGTCTTGGTGATGGATATGTGGCAGATGGTGGGTGCGCACAGCATCGGGTGCGCACCCGAACCGACGGTGGAGGCGGAATGGTCCTCTGAGTTGAAGGTGAGGTTGGCCTCAGGCACGGCCCAGCCGGGCGGAGCCCCCGGGCACTTGGAGGCGACGCCGATCTGGGAAGGTACAGCTTGAGGTGCCGATCTGAGGGAGGTGCTTGCGAACCACCGAGAAGAGTTGCAACGACGGGCGCCGCCGGTTCCCCGAAACGTGTGACGAAGAGGCCGCGCAGCACCTCCCAGGTGGCGACAGAAGACTCTGGCAAGTGAAGGAGCCAGGCGCGTGGCGTGCCCGCAAGGGCCATTGGGAACCAGTTGGCCATGACCTTATCGTCGCCCCTGGCTTCCAGGACGGCCTCCTCGTATGCCAGCAGGAAAGCCGACGGGTCTGTCGTAGCGTCATAGCATGGCGGCATCTCTGGCTTGAACTTGGGTGGCCACTACACCCACCGCAAGGCGGGAGCGAGGGCTCGGAGCCCCCGAGCGCCGCCGTGGGCACCGGTAGATCCAGCTGGAGGGGCATCCACCATGGGGAGCGGGCGTGAAGATGGTGGAGCGTGAGTCGTCGGAAGGAAGACTACGGCACACCCCTACCTGGCGCGCCAAATGTTGGATCACGGTTCCGGCAAAACCCTTAAGGTTCAAACAATGGGGTGCGCGCGAAGATCTCCCCCCCCTATCGATCCGCGTCCTAACTCAGCCTAGATCTCGTGAACTAACTCAACGAACTCGCAACACAAAGAACACGAGATTTATACTGGTTCGGGCTACCATTGTGGTGTAATACCCTACTCCAGTGTGGTGGTGGTGGATTGCCTCTTGGGTTGAGGATGAACAGTACAAAGGGAAGAACAGCCTCCTCAGGTTGAGGTGTTCTTGTGCTTGGTGCACTTGTGTGGCTGAGGATGATCTTGGATTCTCCCCCATCTATGGTGGTGGCTAGTCCTATTTACAGAGGCCCTGGTCCTCTCCCCAAATATTGAGCGGGAAGGGAGCCAACAACGACCAATTTGAAAGGGGGCAGCTAGTACAAGCTATCCTGACAAAAGGTGGTCTTCGCCTGCCAAAGGCTCTAGTGGTGATGCCGCCCTGGTCTCCATGGTGACCTCTGTCTTGTCGTCCTTCTGGTCTTGGTCTCGTTGCACCAATATGGAAACCTTTGCTTGATGCCCCGGTACTCCGCGCCTGCGCTTGCCCCCTTAGCACCAAAGAGGAAACAAGGACGCTGCGTGCGCTGGCGCCCGCCTGGTCTCCATCGTCATGGCTTACGTCATGAAAACCTCGCGAGGTTTGCCCGACCTGGAACTCTCCGCCCCTCATGAGCCGGCCTCAGGAGGCTGCTCCTGAGGAGGTCTTGTGTCGTCCGCCTCGCGAGGCTTGGCCCCCCGCGAGGGTCTTGATTCCTTGCTGATGAAGATGGGCCGTACAGGCCTGCCAGCAAAGTCACCCCATGGGCCGCAGGCAGGCAAGTCTGGGGACCCATGTTTCCTGGACACCGACAATCTGCGGAGCTGAATTCGACGATCGATGACCGATCAAGCTCGATGTACGCGGACGCACAAGGTTTGGAACCTTGATACGTCTCCAACGTATCTATAATTTTTGATTGCTCCATGCTATATTATCTACTATTTTGAATGTTTATGGGCTTTATTATACACTTTTATATCATTTATGGGACTAACCTATTAACCCAGAGCCCAGTGCTAGTTTCTGTTTTTAACCTGTTTTAGGGTTTCGAAGAAAAGGAAAATCAAACGGAGTCCAATTAACCTAAAACTTCACGGAACTCATTTTTGGAAGGAAAGAAGCCCAGAAGACTTGGAGTGCATGTCGGGGGATCTGCAAGGAGGTCACGAGGCAGGGGGGCGCCCACCCCCCTGGGCGCGCCCTCCACCCTCGTGAGCCCCTCGTGGCCCCCCTGACGTACTTCTTCCGCCTATATATCTCCATATACCCTAAAAACATCCGAGAGCACAATAGATCAGGATTTCCGCCGCCAGAAGCCTCCGTAGCCACCGAAAACCAATCTAGACCCATTTCGGCACCCTGCCGGAGGGGGCAATCCTTCTCCGGTGGCCATCTTCATCATCCCGGTGCTCTCCATGACGAGGAGGGAGTAGTTCTCCCTCGGGGCTGAGGGTATGTAACAGTAGCTATGTGTTTGATCTCTCTCTCTCGTGTTCTTGAGACGATACGATATTGATTTATCGCGAGCTTTGCTATTATATTTGGATCCTATGATGTTTCTTCCCCCCTCTACTCTCTTGTAATGAATTGAGTTTCCCCTTTGGAGTTATCTTATCGGATTGAGTCTTTAAAGATTTGAGAACACTTGATGTATGTCTTGCGTGGGATACCTGTGTGACAATGGGGTATTCTATGATCCACTTGATGTATGTTTTGGTGACCAACTTGCGGGTTCCGTGACCTTGGGAACCTATGCATAGTGGTTGGCACACGTTTTCGTTGTGATTCTCCGGTAGAAACTTTGGGGCACTCTTTGAGGTTCTATGTGTTGGTTGAATAGATGAATCTGAGATTGTGTGATGCATATCGTATAATCATACCCACGGATACTTGAGGCGACATTGGAGTATCTAGGTGACATTAGGGTTTTTGGTTGATTTGTGTCTTAAGGTGTTATTCTAGTATGAACTCTAGGGTTGTTTGTGACATCTATAGGAATAGCCCAATGGATTGAATTGATTGGAAAGAATAACTTTGAGGTGGTTTCGTACCCTACCATAATCTCTTCGTTGTTCTCGCTATTAGTGACTTTGGAGTGACTCTTTGTTGCATGTTGAGGGATAGTTATGTGATCCAATTATGTTATTATTGTAGAGGAACTTGCACTAGTGAAAGTATGAACCCTAGGCCTTGTTTCCTAGCATTGCAATACCGTTACACTCACTTTTATCATTAGTTACCTTGCTGTTTTTATATTTTCAGATTACAAAAACCTATATCTACCATCCATATTGCACTCGTATCACCATCTCTTCGCCGAACTAGTGCCCCTATACAATTTACCATTGTATTGGGTGTGTTGGGGACACAAGAGACTCTTTGTTATTTGGTTGCAGGGTTGCTTGAGAGAGACCATCTTTATCCTACGCCTCCTACGGATTGATAAACCTTAGGTCATCCACTTGAGGGAAATTTTCTACTGTCCTACAAACCTCTGCACTTGGAGGCCCACCAACGTCTACAAGAAGAAGGTTGTGTAGTAGACATCAAGCTCTTTTCTGGCGCCGTTGCCGGGAGGTGAGTGCTTGAAGGTATATCTTTAGATCTTGCAATCGAGTCTTTTAGTTTCTTGTTTTATCACTAGTTTAGTTTATAAAAGAAAACTATAAAAATGGAATTGAGTTTGTCTCATACGCTTCACCTTTTTAATATCTTTTGTGAGTATGATGGAAAGGATAATTGTGCTCAAGTGCTAGAAGAAGAAATCTATAAAATGTTTGGCACTAAATATTTGAATGATGAGCATGATTGCAATGTTGTTAGTATTAATTCCTTGAATATCCATGATGCTAATGATATGCAAAGCCACAATCACAATCTTGGGGAAGCTATGTTTAATGAAGATGATATTTTTTGTACCCCAAGTTTTGATGAGCAAATTTATTATGATGAAAGCATGCCTCCTATCTATGATGATTATTGTTATGACACGTATGCTATAAAGAATAATGATATCCATGAAACTTGTCATCATGATTTTAACTTTCAATTGGATTATGCCTCACATGATAGTTATTTTGTTGAGTTTGCTCGCACTACTATTCATGAGAAGAAATTTGCTTATGTGGAGAGTAATAAAAATTCTATGCTTGTAGATCATGAAAAGAATGATTTAGGTGATAGTTATATTGTTGAATTGATTCATGATGCTACTGAAAATTATTATGATGGAGGAATATATGCTTGTAGGAATTGCAATAATATCAAGTTTCCTCTCTATGTGCTTAAAATTTTGAAGTTATGCTTGTTTTACCTTCCTATGCAAGTTGATTCTTGTTCTCACAAGTTTTTTGCTCACAAAATCCCTATGCATAGGAAGTGGGTTAGACTTAAATGTGCTATTCATATTCTTCATGATGCTCTCTTTATATTTCAATTCTTATCCTTTATGTGAGCATCATTGAAATCATCATGCCTAGCTAGGGGTGTTAAACGATAGCGCTTGTTGGGAGGCAACCCAATTTTATTTTTGTTCCTTGCTTTTTGCTCCTGTTTAGTTATAAATAATTCATCTAGCCCCTGTTTATATGTGGTTTTATGCTTTTAATTAGTGTTTGTGCCAAGTAGAACCTTTGGGAAGACTCGGGGAAAGTCTTGTTGATCATGCTTTTAAAAAAACAGAAACTTTAGCGCTCATGAGAATTGCTGACATTTTTATTTGGAGAGTGATATTTAGTTATATTCTTTCTGCATATGATTAATAGATAAATTCCTCAGGTCCAGCAACTTAATTTAGAATTTTTGGGATTCCAGAAGTTTGCGTTAGTTACAGATTACTACAGACTGTTCTGTTTTTGACAGATTCTGTTTTTCGTGTGTTGTTTGCTTATTTTGATGATTCTATGGCTAGTAAAAGAGTTTATAAACCATAGAGAAGTTGTAATACAGTAGGTTTAACACCAATGAAAATAAATAATGAGTTCATTACAGTACCTTGAAGTGGTGTTTTGTTTTCTTTCGCTAACGGAGCTCACGAGTTTTCTACTTTAAGTTTTGTGTTGTGAAGTTTTCAAGTTTTGCGTAAAGATTTGATGGATTATGGAATAAGAAGTGGCAAGAGCCTAATCTTGGGGATGACCATGGCACCCCCAAGATAATATAAGGACACCGAAAAGCCAAAGCTTGGGGATGCCCCGGAAGGCATCCCCTCTTTCGTCTACTTCTATCGGTAACTTTACTTGGAGCTATATTTTTATTCGCCACCAGATATGTGTTTTGCTTGGAGCGTCATTTTATTTCATTATGTTTTGCTTGCTGTTTGAATAAAATACCAAGATATGAAATTCTTTAATGTTAGAGAGTCTTCACATAGTTGCATAATTATTTGACTACTCATTGATCTTCACTTATATCTTTCGGAGTAGTTTGTCGTTTTCTCTAGTGCTTCACTTATATCGTTTTAGAGCACGGTAGTGGTATTATAGAAATAGATGAAATCTCATGCTTAACTTATGTAATTTTGAGAGTTTTAAATAGCATGGTAATTTGCTTAAATAATCCTAATATGCTAGGCATTCAAGAATAGTAAAAACTTTCATATAGAGTATTGAATACTAAGAGAAGTTTGATGCTTGATGATTGTTTTGAGATATGGAGATGGTGATATTAGAGTCATGCTAGTTGAGTAGTTGTGAATTTGAGAAATACTTGTGTTGAAGTTTGTGATTCCCGTAGCATGCACGTATGGTGAACCGTTATGTGATGAAGTCGGAGCATGATTTATTTATTGATTGTCTTCCTTATGAGTGGCGGTCGGGGACGAGCGATGGTCTTTTCCTACCAATCTATCCCCCTAGGAGCATGCGCGTAGTACTTTGTTTCGATAACTAATAGATTTTTGCAATAAGTATGTGAGTTATTTATGAGTAATGTTGAGTCCATGGATTATACGCACTCTCACCCTTCCACCATTGCTACCCTCTCTAGTACCGCGCAACTTTCACCGGTACCATAAACCCACCATATATCTTCTTCAAAACAGCCACCGTACCTACCTATTATGGCATTTCCATAGCCATTCCGAGATATATTGCCATGCAACTTTCCACCGTTCCGTTATTATGACACGCTTCATCATTGTCATATTGCTATGCATGATCATGTAGTTGACATCGTATTTGTGCCAAAGCCACCGTTCATAATTCTTTCATACATGTCACTCATGCATCATTGCATATCCCGGTACACCGTCTGAGGCATTCATATAGAGTCATATCTTGTTCTAAGTATCGAGTTGTAATTCTTGAGTTGTAAGTAAATAAAAGTGTGATGATCATCATTATTAGAGCATTGTCCCAGTGAGGAAAAGATGATGGAGACTATGATTCCCCCACAAGTCAGGATGAGACTCCAGACTAAAAAAAGAGGCCATAAAAAAGAGAAAAGGCCCAAATAAAAAAGTCCATAAAGGGAGAAAAGGCCCAAAAATAAAAAATGAGAGAAAAAGAGAGAAGGGGCAATGCTACTATCCTTTTACCACACTTGTGTTTCAAAGTAGCACCATGATCTTCATGATAGAGAGTCTCCTATGTTGTCACTTTCATATACTAGTGGGAATCTTTCATTATAGAACTTGGCTTTGTATATTCCAATGATGGGCTTCCTCAAAATGCCCTAGGTCTTTGTGAGCAAGCGAGTTGGATGCACACCCACTTAGTTTCTTTTTTGAGCTTTCATACACTTATAGCTCTAGTGCATCCGTTGCATAGCAATCCCTACTCACTCACAATGATATCTATTGATGGGCATCTCCATATCCCGTTGATAGCCTAGTTGATGTGAGACTATCTTCTCCCTTTTTGTCTTCTCCACAACCACCACTCTATTCCACCTATAGTGCTATATCTGTGGCTCACGCTCATGTGTTGCGTGAAGATTGAAAAAGTTTGAGAACATCAAAAGTATGAAACAATTGCTTGGCTTGTTATCGGGGTTGTGCATGATTTAAATACTTTGTGTGGTGAAGATGGAGCATAGCCAGACTATATGATTTTGTAGGGATAACTTTCTTTGGCCATGTTATTTTGAGAAGACATGATTTCTTAGTTAGTATGCTTGAAGTATTATTATTTTCATGTCAATATGAACTTTTGTCTTGAATCTTTCGGATCTGAATATTCATGCCACAATTAAGAAGAATTACACTGAAATTATGCCAAGTAGCACTCCGCATCAAAAATTCTATTTTTATCATTTACCTACTCGAGGACGAGCAGGAATTAAGCTTGGGGATGCTGATACGTCTCCAACGTATCTTTAATTTTTGATTGCTCCATGCTATATTATCTACTGTTTTGAATGTTTATGGGCTTTATTATACACATTTATATCATTTTGGGACTAACCTATTAACCCAGAGCCCAGTGCCAGTTTCTGTTTTTACCCTATTTTAGGGTTTCGAAGAAAAGGAAAATCAAACGCAGTCCAATTGACCTGAAACTTCACGGAACTCATTTTTGGAAGGAAAGAAGCCCAGAAGACTTGGAGTGCACGTCAGGGGATCTGCGAGGAGGTCACGAGGTAGGGGGCGCGCCCACCCCCCTGGGCGCGCCCTCCACCCTCGTGAGCCCCTCGTGGCCCCCCTGACGTACTTCTTCTGCCTATATATCTCCATATACCCTAAAAACATCCGAGAGCATAATAGATCGGGAGTTCCGCCGCCAGAAGCCTCCGTAGCCACCGAAAACCAATCTAGACCCGTTCCGGCACCCTGCCGGAGGGGGCAATCCTTCTCCGGTGGCCATCTTCATCATCCCGGTGCTCTCCACGACGAGGAGGGAGTAGTTCTCCCTCGGGGCTGAGGGTATGTACCAGTAGCTATGTGTTTGATCTCTCTCTCTCTCGTGTTCTTGAGATGATAAGATATTGATTTATCGCGAGCTTTGCTATTATATTTGGATCCTATGATGTTTCTTCCCCCCTCTACTCTCTTGTAATGAATTGAGTTTCCCCTTTGGAGTTATCTTATCGGATTGAGTCTTTAAAGATTTGAGAACACTTGATGTATGTCTTGCGTGGGATACCTGTGTGACAATGGGGTATTCTATGATCCACTTGATGTATGTTTTGGTGATCAACTTGCGGGTTCCGTGAACTTGGGAACCAATGCATAGGGGTTGGCACACGTTTTCGTTGTGATTCTCCGGTAGAAACTTTGGGGCACTCTTTGAGGTTCTATGTGTTGGTTGAATAGATGAATCTGAGATTGTGTGATGCATATCGTATAATCATACCCACGGATACTTGAAGTGACATTGGAGTATCTAGGTGACATTAGGGTTTTTGGTTGATTTGTGTCTTAAGGTGTTATTCTAGTACGAACTCTAGGGCTGTTTGTGACATCTATAGGAATAGCCCAACGGATTGATTGGAAAGAATAACTTTGAGGTGGTTTCGTACCCTACCATAATCTCTTCGTTCATTCTCCGCCATTAGTGACTTTGGAGTGACTCTTTGTTGCATGTTGAGGGATAGTTATGTGATCCATTTATGTTATTATTGTTGAGAGGACTTACACTACTGAAAGTATGAACGCTAGGCCTTATTTCCTATCATTGCAATACCGTTTACGCTCACTTTTATCATTAGTTACCTTGCTGTTTTTATTATTTCAGATTACAGATACCTTTATCTACCATCCATATTACACTTGTATCACCATCTCTTCGCCAAACTAGTGCCCCTATACAATTTACCATTGTATTGGGTGTGTTGGGGACACAAGAGACTCTTTGTTATTTGGTTGCAGGGTTGCTTGAGAGAGACCATCTTCATCCTACGCCTGGAGGGGGGGTATGCGATGGAGAGAGAGATGCTCTTCGTTTCTCTTTATTATGACTAACTTTATATATAGTATAAAATATACAAATTCACAGTGCGGAATAAATATCATTGTGGGCACCATGCAATGCAAGCGTTCATACTCCTCCATATAACTTTGTAATGTTGTATATATCTAGAAATTCTAAAATATTTTTTTGCCACACTTCATTCAAAAGGAATGTTGTATGTGAAGTTGTCGGATGTGGGGTTCCGGCAAACCCTTAAGGTTCGAACAATGGGGTGCGTGCGAAGTCTTTCCTTCCTACCAATCTATGCCCTAGCTCACTAAGATCTCGCGGACGAACTCGACGAACTTGCAACGCAGAAAGACACCAGATTTATACTGGTTCGGGCCACCGTTGTGGTGTAATACCCTACTCCAGTGTGGTGGTGGTGGATAGCCTCTAGGGCTGATGATGAACAATACAAAGGAAGAACAGCCTCCTGAGGTTGAGGTGTTCTTGAGCTCGGTGAGCTTGTGTGTGTCAGGATGGTCTGAATGATCCGTCCCCTCTCTAAGGTGGTGGCTAGTCCTATTTATACTGGCCCTGGTCCTCTTCCCAAATATCGAGCGGGAAGGGAGCCAACAATGGCGGGCTAATTCGAAGGGGGGCAGCTAGTACAAGCTATCCTGACAAAAGTGGTCTTCGCTTGCCAAAGGCTCTGGTGGTGACACCGTCTTGGGCTCCATGAGGACCTCTGTCTTGCCGTCCTCCTGGTCTTGGTCTCGTTGCACCAATATAGCAACCTTTGCCCGATGCCTCGGTACTCTCCGCCTGTGCTGGCCTCCTTAGCACCAAAGAGGAAACAAGGACGCTGCGCGCGCTGACGCCCGCCTGGTGCCGTGTGTCATGGCTCACGTCACGAGGGTCTCGTGAGGTTTGCCCCGCCTTGATATCTCCGCTCCACGTGAGCCTGCCTAGCTAGGCTACTCCCGAGGAGGTCTTGCGTCGTCCGCCTCGCGAGGCTTGGACCCTCGCAAGGGTCTTGGATGCTTTGCTGGTTAAGATGGGCCGTACGGCCTGCAGGCTCAGCCATGCCACGGGCCACGGGCAGGCAAGTCTGGGGACCCCTGTTCCCAGGACGCCGACTGTAGCCCCCGGGCCCAAGGTGCGCTCGGTCTTGGCTTTGCGGCGAAGCCAAGGGCCAAGTACGGAGCGCCACGGGCCCAAAAAGCATGCAGCCTTGGTTGACGCATGGCGGTTGATTGGACGTGGGCGTCTCCGCTTCCCCACGTCATCTCGGCAACTGCTCAACTTGTCAGGCCCCCACAACATGCAAGGAAAACCATCATTACCTGCGATCGTGGGAGATGCCGGTTGGCCTTCCCTTGCTATAAATGGGGAGGGGGCGGAGCCCCTGTTGCACATCTCTTCCTTGCTTGCTTGCTCCTTCCTCCTCGCTCCATCACTTGCAGTGACACCCATGGCACCATGAAGGAAGTTCTCCACCGTCGAGAAGGGGAAAGCCCCTCGCGAGGGACCCGGCTCCCTGGTGCCCAAGCGCGGCCGCGGCCGCCCGCGTAAACATGCCGCGACCCCTATCGTGGCCTATTGCCGAGACAGCGCCACGGCACGCGGAGTAGGTCATCCCAGCCATGGAGGTCCAGTTGATGAGGGGAGGAGTGCGATGGTGGTGCGGCCTCCTCGTCCGCGCTTCCACACGGCGGAGGTGTCGCCGGAGTTCGTCGTCTGGTCAGAGAACCCGGCCGGCAACTGGCTCCAACTACCGCGCTTCTTAGCTGGCGAACTGGCGGCCTCTGGTCCAAGCGGACTCTGGCTGCTGCAGCAAGGCCTCTTGGGTTGCGGTCGAGACTTCCGCTGCGGGCAACATAGCCCTGGCCCGCGGCTGGCAGACATTCGCCCACGCGCGCGGCCTGGCAGGCGGTGCACCCTCCACTTTAGGTATGATGGTGGGTCGACCCTTTATGTGAGGGTGTTTGGGCAAGATGGTCGCCGCGCCGGGTGCTGCCCCGAGGCGAACGACGGTGAGGAGGTACTCGGCCTTGGGGACGGTCGCGACGAGGACGAGGGCGAGCCCACCCTTGCCAGCGATCGTGTCTCGTCTAGCTATGGCGGCTCTTCCTCCGGCTACAGCTCCAGTAGTGGCTCCTATGCCCTGCCGCCATGCCGCCGCGCCCATCTTGAAGGCGGTGGTGGATCTTCTCGTCGCCACACCTCCGTGGAGTGTGAGGAAGGATCTGGCTAGGCTCGGGGTAGTGTTAGGTGCCTGTCCTCGCGGATCGCTGCAACGCTACTTTTGTTTTGCTCTTTTCCTGCATCAAGAATGAAAGCAGCATGGGCCCAGGGGGGCGTGTATCGAACTATGGTTCCTTGGTTATATCAGTATGCGTGATGTTCTCGTGCTATGTCGTTATTTTGCGCAAAGATAACTTAACCTGGTATACTTAGGACATCCTCTTCCTCGCAAAGCATTTATTTCCTCGCATTCATCTTGCCTCGGTGGCCTGCATTCGCTCAGAAACTGCGAAAAACTCGTTAGGAAGTGCGTTAAAAGATTTGCCGTTCATCCTAGCCATGACCTGGCGCTTTGTGTCGCGATACCCGAGGGGCACGGACTAGGATAGGTGCGCCAGCCTTTGGGCTCGAACGAGGGTGGCTTGCGAGAAGGCAAAAAGGAGAAAATGGCTTGTGAGGGCACCTGCCTATCCCCCTCGCGAGGCATGCAAGAGAGAGAACACAAGCAAATTCGAGCCAGAAAAGTGCAGTGAGAGGCGAGGGAATCAAATCGGTAAGGAACGCCAAAGGCAAACTTTGATTGAGGAAAAGCGAGTCAACTACGGAAAGCAAATTAAAAGCCGCATCCGGCACCTAATCTAATCTTCAAGTCTTCTCACCAGCGCGGAGCTAGGTGTTGTCCACTAGGCGTGGGAGGGAGCCCCAGGGCCTGAGGCCGGCGCTCCTGAGACTACGGGGCGTGTACAGCCCCACTCATTATTACATGAGAATGTCACAGGCGGTGATTCTTCACAGGCACCGGGCCTTCTTCACAGGATCTGGGCCTTTCTTCTTAGGCTCTGGGCCTTGCTTCTCAGGCTCTGGGCCTTGCTTCATGGATAGAACTTCCGGAGGTGCTGGATGTTCCAGGCGTTCTGGTTAGGTATCCCGTCCTGCATCTCCAGGCGCGCTGCACCTGGCCTGGAGACATGGACGACCCTGAACGGGCCCTCCCACATGGACGAGAGGTTGTGCAGCCCTTCCCTAGAGAGGACCCGCCCCAGGACGAGGTCGCCCACCTCGAGCGTCCTGGAGCGTATGTTGCGGCAGTGGTATCGCCGCAGTGCTTGTTCGTACCTTGCTGCCCTCAACGTGGCTTCGCGACGGTGTTCCTCCCCCAGCACGAGATCCATCCCCCGCATGGCGTCCTGCTGCGTTTCATCGAATGCTAGGACCCGTGCGGAGTGATGCTTGACCTCATGAGGGAGGACTGCTTCAGCTACGTAGACGGGGAAGAATGGGGTCTCGCCCGTTGGCTTGGTGGCGGTGGTTTGGAGGGACCACAACACGGACTGTACCTTGTCGTGCCAGCCCCTGCCGCAGGCCTCCAGCTTCTTCTTGAAGGTCCTGGTCTTGAGGCCCCTCAGGACCTCCGCGTTAGCGCGCTCGGCCTGATCATTACTCCTGGGGTGGGCCACCAAAGCGTAGCAGATCTGTGTTCCAAGGCTAGCACAGTAGGTTTTGAAGAGCTTTCTAGTAAACTGCGAACCGTTATCTGTGATGATGCGGTTGGGGACCCCGAAGCGGCTCACGAGGCCCTTGATGAACTTGACAGCAGAGCCGGCTGGAATGGTACGGATGGCTTCCACTTCCGCCCACTTGGTGAACTTGTCGATGGAGCCCGGGGAAACGGGCCTAGGATGTCCAGCCCCCGGATCGTAAACGGCCATGTGAGCGAGATGGTTTGGAGGCCCTGAGCAGGCTGATGGAATTGCTTGGCGTGGAATAGGCAAGCTTCACAGGACTTCACCAGTTCGGCCGCGACGTTGAGTGCTGTAGGCCAATAGAACCCACTGCGGAACACCTTGCCGACGAGGGTCCATGATGATGAGTGGTGTCCGCAATCACCACCATGTATGTCAATCAGCAACTCCCTTCCTTGATCGCTGGGGATGCAGCGCAGCGTGACATCGTTCGGTCATTTCCTGTATAACTCGCCGTCTTGGATACAGTATGTCGTGGCCTGCCGGGCCACGCACTCCGCATCCTCTTCCTTCTCCGGCAGCGTCCCGTGCATCAGGTACTCCTTGAATTCCTTGATCCAGCACTCCTCCTGGGGCTCGAGCGCTAAGAGCAGCCGAGCTCCTAAGGTCGGGCCGCAGGCTGGGGCTCCCATGGCCGGGGGCAGCGGGAGTTCCTCCCGAGGCTAAGTCGTGCTTGAGAGAGGTGGCGAAGCTGATGGCTTGAAGAGCCGCTCTTCGAAGACGCTGGGCTCTTGCGGTTGCCGCTTGGATGCTCTCCTGGCGATGTCATCAGCTTCCTTGTTGGTGCCTCAGGGCACGTGCTGCAGCTCCAGGCCCGAGAACTGCTTTTCCATCTTGCGCACCTCCGCGAGGTAGGCCTCCATGTGCTCGTCCTTCGGCTCGTATACCTTGTTGGAAAAGTTGACGAGGAGCTGTGAGTCGCCTTTGACGGTGAGGCACTTCACCCCTAGAGCCGCCGCAGCCCTCAGGCCAGCTATGAGGCCTTCGTATTCTGCGATGTTGTTGTAGATCTTCTCGCCGTGCAGAAAACAGAGTTGCACGGCGTAGTAGAGATTGTCCTAAGTGGGCGAGATGAGCACTGCTCCAGCCCCCGCGCCCTGATGCGCGAAGGCGCCATCGAAATGCATGACCCAGCCATCTGGTGCCTCGCTTCCTGGGAGGTGGACCGGTCTTCTCCTTCCTCAAGAGCCGGGGCATCTGTCCATTCGGCCACAAAATCGGCAAGCGCGGCTCCCTTGATGACCCTGGTAGTGCTGAACTCCAACTGGAATGCTTGTAACTCGATGTTCCACTCAGCAACCCTTCTGGCTGAGTTAGGGCTCGTGAGCACCCTCTCCAATGGGTAGGCTGAGACGACCTTGATGGGGTGAACCTGGAAGTAGTGCCGCAGCTTGCGCGAGGCCACCAAGAGTGTGAGCAGGAGCTTTTACGGCATGGGGTAGCGCGCCCTCGCGTCCCGCGGTACAGTGCTGACGAAGTACACCGGATGCTCGACAAGGGCTGGCACTCTGTCAAGGCTCGGGTCCCGTGGAGATTGTGGCATATCCTGAGGTGGTGGGTTTCCTGAGACCTGGCCGTCCTCAGGAGCTTCTGCGATGTTACCCTGTTGAGCTTGGTCTTCCGCACTGATGGCTTTGTCGCGCCTTCCTGACCCCGTGTTGCATCAGCTCTAGCTTGGCGCGGCACACCCTTGCCTTGGCGCTCCTCCCGAACTGCCACCAGCGCTGCGCTGGCGGAGTACAGGGTGGTGGCAAGGTAGAGCACCAGAGGCTCGAGAGGCCGCGGTGCCACCATCACTGGTGAGGTATTGCTTGAGGTCTTGGAAGGCCCGGTCGGCCTCCGGGGTCCACTCGAACGGGCCCTTCTTCTTCATGAGCTTAAAGAAGGGTAAGGCGTGCTCGCCTAGCTTGGAGATCAAACGCCCTAACACGGTCACCCACCCTGCTAGATTTTGCATTTCCTTGAGGGTCTGCGATGGGCTCATGTCTTTGATGACCTTGATCTTCTCCGGGTTCGCCTCGATCCCTCTGTGGGATATGAGGAACCCCAGTAGCTTGCCGGAGGGGACACCAAACACGCACTTCTCCGGGTTAAGCCTCAAGTTCACTTGCCGCAAGCTCTCAAAGGTCTCCCCTAGGTCTTGAATCAACGTCCTCGCCTCACGAGATTTGACCACTATGTCATCAACGTAGGCCTCTATGTTTCTGCCGAGCTACCGCCCCAAGGCGATTTGCATCAACCGTTGAAAGGTTGCGCCCGCGTTGCGCATCCCGAAGGTCCTGCAGGTGTAGTAGTACACCCCGCATGGTGTCAGGAAGGCTGCCTTCTCCACATCCTCCACCGCCATCTTGATTTGGTGGTATCCTAAGAATGCATGCAGGAAACATAGCAAGTCGCACTCGGCGGTGGAGTCGACGATTTGGTCGATGCGTGGAAGCGGGAACGGATCTTGGGGGCACGCTTTGTTAAGGTTGGTGAAGTCAACGCACATCTGTTCCTTCCTGCCTTTCTTCGGTACTATGACGGGGTTCGCCAGCCATTCGGGGTATCGAACTTCTCGGATGGTACCTGCCGCCTCCAGCTTGCGTGTCTCTTGGACGATGAAGGCCTTCTTCTCTATGGACTGCCGTGTTGCTCGCTGCTTCACGGGGCGTACGTTGGGGCACACCCTCATATGATGCTGGATTACCTCTCTCAAGACCCCTACCAGCTGATTGGGCTCCCACGCGAATATCTCCTTGTTCACGCGCAAAAACCTCACCAAAGCTTCTTCTTGTCCCGGGTCAAGGCCGGTTCCTATGGTGAAGGTGGCGCTTGAAGACCCGTCCTCATCGACCGGCACCTGCTTGGTCTCCGCCTTGTCTTGAGTGAATAGCTGCTTCTTCTTGCTGGGCGCGGTTTCCTTGGCCTCGGGTGTACCGACGCCGGCTGGCTGTGCTGCTGCCGCGGTCTTAAAGGCGAGCCTGAGCGCCGCCACGGCCTCCTTAGCACCCCCCTTGATGGTGAGGATGCCCTTGCTCCCTGGCATCTTCATGAGGTTGTAGGCCGGGTGAGTCGCCGCCATGAACTGAGTGAGAGCCGGGTACCCGAGGATGGCATTGTACGGGAGACCGACGCGGGCGATGTCAAAGTCCACCAGCTCAGTGCGATAGTTGTCTCGCGTGCCAAAGGTGACAGGGAGGCGGATCTGCCCCAGAGGGTGAGCCGCTCCACCCCCCACTCCTGTGAAGGGCTGATGCCAAGCCATTCGAGCAGCACATGAAGAAGGCTGAAGGCTTTCATGGAGAGCAAGTTGAGGCCGGCGCCGCCGTCGATGAGGGTCTTGGTGATGGCCACATTGCAGATGGTGGGCGTGCAGAGCATCAAGAGCATCCCAGAGCCGGCGATAGAGCCGGGGTGGTCTTCCGAGTCGAAGGTGAGGTCGGCCTCCGGCGCAGCGCAACCCGGCGGAGCCCCCGGGCGCTTGCAGGTTGCCCCAATCTGACAGAAGAAAGGCTTGACGTGGCGATCTGAAGGAGGCGCTTGGGAGCCTCCCAGCAGTGCCACGACTGCGTGGTGTGCCGGCGCTGCGTAGCGCGCAGTGGAGAGGTCACGGAGTTCCCCCCAGGATGTCACCGTGGATCCCAGGAGGTTGAGCAGCCAGGCGCGCAGCTCGCCGGCGAGGGCCAGGGGGAACAAGTTTGCCATGATCTTGTCGTCGCCTCCGGCTTCGAGGACGGCCTCCTCGTATGCTAGCAGGAACGGCGCCGAGCTTGCCACGCCATCGTAACGCGGTGGCATCTCCGGCTTGAACTTGGCCGACCACTGCACTCGCCGCAGAGCGGGGGCCAGGGCTCGGTACCCAGACTCCGTGTTGCTGGTGTTGGCCGCAGAGGTTGGTGGCGGGGCACCTGCCATGGGAGCGTAGTGCGGCGGTACGGGGTGCTGGTTGGTGGAGAGAAGCCTCGGCGCACCCCTACCTGGCGCGCCAAGTGTCGGATGTGGGGTTCCGGCAAACCCTTAAGGTTCAAACACGGGGGTGCGCGCGAAGTCTTTCCTTCCTACCAATCTACGCCCTAGCTCACTAAGATCTCGCGGACGAACTCGACGAACTTGCAACACAGAAAGACACCAGATTTATACTGGTTCGGGCCACCGTTGGGGTGTAATACCCTACTCCAGTGTGGTGGTGGTGGATTGCCTCTAGGGCTGATGATGAACAGTACAAAGGAAGAACAGCCTCCTGAGGTTGAGGTGTTCTTGAGCTCGTTGAGCTTGTGTGTGTCAGGATGGTCTGAATGATCCGTCTCCTCTCTAAGGTGGTGGCTAGTCCTATTTATAGTGGCCATGTTCCTCTTCCCAAATATCGAGCGGGAAGGGAGCCAACAATGGCGGGCTAAATCGAAGGGGGGTAGCTAGTACAAGCTATCATGACAAAAGTGGTCTTCGCCTGCCAAAGGCTCTGGTGGTGACGCCGTCTTGGGCTCCACGATGACCTCCATCTTGTCGTCCTCCTGGTCTTGGTCTCATTGCACCAATATAGCAACCTTTGCCCGATGCCTCGGTACTCTTCGCCTGCGCTGGCCTCCATAGCACCAAAGAGGAAACAAGGACGTTGCTCGTGCTAGCGCCAGCCTGGCGCCCGCCTGGTGTCGTGCATCATGGCTCACGTCACGAGAGTCTCGTGAGGTTAGCCCCGCCTTGATATCTCCGCTCCTCGTGAGCCTGCCTAGCTAGGCTACTCCCGAGGAGGTCTTGCGTCGTCCTCCTCGCGAGGCTTGGACCCTCGTGAGGGTCTTGGATGCTTTGCTGGTGAAGATGGGCCATACGGCATGTAGGCTCAGCCACGCCGCGGGCCGCAGGCAGGCAATTCTAGGGAACCCCGTTCCCAGGATGTCGACAGAATTAAACGTGAAGAGAGGGCTTTTTAGATCAATGGGGTACGTGATGTAACATGTGTGAATGTGTAGTTGATGCATTTGGCAGGGCCTAGAGAGGTATGTGTGTGTATTACGTATTCGAAAGAGGCATGGATAGAGGGGCCGACAGGGGGGCGTGGGAGAGATAGCATGAGAAATGAGAGTGGTCTAGAGAGAGAGAGACGAATATGACATCACGGCGAGAGATTCCCTTGAGTGTGTATATGCAAGGGGAGTGGATAGAGGCACCAGGAGAATATTTTTTTTTGTTTGTGGTGTCTGTGTTGGTATGTGTGGGTGTGAGAAGATAACGTGACGTGGGGGCAGAAGGTGTGTCACCACGTGAGGTCCGGTGGGTTGAGGTGAGGCCCTTCGTTCGGTTCCGTCCTGCGCCACATTGGTCGGCCCGTGACGCATTTAGGGAGACCCATGGATGACTAGTCGTACAAGACAAAGATAGCATAATTGCGAAGGACTCTGTGTCCACTGACAAAGTCGGCTAGGATTTGTAACCCTAGGTTCTTGGACTAAGGTAACCCCTTTATCTCTGATATTACTATTCATCCAACCTAACTTTAAGGGGCATCCTACAGAATGCTCTGCTAGAATCATACTTGTCGATTAGGAAGAGAGGTGTGAGACAATGTGTGAGAGCCAGGCCTAAAGATAATGTGCGTACAGCAGACACGTAGGCAGGTCTATGTATATAGAAATGGTCGATGGGGATTGTGCGTGTGTATGCTTGCGAGAGGAAGAGTGCTTGTGATAAAGGTTAGTGAAAACAGTCGTAAATGGTTACGAGAGGGAGGGAGGGTTATATCGAGAGCATGTGTGCGAGAAAGACACCTTGGGAGAGAGTGTGTGAGCATGTGTGAGAGACCACCGATGGAGAGTGAAACTACATGTACAAGACTGCTGTACACATTGATTAAAGATATTAGGATGTGATCATGATATTTGCAATTCATGTAAGGAACAGTCATTGATCCATCAGACATCTAGATTCTATCGAATTTGAGCATGTCTATGTTATTATTCGACACAATTGATCCACATAGTTAGTATTTTGAACTCCAGACAATGCATCGCTTTAGCAATCGAATATAAACGTGAGCATAGTTCATGTTGTGTGTGTAAAGCACATTATACATACGAAAGTTACACAATGAACATTATATATAGCTACCTATGAACTAGCATACATTTGAATTCAACTTAAGGTGGTTTAAAAAAAATCAATTCAACATGAAGTCCATTCAATTATTTGAATTTGATATCATGCATTTGTAAATCATACCTAAATTATGGGGGCACCAATCTTTGTTCTGATTTTGTACATAATAGCATATGTAGTCATGTACAAAATAGATTCTAATTTAGCTCCTCCATTCCAAAATAATCGTAGTTATAGGATTTTCAAGTGTCAAAATTTCAAAAAGAAGCAGATAATTTAATGAGTTCTTCAAACATACAAGGTCAAATTTAACATTGTCTATTTAGGTCAATCCTCAAAGTTCAAGAGCACTCTAAACATGAATGCTTGTGTTTCAAAATTTCGAACGAAGTGCCAAAAGAGCCTCTACTCGCCCGAAACCGCGTGAGACCAATGTTTGGTAGTACAAGGAAATTACTTTTCTAATAACTCCGACCCGTGAAACCTACCGGCCGACGTCCAAAGGTCTAAATCGGGGTAGGTTTGTAGCTTCATCTAGACGCCACGCAACCGCCTCCGAAAAACATTCATACACAATGGCAGCCTAAGCACACATGTGCGCGGCCGAAATCGCTCCCGCCCACTATTTGGGACACCTGCGATTACCATCCTACCCCCGACCCACAGTAGGTCCGAAATTTAAGAGGGGGGCAAAGTTTGTACTTTCCCCAAATTTCAAACAAGCGCGTCCCATCTTCTGTTCAAAAAAGCCAAAAACAAGCGTGTCCCAGACCGAAACATGGTTCTCCCCCTCCCCCCGCCCACCTATCCGATTCCCCATTCGTACTCCGTGGGCGCAAAAACTACCTCTCCACCTGCGACGAAACCCCAGCGTCCTCCGTCCGCCACCCCATTCCACCCATCAACCGCTGCCCTCATCCATGACACCGGAGCCGATACCCCGACGTCGTCGTCCATCGCAACCTTAACCGCAACGCCCTCCATGGCTAGTAGTTGAAGCCGAGGCCGAGCCGTCCGTACTCGAGCCAGTTCAACCATGCCATCCCACGCCTCACCGCTGCCGCTCCAACTTCGCCACCCTCCACCACACCGGAGTTGTTCCTGCTACGCCGTCCTTCGCCGCCTCGGATCTACTTCCCGTCCGCCGACATACGGCCACGGCAACACAGTCAACAATTTGGCCATGGGTTCATCCAAGCCTACACCCTCCTCCAGAACATCGGTTTCCCCAGCAAAAAGAAGAAGATCGGCGCGACATGTGGAGGCGACCATACCAGCAACCAAAAATGGTACTCCTCTTCCCTTATTCGTGCAAATCTTACGTGTCTGATTGCATGGTATTCATCCCACAGAAGACACTAGTTGACCACTTCTTCTTGATACTAGATGTTCCTAGTAACTCGTGATGCACAAGGTTTCTCCTCATATACTTTTTCACCTTAGCTAGAGGTCCATCGCCCCCCTGAATTTCAATTCCTGGTCAGTTGATTCCAAATTAACAGAAGCATTCCCCGGTGTAACAGGCGCTAGTCCGCCTATTACGCCGGGGAAGCAGCGCCTCGGTGTTTATCTTAGGGGCATGTGGGGCCTACAGCTACTGGCACCCGATCTGGAGGTCAGCCGGAATTAAAGGGATGGCCTGGGGGCGCTGCCAAGCACGGCGGTGATGTGAGGTCGAGGGGAGGGCGGGGCGGCAGAGGCAGAGGTTTGGGCCGATGGTCGGTAGCGGTTCGAGAAAGATCGTCAACAGTGACTGGCGGGAGGTAGACTAAGGCCATATGCCCATTCCTTATAGATAAGACGGTTCATTAAAAAAATCGACTGACCTATTTATTTTCAGTCGACCGTTATCTTGATATGACCACATGTGGTGGTGTGCTGGAGGAGTACCTGTATTTCCTGTGCTCATATATTACAAATTCATACGGAGTAGAATCTAATTTTGTTTGCCATGCAATGTTGTAGAGCTATCATATGTGTCATGTCATTTATTTTTCAGCCACCTGATATCTGCTACTTTTACAGTGCACTAGTTCTGCACACACTTCACCCATACTCTCACTATTGTGTTTTTATGCAAGGGTATTTCAGACTCTGCTGCTATGAGAGAAGCAAAAACGAAAAGAGAGAAGTCTCTCCAGCGTCGTACGCGGATAGGCCAGACACGTTTCAGCCTTATAATAGGTGCAGTGTCAGCCGATGGAGATGGTAAACGTAGCTCTGGAGTTGATGACCTCGCTTGCAATGAACCACCATCCCAGCTGCTTTCTTTAACTTCGCGGTGTCATATGTGGTTGCATGTTCCATATGGTGTCTAGCTTGTATTCGAAAGGCCAAAGTCGGTCTCTATTAAGATAAGGAAAGATATATTTTTTACATGAACCACCATCCCGTGAGCACTAGAGGACAAATAGCTAGTCAGGGCACTGGCCGAGCCAGTGACAATCCCAACAAAGAGAGGCATCACCTGGAAGCCAACTAAAAGCCGCGATGGTGGCAAGCAGCCCGCCTCCCACCAGGCTCTCAGGTCCTAGATGATCATGCTCACCACTCCAGCCGGATGTCTAGCTTGTAGTGCTTCCAATTTGGTTAAATTGCATCTGTTTATCTTACACATTATACCTTTGAATATGACATGCCTTTCTGTTTTTGGTACATACTAGTACATCTGAGTATTAACCATGTTCTTACATCAAACTAATGTTCTTGTGTATCCCTCATCAATCACTTATGATGAGGCAGTCAGGCAAGTGGATTACTCCTCATTTAAAGAATGCAGTGTCAGCCTCCCGACATGATTCTCAAGAAACAGCAAGGCTAGATGAAGATAGTGAACGTAGCTCTGTAGTTGATTACCGCATTTCCCCTACACTAGCACCGCAGGTGCTTGCTCTAACTTGGTAGTGTGATATGTGGTTGCATGTTGCATATGGTGTCTAGATTGTAATTCTTCCAATCTAGTTAAACTGCATGTGCTATTCTGCTTAGCTTATACATTATACCCGTTAATGTGACATGCCTTCCTATATTTAGTACATAGTACATCTGTCTATTAAGCATGTCCTCACATAAAACTATTGTTTTTTTGTATCCTGCATAAATCAATATGACGAGACACCTTCAGTATATGTAGTGTGATTAGTTGCATCTTTGATATGATTTATAGCATGCGCTACTTCTAATTTGTTGAAATGTCATTTATGATGGGACACTTTTAACTTGGCAGAGTCATATTGGTTGCATCTTTCACGTGGTGTCTAGCTTGCATTGCTTCTTATTTGGTGAAATGGTTTCATCTTAGTTTACACAAACAGTTGTGAATATGCCATGCCGTCCTGTTTTTCGTATTATTCCATCCTAGAATCATGTGTTTGCCTTACATCAAAGTAGTGATTGTTAGTATCATGCACGAATGAGTTCTGAAGAGTGAATTTTATTGCTTTTTCTTATCGGTTTTACTTGACAATTCAAAATCAATAAAGCAGAAGGAAGTTAGAAAGGAGCGGATGAAGGTGCTGCTTCCAAATGGAGGGCCTCTACAGATTCTACTCCTCCATCCCCCCAAGAAGATTTCCAAGAAAACACATGCATAGACACTCAACGTAGCTGTGTTGGTGATGAGCATGTCTCCCCTAGTGCACCATCACAGGTTGCATGTTATGTATGATGTCTAGCTTGTATTGCTTCTAATTTTGTTCAATTTCATCTGCTTACTTTACACATTATACTTATGTCTAAGACACGTGTTCCTGTTTCTAGAACATACAATATCTGTCTATCACACCATGTTCTTACATCAAAGTACATTTGTTCTAAAGAACTAAATTGTTATTCGTTTTTATTGTCGTCTTGACTTAACATGGCACAGAGAAAGAGGAAACAAGATAGAACGACAGGGAAAGGGAAGTGGAAAAATCCTGCAGATTCTGCTAGTACTGATGGTGCAATAGAAGGTCAAAGTCCAGCGGAAAATTGTACCGACAGGGTATCCCGTGCTACACGAGCTGCAGAACAAGCCAAACAGAAACAAATAGCTGCCACCAAACAAGCAGAGACAACCCTAGTTGTTGCAACACCTTCCACAGTACCACCAGCTGCACGATTTACTCGTTGGTCAACTCAGCTGGCAGCACGTTCCCAAGCTCCCTTGCCACCTGACACTACTTCCAAAGCACTCTTGACACAATATGAGTTGGCAAGATCAGATGAACTTTGTGAGCTTCAACAGCAAGAAGGTAGTTGTTGGAGTCAAGTTACAGTTGCATGCTTCTTTATATGTAGTCTCACAGTTTGATGTACACTAACACTTCCTATGTTTGTTGTTGGACTAGCACCTAGGCGCAAGAGGAAACAAACATCAAGGATAATGCTCGATAGGTTAACTAAATCTAGAGGAGGAAGAATGGAGATCCGTTTTGAGGCAGGTTTAAAAAGGCCACGTGATGCTACAGAGTCAGCCAAGTTAGTATCAGAGGCAGCGGTTGCTGTTAGGTGTCATGTACGTATCCTCCCAACGTGGATTCAGTATAGGAATGACAAAGACGAAACCCAGTTCAACACCTTCCTCGACCATTTATCTGTAACTATGGTTATGTATGGAAACTAGTAATATCGTCTTGCTCTGTCCAATACTTTGTAGGTTGCCGATAATGGGACTCCCATAATTTTCAACATATGAGGTTCAAGTTGAATAGCCAAGATGATGCAACCAGACAAGCTTGAGTATTCTATAGTCTCACCTAAATAGCTTGGCGTAATCATGGTCATAGCTGTTTCCTGTGTGAAATTGTTATCCGCTCACAATTCCACACAACATACGAGCCGGAAGCATAAAGTGTAAAGCCTGGGGTGCCTCGTTAAACACTGGTCCGATCTGAAGTATCAGGTACATTATATATATGTGATCAGATCACATGTTGAAGTCCTATTTACGCGTGTGCCACACAAATCTATCTTCTTTTAGGTGAACTGTTCAAAGAATAAGGCCAACCATACAAAAGTGAAATTCCAACAGACGACGGGATCTCGTAGCTATATTGCACACTGCGAGGCTCTTGTAATTAGCTGTTGTTTCACTCTTTTCGATGTACCATATTATCAGATCTATATTGACTTGTTCCAAATGCAGAGGAAAGCCCGCAAGGACCAAAAAGGACCTGAACCAAATGTTGTGGAAATCTTCAAGGACTGTCACACCCGCAAGAAGAAGGGCATGACTACACCAGTCAAAGCCGCTGTTGTAAGTCCTTAATCCTCATGCCTTTTAACTACTACTTACTCTGACTTGTGCCTTGAACTGCATGGTTTGCAGCCAATGTCCATTACTCTTTTCATTTTTTACATAATTGTCTTAGCGTATCATTGCACCTTAAAAGGTTTAAAAGAGAGGAGTGATGTTCCTTTGATCTTGACATGTAATCTAGTTCCATGCTGGACTTGCCCACACAACATTACAATTGCATGTTTGTCCGTTCTCAATTGTTTTGTGATATGAATGATGTCATACTATGCTTACCGTATTATAAACTTGGTCTCCTTATCCTTAGCCCTTAATACAATGTGAAGAAATAGACAATACATTAGCGATGGTACATGGTCATATGTTTGGAACCCGGTATTATTATGTACTTTGCAATAAAATATAACTATTATTTTACATGGGTTCACCAGAATAAGTTCTGTATATAGAACAAAGCTAATTCATTCGGTTTTGCTGCCTCCTTAATATCTTTGGTTCTGGTACTACTAATGTAAAACCAAAACTTTTCAGTGAGCTATGGAAAAAATGGTGGAACCACCATCTTCTGAAGGCGGCGAGGCAACTATAACCGAAATGTCAGCTCTTGCTGTAGTGGGTCAGTACCTGTCCACTAACTGTGCCAAAAGCAGGTTCCTGCGTAATACTGGCTTGGTTTTTAAGGCAATCTCCTCCAAACTGCCTCATTAGCAAGATATGCAAGCTCAAAACAATGTTGTATCTGCGCTGCAAACACAAGTCCATTCCTAACAGAGACCCTTTGTGAAACAAGGAGAAAGACTGTTCGATGTTGTCAAGATATGCATGGTTTTGAAACCAGACTATCAGACATTTGCTATGTTGTTCAGGAGCCTAGGAGAACTGAAGGCGAAGGTTATGGTGCTCCATCGGACAATACATCATGAACATGTAATAGTCAGGTCAAATGAACTGAGCTTCTAAACTTCTGGTGGTGCATTTATCTGCTAGACTGTTAACTTTTATGCCAACCTTCCTTTTGTTTTATAGTTGTAATTTGTTTTGGTGCGATACAAAATTTGTTCTTAACGTGCAGCCACCGGCTGAAGAAAACAGCAAGACATTTTTGCATAGTGTAGGGTGTTCCCTATATTTGCACTGGTGGCGAACTTTGATGCCCACCGGCTATAGTTAACATGGGCCTCCTACGGGCCGTAGAAACAATGGGCCTTCTAAGTGGCGTAGAAACAATGGGCCTTATACGGGCCGTAGACACAATGGGCCTTCTATGGGTCATATCATCAATGGGCCTTCTACGGGCCGTATGATCGGTTGGCCAAACATGGGCCAATAACACACCATATTATGGCCGTAAATGGGCTAGAGTTGAAATCGTTCAGGGGCCGACCATAATGGGCCGTTGTTAATCGGCCGTATTTTGATGACGCTATGAAAACGACCCAACGTATTAACGGGCCACAAACAGGCCGACTGTAACCACGGGCTGAATTTGGCCCACAAGCAGAAAATGACAGTAACGGGCCGTAAGTAAACGAAGGTGGAAATGAGCCCAAGAATAAATGGGCCCCGAGAAGGCCGGAAGATAACATGGGCTGGAAGAGGCCCAACGGAAGAATGGGCCATTAATGGGCATAAAGTGATACACTGTTCATTACGGGCCAGTTTCACCACGTGTCGTTAATGGGTATAAAGTGATACACTGTTCATTACGGGCCTGTTTTACCACTGGCCGTTAATGGGCCAAGAGTAATAAGGGCCTCATATGGCCGAAAGACGTCATGGGCTATACATGGGCCGGAAGTTAAAACGGGATGGAATTATATTGGATGGCCCAGATGATGCTACTGGGCCTAATTCGGATAGGCCGTAAACGGGCCCTAGGTTAGCGGGCTATAAATGGGCTATATGCGAACAGGCCATTAACAGGCTTGCCATGGGCCGGCCCCCACCTTTTGACCAAGTCAAACAGGCCGGCCTTTTCACAGGAATGGGCCTCTGTTGGGCCATGCCACATGTCGACGTATCATAGGCGCTTTGGGTCCAATGAGTGGATGACATCTGTCCCAATGGTGAGTCGACACGTGTTTCCTCCAGCCAATGATAATTTTACACGTGGAAAATCCCCATTGGTCGGGGATGTTAACGGGTTATTGCATCCAAAACCGGACCCGATAGCTTAACGGCGTTCCGTTATGGTGGATGCCACGTGTCAGTCACCCTTGACGAAAGCACTTCTATGACGCGCGATTTATCATCTTGGAAGTGGACACTTCCGTGATGATAATTTTGGTAATGTCATGGAACACTTCTACGACAACACAGGTTTGACTATCTTGATTCTGTCATAAATTTGTCATGGATGTACATGCATGACAGAAAACGTGACCTACTGTGACAAACATGTATCATCACGGAAGTGTATTTTTTTGTACTGAATATTGATGAAAGTGATGATGAAGATTCTCCCCCTAGATATGAATTTCCTGTTGTGTCTGGGGGTTATGTTATGGATGAAGAAACTGCTAGAGACTTTTAAGCTTGCAATGATAGATATGATCTTAAGAAATTATTAGCTAAGCTTAAAGAAAAATCTTTCAATGCTAGAATGAAATATGACCCTGCTTTTGCTACTTCACCTATCTGTATTTCTGATAAGGACTATGATTTCTCTGTCAATCCTGAGTTAATTACTTTGGTTGAGTCTGATCATCTCTATGGCTATGAATCTGAAACTATTGTGGCACATCTTACAAAATTAAATGATATAGCCACCCTGTTCAGTAATGATGAGAAAACTCGCTATTACTTTATCCTTAAGTTATTTCCATTCTCATTAAAGGGCGATACTAAAACATGGTTTAATTCTCTTGATCCTGGTTATGTGCATAGTCCCCAGGATATGATTTATTACTTCTCTGCTAAATATTTCCCCACTCATAAGAAACAAGCTACCTTAAGGGAAATGTATAATTTTGTGCAAATTGAAGAAGAGAGACTCCCACAAGCTTGGGGGAGGCTTCTCCAATTACTTAATGCTTTGCCTGATCATCCTCTCAAGAAAAATGAAATACTTGATATCTTTTACAATGGACTAACCGATGCTTCCAGAGACCACCTGATAGTTGTGCTGGTTGTGTTTTCAGTGAAAGAACTATTGATCAAGCTGAATTGCTATTGAATAATATGTTGAGTAATGAAAATGATTGGACACTTCCTGAACCAACACCTAAGCCAACTCCGAAGAAAAGGGGTATTCTATTTCTCAGTCCCGAAGATATGCAAGAGGCAAAGAAATCTATGAAAGAAAAAGGTATTAGAGCTGAAGATGTTAAGAATTTACCACCTATTGAAGAAATACATGGTCTTGATAACCCGACACATGTAGTAAAGGTAAATTCTCTCTATAGATTTGATGAAGGTGATATTCCTCGTTATAAGCCTGCTAGCCAATGCTTAGATGAGTTTGATAATTTTATTGTTAAACAAGAAAACTTCAATGCTTATGTTGGTAGAGAATTGAAATGCAATGCTTATATGATTGAACACTTGAGTGATTATATGTCTAAAGTTAAAGGTGAGCTTAAACTTATTAGTAAACATATGATCTTAATTATTTATTTACTGAAGAACCTCCTCATCCCGATATCCCGACACAGGTAGTAAAGGTAAATTCTCTCTATAGATATGATAAAGCTGAAGTCCCTCCTACTAAAATTGCTAGTCAGTTCTTGGATGAGTTTGATAACTTTATGTTTAAGCAAGACGACTTCAATGCTTATTTTGGTAGACAATTAAAAGAAAATGCTTATATGATTAGACGCTTGGGTGATTATATGGACGATATTAAAGGTGAACTTAAACTTGTTAGCAAACATGCTTCTATGGTTACCACTCAAGTAGAACAAGTAATTAAAGCTCAGAATGATTTTCTCAATGAATTAAATAATAAGAAAAATGATAATGTTGTTAGAGTTGCGACTAGAGGGGGTAAAATGACTCAGGAACCTTTTTTTCCTGAGGGCCACCCTAAGAGAATTGAGCAAGATTCTCAGAGAACTAATGTTGATGCACCTAGTCCTTCTAAAAGGAAGAAAAAGAAAAATGATAGGACTTTGCATGCTTCTAGTGAACCTGTTGTTGATACACCTGAGAATCCCAATGACATTTATATTTCTGATGCTGAAACACAATCTGGTAATGAACATGAACCTAGTGATAATATTAATGATGATGTTCATGTTGATGCTCAACCTAGCAATAACAATGATGTAGAGATGGAACCTACTATTGATCTTGATAACCCACAATCAAATAATCAACATTATGATAAGAGAGACTTCGTTGCGAGGAAACACGGTAAAGAATGAGAACCATGGGTTCAGAAACCCATGCCTTTCCCTCCTAAACCATCCAAGAAAAAGGATGCTGAGGTTTTTGAGCGCTTTGCTGAAATGATTAGACCTATATTTTTGCGTATGCGTTTTACTGATATGCTTAAAATGAACCCTTATGCTAAGTACATGAAGGATGTTGTTACTAATAAAAGAAAGATACCGGAAGCTGAAATTTCCACCATGCTTGCTAATACACTTTTAAGGGTGGAATACCAAAGAAACTAGGAGTACCAACTATACCATGCTCCATTAAAAAACTATGTTAAAACTGCTTTATGTGATCTCGGAGCCGGTGTTAGTGTTATGCCTCTCTCTTTATATCGTAGACTTGATTTGAATAAGTTGACACCTACTAAAA
The DNA here is from genome assembly GCF_003073215.2 of Triticum urartu. Taxonomy (NCBI): domain Eukaryota; kingdom Viridiplantae; phylum Streptophyta; class Magnoliopsida; order Poales; family Poaceae; genus Triticum; species Triticum urartu. Next base: position 327,041,812 of record NC_053028.1, on the reverse strand, counting down.
TATCTTTGCAAATGGCCGATAAATCAACTGCTATACCTGTCGGTATTTGTGAGGATGTGCCTATTGTGGTTGCAAATGTTACTATTTTAACGGACTTTGTTATTCTTGATGTTCCCGAGGACGATAGTATGTCTACTATTCTTGGTAGAACCTTTTTGAATACTGCAGGGGCTGTTATTGATTGCAAAAAGGCAATGTCACTTTTCACGTTAATGGTAATGAGCATATGGTACACTTTTCGAGGAAACAATCTCAAGTCCACAGTATCAATTCTATTTGAAAAATTCCAACGATTACTATTGGAGGTTTTGAATTTCCTCTTCCTACTGTCAAGAAGAAATATGATATTATTATTGTTGGGGACGTGCATATCCCCGTTGAGGTAACTTAGTGTTATTCGAAAATTCTTCGATTTCATGCAATTCGAAAAGAGTTTGTTAACAAGACTTGATCAACCTTGTTAGTGGATTCCTTTTAATGAGCATGAGATGGATGAAGTTAGAAAGCACAACTCTCTATACCCTCCTTTTATTTTCTGTTATTTAGACTAAATAAAGCAAAAATAGTATTTTCTGTCTGTTTTCTGAATTATCCTTGCAATAAAAAAATACCCCGAAAATAAAAGTTCTCCAAATGCCCTGAAAATTTAATATGATTTTTTCTAGAATATTTAAGAATTATTGGCACTGAGAACACACCAGGGGAACCCACCATGTGCCCACGAGGGTGGAGGGCGCGCCCACCCCCCTAGGTGTGCCCCTGCCTTATGGACCCCATTTGGGTCCCCTCAACTTATTCATGCACCCACACACTTCATCTTCCTCCAGAAAAAATCATCCACCAGCTCAAACCTTGCTGCCATTTTCGACATCCTTGCTCAAAGCTCCATTCACAAAACTGCTTCGGGGGATTGTTCTTCGGTATGTGACTCCTCCAATGGTCCAATTAGTTTCTGTTCTAGCGCTTTATTTATTGCAAATTTTTTCTGCTTAGGTGACCCTGTTCTTGAGCTTGCATGTCAAATTTATGTGGTCAAAAGTAGTTTTAATGCATGACAGAGCCTCTAGGAACTCGTAGGAGTAGTTGCTATCAATCTTTTGAGTTTGGTTCACTTTTATTTTGAGTTACTAAAAATTTCAGAAAATTTCCGAAGCTCGAAGGATATGCAAAGTGAATAGAATAAGAAGCCCAAATATAATCTCCCTCGCACTACGGAGGTTCGGCCGTGTGAATGGCCTTGTGATGAGTTGTTGAGAGCAACCGGGATTCACGATGACTTCTATTATTTGGACGAGAATGCGGGCCTCATCGACTTCATCTGCGACCAACGCGAATAGCATGTACCTTGTTCTGCGGGAGGCCATTCATGCCTACCGGAGCCTGACATCTGCTCCAGAGCCCGAGCCGGAGCCACCACTTGATCCTCACCGTCAGTTTGTTTATCAGTGGGATCCCAGGAGATTGCCGACCAGTGGCACCCAGAGGACACTCCTCCGTACACTGGAGAGGGAGGCTTTGAGCCGTGGCCATAGACCAACTTAGGCCAAAAGCCTAAGCTTGGGGGAGTATGTATTCCTCACTGACATTACATTCATGTTCACACACTCATGCCAGTTGTCGGTGCTCATAATTTTTCATTGTATCAACCATGCTAGTTTAATTTCTTTTTAAGATTTCTTCTTGTCTGTTTGAAAAACCTTAAGAAAAACAAAAAAAAATAGTTGTAGCTTTTAGCTAGTTTACTTTCCATGCCTGTAGTAGTAATAATTAAAAGAAAACCCAAAAAGATTTATCATTCTTCTTTTGCTTGTTGGGAGCTTTCCCGTGAAAATAGTTTTATTTCTTTTCTTTTCTTTGGGGTCGAGAGGAGAAGACCTTGATGAAAATGTTGAGTGGCTCTCATATGCATTATTGTTGATCTAACAAAGAGCCCTTATTACCTTGTCTTCTCTCTTGAATTGAATGCTTGCAGATTCCAGCTTAGTCCAATGCACGTGCACTATTATTATTATCCACACTATTCGGTTGTGCAAGTGAAAGGCAATAATGACGATATATGATGGACTGATTGAGATGAGAGAAGCTGGTATGAACTCGACCTCTCCTGTTTTTGTAAATATCATTAGTTCATCGTTCCTGATTCAGCTTATTATGAATGAAACATGTTTGCAATGACAGTTAGAGATTATAGTTGCTCATGCCATGCTTAATTTGCTAGGAGTTTACAATGGTTTACCCTGCGTGTCAACATGCTATTAAAATGGTTGTGATGTGGTATGATAGGGTGGTATCCTCCTTTGAATGATTCGAGTGGCTTTACATGGCACATGTTCATGCATGTAGTTGAAAAAGAATCAACATAGCCTCCACGATACTTATGTTCATGGTGAATTACATCCTACTCGTGCTCGCATTCAGTGTTGATTAATTTTAATGCATGTTCATGACTGTTGTCGCTCTCTAGCTGGTCGCTTCCCAGTCTCTTTCTAGCCTTCACTTGTAATAAGCGGGAATACTACTTGTGCATCCAACTCCATAAACCCCAAAAGTTATTTCATATGAGTCCACCATACCTTCCTATATGTGGTATCTACCTGCCATTCCAAGTAAATTTGTATGTGCCAATCTCTAAACCTTCAAATGAAATTCTGTTTTGTATGCTCGACTAGCTCATGTATCAACTAGGGCTTTCTATATCTTCCATGCTAGGCGGGTTATTCTCAAGAGGAGTGGACTCCGCTCCTCACTCACGAGAAAATGGCTAGTCGCCGGGATGCCCAGTCCCATGCTCAAATCAAATCAAAATAATTGTAAACAAAACTCCCCGAGGATTGTTCTTAGTTGGAGGCACCCATTGTTTCGGGCAAGCCATGGATTGATGCTTGTTGGTGCTGGGGGAGTATAAACTTTACTATTCTGCTTGGGAACCTCCTATAATGTGTGTAGCATGGAAGATATCGAGATCTCTCGGTTGTTATGTTGACAATGAAAGTATACCGCTCGAAATATTATTCATCTCTGTTTCAAAATCGAGCTCTGGCAACTCTACAAATCCCTGCTTCCCTCTGTGAAGGGCCTATCTATTTACTTTTACGTTGAGTCATCATCCTCTTATTAAAAAGCACCAGTTGGGGAGCACCACTGTCATTTGCATGTATTATTGTTAGTTTACATTTAGTATGACAATGGCTGGATCACTTTTACAATGAATTACAATTTCCAGTCAGCCCTTGATCCTCAGGGGTGCTCTGCATTTATGTTTTGCGGTCTCAGAAAGGGCTAGCAAGATACCATCTTGTTATATCATATTATGATTGTTTTGAGAAAGTGTTGTCATTCGAGATTTATTATTATTGCTCGCTATTTTATTATGTCATTTATATGAGTAAACATGAGACCTAAATGTTATTGTGAATATGGATAGTTCTTAATCTTTGCTAAAAACTTGAATGCTGGCTTTACACATTTACAATAACAAGAGCAAACAGAGTTTGTAAAAGTTTTTCTTTATCACTTTCAGTTTATCAATTGAATTGCTTAAGGACAAGCAAAGGTTTAACCTTGGGGGAGTTGATACGTCTCCATCGTATCTACTTTTCCAAACACTTTTTCCCTTGTTTTGGACTCTAACTTGCATGCTTTTAATGGAACTAACCCGGACTGATGTTGTTTTCAGCTGAATTTCCATGGTGTTATTTTTGTGAAGAAATAAAAGTTCTCGGAATGACCTGAAAATCAACGGAGAATATTTTTGGAATATATGAAAAATACTGGCAAAAGAATCAAGGCCATGGGGCCCACACCCTCTCCATGAGGGTGGGGCGCACCTACCCCCTGGCCGCGCCCCTTGCCTCGTGGGCCCCCTGGTGCTCCACCGACCTCAACTCCAACTCTATATATTCACGTTCGGGGAGAAAAAATCAGAGAGAAGGATTCATCATGTTTTATGATACGGAGCTGCCTCCAAGCCCTAATCTCTCTCGGGAGGGCTGATCTGGAGTCCATTCGGGGCTCTGGAGAGGGGAATCCGTCGCCATCGTCATCATCAACCTTCCTCCATCACCATTTTCATGATGCTCACCGCCATGCGTGAGTAATTCCATCATAGGCTTGCTGGACAGTGATGGGTTGGATGAGATTTATCATGTAATCGAGTTAATTTTGTTAGGGTTTGATCCCTAGTATCCATTATGTTCTGAGATTGATGTTGCTATGACTTTGCTATGCTTAATGCTTGTCACTAGGGCCCGAGTGCCATGATTTCAGATCTGAACCTATTATGTTTTCATGAATATATGTGAGTTCTTGATCCTATCTTGCAAGTCTATAGTCACCTATTATGTGTTATGATCCATTTACCCCGAAGTGACAATAATTGGGATACTTACCGGTGATGACCGTAGTTTGAGGAGTTCATGTATTCACTAAGTGTTAATGCTTTGGTCCGGTACTCTATTAAAAGGAGGCCTTAATATCCCTTAGTCTCCAATAGGACTCCGCTGCCACGGGAGGGTAGGACAAAAGATGTCATGCAAGTACTTTTCCATAAGCACGTATGACTATATTCGGAATACATGCCTACATTACATTGATGAGCTGGAGCTAGTTCTGTGTCACCCTATGTTATAACTGTTGCATGAGGAATCGCATCCGACATAATTATCCATCACTGATCCATTGCCTACGAGCTTTTCATATATTGATCTTTGCTTAGTTACTTTTCCGTTGCCACTATTACAACCACTATAATACTATTACTATTACTTTTGCCACTGTTACCGTCACTATCATATTACTTTGCTACTAAATACTTTGCTGCAGATATTAAGTCTTTCTGGTGCGGTTGAATTGCCAACTCAACTGTTAATACTTAAGAATATTCTTTGGCTTCCCTTGTGTCGAATACTCTACCATCGAAAACGGTTGCGATCCCCTATACTTGTGGGTTATGAGCTGCTAATACTTGAGAATATTCTTTGGCTCCCCTTGTGTCGAATCAATAAATTTGGGTTGAATACTCCACCCTCGAAAACTGTTGTGATCACTTAACACCAATACTCTTACTAAAGCATAATTAATCACCAACATGACTCACATATCATTATCATCATATGACAAAACTATTACAAAGAATCAAGTTTTTTGTCCAATGATCTTCATGATAGTTTTTATTATATCGCTCTTAAATATCTATCACTTTGGGACTAATTTCATATGTTGCTTTTGACAAGCTCAAACAAATATAAGTGAAGAACATGTGCACAAAAAATTTCATCTATCAAAATAATATAAGTGAGGCATGAGAGAAATTCTTGAAAAAAATTAAAGCACACCATGATCAAAAAGGTATAAGTGAAGCACTAGAGCAATTCCATAGCTCAAAAAATTTAAGTGAAGCATAAAGAGCAATTCTAACAAATCATAGCATAATTTTTGCTCTCTCAAATAGGTGTGGCGAGCAAGGATAAATGACACAAACTAAAAAACAAAACAAGCAAAGACTCACATAACACAAGACGCTCCAAGCAAAACTTATGATATGTGATGAATAAAAATATAGCTCCAAGTAAATTACCGATGGTTGTTAGAAGAAAGAGGGGATGCCTTCCGAGGCATCCCCAAGCTTAGTTTCTTATTTCTCCTTGAATATTAACTTGGGGTGCCAGGGGGCATCCCCAAGCTTAGGCTCTTTTCACTCCTTATTCTTTCATCCATCGAGATCTCACCCAAAACTTGAAAACTTCAATCACACAAAACTTAACAAAACCTTCATGAGATCCGTCAACACAGGCAATTTGTATATCAATCTTGTGTAAAAAAATTCATAATTTTTTGTCGCTTTTGTGAATTTAAACAATTCTGTTACTAGACGCAAAAGTTTCTGTTTTTCAACATGATCAAATCAACTATCACCAAAGCTATCCCAAAGGCTTTACTTGGCACAAACACTAATTAAAACACAAAAAACACAATCATAACAGAGGCATAATTGTGCAATCGCTAAAAAACAGAAACAAAAAGGCAAAAATAAATTTTAGTCATTGGGTTGCCTTCCAACAAGCGCTATCGTTTTATGCCCCTAGCTAGGCATTGATAATTTTTATGATGCTCGCATGAAAGACAAGAATTGAAACACAAAGGGAGGATCATAATACATGTGACAAACTCATTTAAGTCTAACATAGTTCCGATGCATAATTATTTTATAAGCAAACAAATTATCAAGACAAGAAATATATAACATATGCAAGGAAGAAGAAAGAAACAATAGCAATCTCAACATAATGAGAGGTAAATTAGTAACATGGAAATTTCAACAACCTTATTTTCCTCTCTCATAATAATTACATGTAGTATCATAATCAAATTCAACAATATAGCTATCATATAGAATTTTCTCTTCATGATCCACATGCATAAAAGTTTTTATAATCTTCCAAGATAGTGGGATTAACATCAACTAAAGTCATGACCTCTCCAAACCCACTTTCATCAAAAAAAATTGTAAGATTGAACACTCTCCAAATATGTGGGATTATTTTTACCTAAAGTTGGCGCTCTTCCAAACCTACTTTCAATAGTATTGCAAACATTATTATCAATATCATATTCATCATGAGGCTTAAATAAATTTTCAAGATCATAAGAAGAATCACCCCAATCATGATCATTGCAATAAGTAGTGGACATAGAAAAATTAGCATCCCCAAGCTTGGGGTTTTGCATATTATTAGCACAATTGACATTAATAGAATTTATAGTAAAATCATTGCAATCATGCTTTTCATTCAAGGAGCTATCATGAATCACTTCATAAATTTCTTCATCACAATTTTCAGATTCACGAATCTCAAGCAAAACTTCATAAAGATAATCTAGTGCACTCAACTCACTAGCAATTGGTTCATCATGATTGGATCTTTTAAAATGATTGGCAAGTGGATGGGGATCCATATCAATAGATTTTTAGCAAGTGAAGATGCAAAGCATATAGAAGGTACATAGCAACACAAGCAAACAAAAGATCAAACAAGAAGAAGGCAAATGAAAAAGAAGGCAAATAAAAAGGAAAAATTTTGTAAAGTGGGGAGATGAAAATGGGAGGAAAATGGAAAATAATGTAAATTGCAAGGAGATGAGATTTGTGATTAGGAACCTGATAATGTCTCCCTAGCAACGGCGCAAGAAATTCCTTTTGATGTCGCTTGAAGCTATGTCGGTGATACGTCTCCTATGTATCTACATTTCCTAACCCTTTTCCTCTTGTTTTGGACTCTAATTTGCATGATTTGAATGAAACTAACCCCGGACTGATGCTGTTTTCAGCAGAACTACCATGGTGTTGTTTTTTGTGCAGAAATAAAAGTTCTCGAAATGGAACGAAACTTTGCGAGGAATTTTTATATAATATATAAGAATTTCTGGAGCCAAGACCTATCGGAGAGGGGCCATGGGTGGGCACAACCCACCAGGGCGCCCCCCCCTCTCCTGGCACGCCCAGGTGGGTTGTCCCCACCTAGTGGCCTCACTGAATCTGAAACTAACGCTATAAATTCCTATGTTTGGAGAAAAAATCAGGGAGAAAGAATTATCATGATCCACGAGACGGAGCCGCCGCCAAGCCCTGTTCTTCCTCGGGAGGGCCGATCTTGAGTCCATTTGGGGCTCCGGAGAGGGGGATCTTCGTTCTTCGTCATCACCAACCCTTCTCCATCGCCAATTCCATGATGCTCCCCACCGGGAGTGAGTAATTCCTTCGAAGTATCGCTGGTCGATGAGGAGTTGGATGAGATTCATCATGTAATTGAGTTAGTTTTGTTAGGGCTTGATCGCTAGTATCCACTATGTTCTTAGATTCATGTTGCTATGACTTTGACATGCTTAATGCTTGACACTTTGGGCCGGGTGCCATGATTTCAGATCTGAACCATTTATGTTATCATCATTATATCCATGTTATAGATCCGATCTTGCAAGTTATAGTCACCTACTACATGTTATGATCTGGTAACCCCGGAGTGACAACAACCGGGCCCACTCCCGGTGTTAACCGTAGTTTGAGGAGTTCATGTATTCACTATGTGTTAATGCTTTGTTCCGGTTCTCTATTAAAAGGAGGCCTTAATATCCCTTAGTTTCCGATATGGACCCCGCTGCTACGGGAGGGTAGGACAAAAGATGTCATGCAAGTTTTTTTAATAATGCACGTATGACTATTTACGGAATACATGCCTACATTATATCGATGAACTAGAGCTAGTGCCGTGTCGCCCTAGGTTATAACTGTCAAATGATGAATATCATCCAACAAGTCACCGGTCCAATGCCTACGAACTTTTCCATATTGTTTCTGCTAAGTTACTATTGCTATCATCACTGTTACACTTGCTACAATATTACTGCTATCACTGTTACTGTGACTATTGCTGCTGTCACTACTATCAAAACTATCAAACTACTTTGCTACTGATCACTTTGCTACAGATAATTAATCTCCAGGTGTGGTTGAATTTACAACTCAGCTGCTAATACCTTCAAATATTCTTTGGCTCCCCTTGTGTCAAATCTATAAATTTGGGTTGAATAATATACCCTCGAAAACTGCTGTGATCCCCTATACATGTGGGTTATCAAGACCTTTTTCTGGCACCGTCACTAGGGAGCATAGTTATATTTGTTGAGTCACTTGGGATTATTATCATATTATCACTATGAAGAATCTGAAGGATCATAAGACTAAGATATTTCCCTCAAGGACGAGGGGAGATAAGGAACTGCCATCTAGTTCTGCTTTAGATTCACCTTCTGTTATGAATAAACTTGCAACACCGCCACATGCTACTAATTCTGATATGTCACAAGTTATTGATGATGCTACTTCTACTATGAATGATGCTTATGATGATGCTAGTACCTTGCTTGATAATTATGATGTGCCACTTTGCGAATTTCTTGAACAAATTGCTAGAGTAATACAGCATGATGTTGTTGAATCTAATGATGAGCTTGAAACTGAATCTCCTGAAGCACCTGCTAGAACTAGACTTCCTAGATATGAATTGCCTAAGGTACCGGAAGGTTATGTTATGAGAGAATAAACAACTAGAGATATTCTTCCTTGCAATGATAGAGATGATCTAGAGAAATTATTACACAAGTATAAAGAAAACTCTATGAATGCTAGAATGAAATGTGATCCTAAGTTTGCTACTTCACCTATCTTTATTGATGATAAGGATTATGAATTCTCTGTCGACCCATAGTTAATTACTTTGGTTGAATCTGATCCTTTCCATGGTTATGAAACTGAAACTGTTGTGGCACATCTTACTAAGTTGAATGACATAGCCACACTTTTTACTCATGATGAGAAGACTCACTATTACTTTATTCTCAAATTATTTCCTTTCTCATTGAAGGGTGATGCTAAAGCTTGGTACAATACTCTTGCTCCTGGTTGTGTGCGTAGTCCCCAGGATATGATTTATTACTTCTCTGAAAAATATTTTCCTGCTAATAAGAAACAAGCTGCCTTACAGGAAATATTTAACTTTGTGCAAACTAAAGAAGAGAGTCTCCCACAAGTTTGGGGGAGGCTTTTCCAGTTACTTAATGCTTTGCCTGATCATCCTCTTAAGAAAAATGAAATACTTGATATCTTCTATAATGGACTAACCGATGCTTATAAGGACTTCCTAGATAGTTTTGCTGGTTGTGTTTTCAGGGAACGAACTATTGGACAAGCTGAAGAATTATTGAATAACATATTGAAAAACTATGATGATTGGACT